>NW_028186990.1:3112843-3333229 GCF_003343005.1 Rhea americana | reverse complement strand
AAAGAAAGAAAGAAAAAAGAAAGAAAAAAAGAAAAACAGGAGTAAATCAGAATAAAACTGTTTATCAAGCTGTTAAGTAGAAAAACAAGCCAGGCAGCAAATATGCCCTCTCATACATTCATTTTCCATTCCTATTGGTTTTATACAGGAGAGCAGCTGTACTGGATCACTCTACCCACTGTTGGTCCATCTCACATCAATTCCTCTCTCTGATAGGAGCCAAAACGTGAAGATTAGAGATGAGTATGGGAACTGAAAAAGTTTATAAGATGGTTTCCCTGAGCAAGGGATTGACCTAGCTTCTGACAATTTACACTTTGGGAGCTTCCTCACCCAGGAGAAKTTTCAGAATTTATTGTTAAATATATGTTAAAGAAAATATGTAACATCCCTTGGCAAGGAATTCTGCAGCTTAATTTCACATTTTTTTAAGAATCACTTCCTTCCAGCTTCTCTAGATTCGCACTAGATTTTGTGCTGGAAGAAGCAATAAGCAATTGCTCCTTTCCTTCTCCATGTCATTTATGATTTTATCTTTCATTGTTTCCTGCTTGGTCGTTCCTTTTTAGATTGCAAAGCTCTTACCTTCTYGGGTTTCACTTTTGTGTAAGTCATTCCACACCTTTGATGTATTTTAGTATTCTAGCTCTTTTCTAAACCCTATCCAGCTCTATGATACAMTTTTGAGATGAGGGGACCAGTACTAGACACAGTATATAAAATGTGGCTGAAATGTTGGCTTATGCTGTAGCAGGATGAAGTTCTGTTTTAGTTTCTATTTCTTTCTTTGTAATCCCCAACATTTCATTTAATCTTTTTATCACGGTTGAGCACAGAGCTGGCATTTTCATAGATCTATTTATTTTAACTCCAAGAACTTGCTCCTRGATGGGAATGGTCAGCTCAGAGCTCATTTTGCTTATGAAATTAGGATTTCTTTTCCCATGTGCCTCACTGTTCTTCTACACCGAATTTTATCTGCCATTTTATTGTCCAGCCAGTCAATCTCATAAAGTTCCTTCCATGGTTCTTCACAGTTAGTCCTCCTTTTTTACTGCCCTGATTAGATTAGCGGACTTTCTCATCTCAGACCATTTATGAACCTTTTGAACAGCACAGGGTCAGCAAAATGCCTGGCAGGAGGCTCCTGGTAACCTTTTTCCACTGCAAAAAAAGAGAGACCATTTATTCCTACCCACTTTTTTCTGTCTTTAACAGAAGATCTTTCTCTTTTAAGTGTCTTTGGTGAGGGACTATGTCAAAATCCAGTCCAATACCAGTAGGCAACMCATGGAAATCCAAGTATCCTGTGTTAAATGTGGCTCCCTTAACCTTGTGCTTGTTGACACTTTCAGAGAAGTCCAGTAGACGCATGGGCTTTATACAGATCCGTTTTTACTCATCTGTACTAGTCATGGCTATTCATGGAGCTACTCAGCCGAAATCCAAGTGGCTCCCGGCCAGCGMTCCCACAACTGCAGTCCTCCAAAACCCGCTCTTAGGCAGCAGGCAAGGACTAGAGCCACCATTGAGGCACTCCACGGAGCGGGGGACCCAACCTGGGGCCACCCTAGGGCTGGGAGAGTGTAATACTGGTGAGGGTCAACTAGGTGTAACTGCTGGCACCCTGCAGGCTTGCGGGGCTSCCCGCCAGGGAAGGCTGGTGGTATGGAGGGGGCTTGCTGCAGTACCTCAGAACAGCTAGCTGAAGCRCATCTCCAAAGGTTATGGGATTTCTGTCAGGTCCTTATGCTGAAGTAGCTTTGTCTTCAAACTGGAGAAATGACTTTCCTCTTTTATTTATTGACTTATGTAAATTAAAACTTAAAGTACACTCCCGCTCAGATTTTACTAAGAATGCAGGGAATCCTCATTTAATTTTTTATTGTAAGAATACCTCAGCTTTCATATACTGTAATGAGAAAGGTGCATTTGCATTGTTTTAAAAAGCGAAAAATGAGAAACATAGCAACCTGACTTACACTGAGAATGTTTTTGTCCCAGTGCTGCTTTATATGTAAACATGCATTATTCATAGAGAAAAAGTACTGCATTCACTTTTTACCTTAATGAGAGAACAAGTTTAGATAACTTGGTAACACTCTACATATGCAAACTTGTTAAACATATAAATTATTTGTGTAAAATATGAACATGTTTCAGCTGAAAATGTATATGAGACACTTGAAATAGAATTATGAGAACTAAATAGTTCAATTATGTTTCCACCCATTATAAATTGTTTCATTTTAAAAAGATGCAAGCAGCRTCTTTGAGATTTGGTACAGATACTATAACAGGATTAAACCTGCATTTCTCATGGAAGGTTATGATGCAAGATAGTGCATTAAGAGGTGCTTAATGCATCTTTTTAAGGATATTATATGGTGATGTCAACGTTTGTGGAATACAGCAGGCTTGCTGTGATTGTTATCTTTAAAAAAAATCAGTAAGCGTAGTTTTGTGAAAGTGGATTAAAGGTGAGAAATTTCTAATGGTTGGAAAAAAAGATCCTTAACTCAATATTTTATGAGCTCTTCCATATTTGCATTTTCTTTATGAGCGAAATTCATTAGGTTTTATGTCAGTATAGTTCTTCGTGTGTGCGGATATGCTTGTATGGGAGACAGAGAGCTTAAAGATTAAATGCGTGCATGAATATAGCAACAGTACACTTTAACTACACAACTGCACACATCACAGCTCTATTCCTTGCACTSTTTGGGTATGCAGCCCCACAGACCTCAGTGCTTGAGGGCAGAATTTGGACCATACGGTAGACAAGATGCTTCCAGATGAAGAGTTGTATTCTCAGCGACGCTGCATATCTTTGAGAGAGCGTTCAGCCACTAGCAGGTCCTAGGTGCCGGGCTCACTCCAATCCATGCAGAAAGCGCAGGGAGGCACCTCGCATCTCAGCACTGCCTCCCAGCTGCTCCCAGATGCAGCGCATGGAGCAGATGGGCTGAGCTCGTAACCTGCTCACAGCGGGCCATTTTATAATCTGCAGAAGAACTTTAATTTCGAAAATTCTCCTGTGGCTTGGGCTTTTGCTATGTTCCCGAGGATTTTGCTTCACTGTTGGAAAAGTTAGCAATGCAGGATTCACTTGCTGGAGGGAGGGAAAGTCGTCTGACCCTGGGCAAGCAGCACTGCAAAACAAAATCCCAGGCTGCTCCTGAGGGTATGTTTGTAAACCTGAGTTGCTTGGTGGAGCCCAGACAGAGCTGAAGGGTGTCCACTGAGTTTGGACATTGCATCTGGGCCCTGTGTGCCTCTGTCTGCAGGCACTGTCTCTTTGCACTATTTATGCCAGGGACTGATGCTCTGAACTTTTAATTCCCATTGAATTAGATGCCTAATGTAAGTAGAAGTCAATGATCTGAATAGCCTCGTGTAGGCATGGTGGGAACTGTGACCAGCTGAGGTAAGGGCTGAGAGTCAATGCTAGCAAACTTGAAGGTGTTGCTCCTGGAGAAGTTAATTCTTCAAACAGCTGTATCCTCTCCCGTCAACCAGAGCTGACGTGTTAATTATCCAGCAGCCCGAGCTCCTCCAATCTTGACGTTTTCAGTCAAACTGGAAATTTCTGGACTGAAGTTTCAGGGTAAGATCAGCTCATGTTACATGAGCAGGTACAAATTCGATAACAGTGTGTCTGACCGCATATGGCAGGAGTAGCTAAATCGACAGTGCTGTTAGTTTGTGATCGTGATCATTAATGAAGTGTGGAAAATTCTGATTTATGGTAGATTTAGCAGGATGCCATTGATATGGGTTCCTCAAAATGCTAACAAGTACATTTTGATATGAAAAACTACAGTACATAAATTGCCTATTTGTTATCATTAATTCTTTTCCATAAGGTTATTGGCACAGAATTATTCTGTGCGAGCACAACAACATTTTTAGAAAACTGTTACAAAGTTTTTCTGTATGATTTATTTTGTTAGTATTTTTAAACTTCTTTTTTGATCACATTTACTAAACCTTTATTTTCTGTACATTATACATGAAGAACTAGTAGAACTAGACTGCACATGTCTGAATTTCTTGGGCAGTCACAGGAGCCTTTGCTAGGATAATTYTTTCCTATACCAAAGATCCACTTAAAAGTTGTTCTGTATTTCAGTAGTTGTTTTGCACTGGTCTCACCATATGTTTGAGTACAGAGGGATTTGAGACCATCACCTGTCGTAGAAAATTGTAAGGTGAATGTGACAGAAACAGAGATCATTGCCAATTACTGGGAGACGTGGATCTGAATTGAGGGAGCTTACAGCTTGGTTTTGTTTGTTTGTTTGCCAAAGAACTTTAAATATTCTATGAGAACATACTGATTTCTCGAACTTTCCAGTCAAACTCCAAACTCTTAATTGAGTCATGAAGCRAAGTGGGATTTGGTCAAAGAGAATTATTTAGACTGCTTAAAGAGGATGT
The DNA here is from genome assembly GCF_003343005.1 of Rhea americana. Classification (NCBI taxonomy): domain Eukaryota; kingdom Metazoa; phylum Chordata; class Aves; order Rheiformes; family Rheidae; genus Rhea; species Rhea americana. The sequence continues at coordinate 3,328,789 of NW_028186990.1, read as the reverse complement.
ATATAGGAAAAGAGATTTACTTCAGGGAAAAAATAAAAGAGGCTGAGCAGTATATTGCAGAAAAAGAATGTTATTTTGTGGGTTGTTCCAGCCTAACAGTATTGCTTGTAAGGAATAAAGCAGTACCATCATCTGACTGYGATGTTGCCTAACGCCCCTGGATACTTAAATTAGCTGTCGAACTGAAAGTTGCCTGAATTCCCAAATTCTGCTTCTGTGCATGCTCTGGCTTACCTCTATTTTGACAGCATTAAGGAGCCTGGAGCTTCGACACGTAACATAGCTTAACTCCAGATTCCATTCTGAGSKTCAGGCTCTTAAAAGTTAACCCCGGAAGCAYGCAGCTCCACATCGCTAATGTACCGTGCGGATACGAGCCATTAGGTCTTGCACGTAACCACCTAAGCCACATAGCTGCACGTTCGCCCTCTCTAAAATGTCTGTGGTGCAGGGCACTGGGAAGGAGTGGATAAAGGCTTATTCCAGAGGAGAGCTATACGCAGCAAACTTGCCTTTGCGCTTGGGGTTGAGTGTTAAGATGGCTCTTTAATCAAACTAGCACTTCGGGATTTCAGAAGGCTCATCCAGTCCAGTATTTTCTCTCTCACAATAGGCAGCAAGGGACACCACTGATGGAAAGAAAAAAGGGAAAGTATCAAATGAGTCTTCCCCTTGTGTACTTTTCCAGTTTCCAGCAGTTGGTAGGTAGGTAGGGACCTCCTGAGCTGGTGGTAGTGTCTATAGCCCAGGGTGACACAAGGTGGACTTTGGCCTCTTTTTCAAGAACTTGTCTAATGGCTTTTTGGACCCATATGCCTTCCCAGGCATTGGTCCAAAATTATGTACTCTGTGAAAAAGTATTTCCTTCTATGTTTTAGAAATTCTGCCTATTAATTTCACCTGTTGTCCCCAGTTTTTGTATTAAAAGAAATAGTAAAGAAATATTACTTATCCATTTCCTCCATATTCTTTATAGACCTCTCACATTTCTGGTCCCCTCCAGCAATCTGCTTATTCCTCAACTGGAAATATCATGGCCTACTTAATCCTCTGCTTCTGGTTATGCTTGTAGCCCTCTTCTGTACATCATCCCTTATATCTCTTTTTTTTAAAAAAATAGAGGACCAGAGGCTCCATGTAGTGTTCAACAACATCTTAGCTAATTAAGCATGCTTTCTTATTTCCTGCCTGAATGTCTGTCAGCTTCCTAACTTTTTGGAGGAGAGAGGGGTTGTATGATGCTCTCCTTGAAAATGGCCAGCCCAAACTCTCTGTTCTCCTGCAGGCATCAGCGTTCCCCTTGACTTTGCCATTTGCACAAGAATACATCACTCGGGAGAGGCGAGCAGCACTCAGCTTCYCTCTTCAAGCCTTCCTGCTTCTCTCCTCTTTCTGTAGGAAAACCTCACTGTGCAGGAAAAACCCCTGGCTGGTTTGGAGTAGAGATCAGAGATGATGAATCGACCAGGTGTAAAACCCGCAAGGGCAGAGCTGAGCAGGCGGAACCCTGAGGAGCACAAAAAACAGGCAAGACAGGGCAAAGACAAAGAAGAGAAACACCAAAGGGGAAATAATGGAAAAGTTCTGGGAGTTGAGAGGCTCTTGTTAGGAGAGAAGTCACCAGATAAGTAATTTCTGGGAAATCAAAAACAGACACCTAAAGGTTAGTGATGCRCTGATCTGGAAGTGCAAATGCTCAGGTTTCTTTCTCACCCGGAACTCTATCGGGTTATCTATCCATGCATATAACATGATGCCTACTGTAATTATGAGTAGGAGGATGAGTATGTGCRATAACTATAAAACCACAAGCTTCAGGGCATGAGCTAACTAGTAGCTAATAGATGAAGCAGCTTCCMTTTTGAAAGGTTATTCCATAATTGYCCAGGATGCCAGAAACCTTCCTTTGAAACATCTTTTAGTGCCCATTGTCTGATCTAATTTCTRGGCTCCTCTGTTTTCTTGGTGTTTTAATTTTTATGCCAGTCAGGAAGATGAAAACTCTTAAGCTCCCAATGGTTCTTTAACTCTGGGGAGTTTTCTCTTTGTGAATGAAAGAGACCAGATCTTCTTGAAAGAGAAAAACACATAAAAGGCATTTATTTTTTTAAACACACTGAAGATTAATGTGGATTGTTTTCAGAATATGTCAGCACAGGAGTCCAGGGACAGCTGCTGCCTTTTCTGAACCTCAGATCCTGGACATAGGAGATGCTAGAGATGAGAAAGACTGCCCATCTGTTRCACCTGGCTGCTGGCTGCTCTTCAGGTGGATTTGTCCAGCTGTMTTCAAGTGCCATTGCCTTTATCCCTCATCCTGAGAGACTATTCACAAATTCAGAGGTGTGCAAACATCCCTGTGATCTACCTAATAGAAGTGATAGTCCTTCGTGTATATATATACATATATATATATAGAAGAATAGTCTCACTACAGAACATGTTCTGACTTTTGTCTATGGTTTCTTCTTGATAACATAAGCATGTTACTTCTATACATTGATTCCCTTCTCCTCTCTTTCATAGTCTTACCTTTGTAGACTGCTGTTCTTTTTACATAATTAGTGTGCATCATCTTTCCTTAACCTTACCTTGTCGGTGGGTCTCCTATTAATTGCTTTTTTCCCTTTTTTATATATCTTTTCATTATCTTTCAGCTACAGCTCATTACTGTCTCGACATCCTCTCCAAAGAGTTAGTTAAATTGAGCAAATGCAGATGTATTAGTGTCAGTATGCAGGCTATTTGGCTAACTCAGATACATCTRTGTAGCACTGTGTTGTCATCTGCATATACCCAGCTGAAAAACAAACTTTGTTTAGGGTGTTGACGTATCTAAAACTACTCTCACTTTGCTCTAGCGATCACCTTTATAAAAAGAAGAGTCATGGCTGATTTTGTCCTAAGCCCTCTGTGCTGGTCATGGCGATAAGCATATTGAACACTGTAGCTCAAATGGGGGGATATATGTGATCTACTGCCAGCCGTCCGACAGTTCAGCGTCTAAATAGGGAGCTCTAGAGTGCGGTCTGTGCCACCCTAAGATGGTGTCTATGATAGGTGCCCTCTGGAGTTSTCTGTCTCTCCCTTAACTGCAGAGGGAACCTACACACTTTGCCAGAAATAAACACCCTTCTAAATGATCAGGGTCAAGTAAAGTGAATTCYGCCCTACTTGACTAGAAATTGAATTCCGATACTTGCTTTCATGTGGGACACCTAACACGCAGTTGGCAGGAACGGTGCTTTTCAGAGATCCATGTACATCAAACGCAAAMCAGTAATTTAGTGGCCTTGTGGAAGTGTTTCTCATTGTCAGTCTTGTGAGTCTGTGCGCCAGGGTTTAAAAGGGCATACATTTCTGTGCATAGGTTTCCATATTAAACATTAAAAAATACTTGACTCTATGTAATACTGTATTCAGACAGAGACTAACCCATAACTGTCATTTTGTAATGATTCTTTGTAAACCACAGATAAGATCATACCTTTGAAATCTTTTTAACATTAATATATAATGTATATAACCCATAACAGATGACATATTGTGTATTATCTATTATATTATTTTTGTTGTAACATCAGTAGGAGACTTAATTTATGAAGGCAAATTTATTTAGTGTAATTCTGATTTCATAAAATGTTCTGYCAAAATCAACATTCATGGGAAATTCTTTGAAGAGATTGACATTTTAAATCAGTACCGGATGTGTCACCATACTCCTACACGTATTAACTGAAAATTTTGAAGTACAGTAACTCTGACATTCTCAGCAAATGCCAACAAACACAGCTTTTTCATAAKGTTCGTAGAAGATGTTCACATAAAAAATTCATGCTTTTCTTGCTAAAAGAAAAGCCTCCTTCAGACCCGTAAGTACCATTTGACAGAAAATGACCTACAATCTGATATATTCTCATGTTTTTATATAAACAAGAGCAGGAAAGATTTGCTCAAATGAACAAACATTTTGGGCTAGTCTTTGTTATGTCCCAAGATGAGTAACAATTAATGGAGTGAAAAGATTTCAGGTTTCCTAGTGCTCTTTAACCTGCTTATTTCATTTTCAAACTTCCAAGATCAATTTATCAGCAGGAAGTTCTGCAGAGCAATTTGGTTCCAGTTGACCCTGGAGTGGTTGTTGCTGAACGAGACTTGCTTACAGCTCTGTTTCCATAATGACACCTTACAGCAATAAATGATGCCTTCTTAACYGCAAGTTCTATTTCCAATAAATTTTTACTGATTCTCGGATTACATTAGGAGGTTGCAAACAAGATTCTTTGGGCAAATGTGTCACCACAGGTTGTCCCCACATCATACGGCACCTAGCAGTGCTGTCATGATATTTATAATTCATGTAACACCTTGGCTGGAACACATCTTTTTCATGCTGATTAACAGCATTACAGCAGCAATCTGAATCTGCTGATAAACCAGGTTCCCMCACACCCTTCCCTTATCACTTTCCAAAAGGGAAACCTCATATGCCATCCTGCCTTCATTTTTAAGAGAAATCCTGTGTCTGTCAGGACTGAGACCAAKTTATAATGGTGTGTGTCACTGGCCAGAACTCAGTGGCCTGCCACACTGAGTCAGGATGCACAGTGAAGAATATAGCACATAACATTTGGGTCTGTGGAAGCAACAGATCTGCTGATTAGCATTCTTTAGYATTCTTGTATTTTTGCAATAGATATCACAACAAGGTTTATAACTTTATAACCATTATAATAGGGGGTAGGACAAGAAATGGTTTGACTGAAGGGTCTTGCAAGCTTCTCTGTGCCATCAGATAGTCTCACAACTGATCCACAACAAAATGCACCCAAGGGGATGTTCCCCAGGTATTGTGCTCTTGACATGTGATTCAGCCACATACGCTGCTGCCTGCTGTGAGCTGGTGTGCCAGTGCCACACAACYGCGGCATTGTCTTCTGCTGAGTGAGGACAGAGAAGCTCTTGTGTTAGGGGAGCAGCTCCCTCAGGAGTCCCGATGACCTGGTGGCTCTTTAAGGCACCTTTCTGTCTCTCTGCTGTTCCAGCAGCAAAAGGCCAAGAATCAGGTTGTTTTGATGTGAAACCCTTTGGTTTGTTTGTTGTTGAATTTACAGTTGGCCTTGAGGAGGTTTGGGTTTGCATTTCTCACAACCTTCTGCCCCGAACACTGTTATAGCAGAATACATTTGTTAATAATGGTAYTAGGTTCACTTGGCTTCCATCCACCATTTCTGAGCAAGCAGAGAAARTCTGCAAGGAAAAGAATTTAAAATGGAGGCAAAGATCATAATTATAGCTTGCTGGRGGCCTATTTTTCAGTAAATGAAGWGCTTCAAAAGAAGCATACTGTAATGCTGTCTCTTGAATGCAAACCTTTAGGGAGCTAGTGTAAGAAAATAAAGCAAAAACATTATTTTTCAGCCCAGACTCATTAATTTGCTAGCTCTGATGCCTTGTCAGGAAAAATCCATGCTCAACTTTGAACTCCAAGATTAGTGCCAGTAATAGTATACCCTCCAAGCATTATAACTGTGAATTTTCACTGAAGTGATCAGGAAAATAAGAGACTGTTATGTAAAAAATCAAGTATCATATCTAGTCACTGTACTAATTGGAAGCAACCTTGTATGATAAGAAAAATAAGTCTTACTGAATTCACTGGAAACCCACAGATGTTTCAGCCATGCAGGCATCTTTAAAATACAGAGAAATTGGTTATGCAGTGCATTTTAATATAAGTTTGTATTATGTTTATATTTCTGGGGTTTTTTTCTATTCAAACTTCTGCTGAGGTTATAAATTTTTGGYCTGTTGTATAACCCCACAAAGTTCTAATAGGTAAGTGCTTTCATACTGGAAATAATGGAAGGTACTGACATTCACATTGTAGGTTAGGATAGCTCAGTCACAAAGATTAAATGAGATGGCTAGAGCCTGACCAGAGGAGAATATAAACCTAGCACTCATGAATCCGTATCACATTCCCCACTCATAAAATAGGCTTTCTTCCCTTCTCCTATAAAGACACAAGCAGGAAGATTAACAAGCAAACACAAAATAAAAGATAATTGCATGCACCTCTGCTGGAGGACTAATAATCCTGTTGCAAGAAGAATGACAACCATAGCTGATAGGCTGCACAGTGGCATCCTCATCGCTTGGCTGGGATTACACGTCACACGTGGCATTAGTAATGAAGGTGGAAGGATTCTGGCCTCTTAGCTCCTCTGGTAACTCCTTCCTTGGCAAATAGCTCAAACGCTAATAATACTGAAGACATCACTGTTGATTGGGAAATGTTGTTTCATTACTTCTAGTTCTGTCACTGGAGTAAAATGTCTCACCTAAGAAACCATCTTTTTATTGCTTACTGCCTTTCTCCGAGACTTTCCAGGATCAGAAGTAAAATCGATAAAAACTGAAATAACAATTTTTCGCAGGGTGGGATCATGAATAAAAGTCCAAATTCCATTTATGGCTATGTGTAATATAACATCATACTTAGTGTCACATAGTACAGGAATTCTAATATAGTTACAGAATTTAGGCTGCAGAAATATAACAGCATTTCCTGGTATGAGAAAGGGGGCATATGTTCTTTTTATCGTTCAGAAAAGTATTCAGAAATGGGGCTTAAGGACATTATAATGACCAGTATAAATACTGTGTGTAAATASTATACTATTGTGGTTATGTTGTTTTTAAATATCCAATTTTGACAGCTTTTTTAAAGAATAGCCATTTATAAACAGAAACACTAATCTAGACCATGTAGTGCTTTTGAGTCTAGTAGTGTGGGTAGTTTACAAATGGACTTTCTAGTATTATAGCTAAGCAAAAGAAAAAAAAAAAAACATTCCAAAGTAGAATCACTTGTTTCATATTTTGTTTCTTTATTTTCCTAGTATTTCTGTTGAATAGGTTTGTGGTGATTAGATAGCCACTTCTGTCATACTTTCTAGSAGAGTTTCTTGTGTAAATAGATTCATGTCATAAACCTTTAATATATTGTAAGCTTGAAAAAGTCTTTTTCTCTTAATGAACAGTAAAACTGTCTTCTCTTGCTGGCACGGACATAAAGCCAAAGTCAACTTAAGTTAGCCCTTGTAACACTGATATTCCTTCCACCTTCGGTGGCTTTCCCGTAATGAACACAGTTGGTCCCCAACAAGGGGAAAGCAGGCGTCTTCGGGCCGTGGGAGCAGGCGTCCTCCCCTGGCTGTGTGGCCGGAGAGCTCAGGGYGCAGAGAGGCCTGGGAGCTCCTGGGAGGCCTCCTTCATCAGTGGTGCTCCCTCGACTGTGCGTGMAAGTGGTTGAAGTGGGAGAGGAAGAAGTAGTGGGGAGGCCAGGTTCCCTCCTTTTTGGGGGAGACAGGAAGCACGTAGTAAAGCTCTGTATCTCAGTGAGTATAGTCTCTCCTCCGCCTAGAAGGCGGCGGAGGAAAGGATAGTCTGTAGTTAGGCACTTCAYGCTGCTACTGGTAACGGTAGCGGTGTAGAAGCCCGTAACTAAATGAAGCCACATTTCTCCCAGGAGCAGTGTTCTGCATATGGAGACCCTCAGCTGTCCGGTACGGATGCCATCCAAAGGAGACGAGAGGTGTCCTCCCCAGACCCTTCAGTCCTCCTCCCACCAACCCCACAAATTTGTACCTGCTGGCACTTACTAGCCCTTCCCAGAACAGACACAGTGCAGGGAGATGGAGGCAGGGGGATAGCAATGAGGCAGCTAATCTTGTTCACTGGGTTGTGGATTTTTTAACAAGTGATTACTCAGTCCTGGTAGGGCCACTAAAATGCCAGTGTCATGAGAGATAAAACTTGATCGAAGAGATAACAAGATTTGAAAAGAGATAGCGTAGGGTTATAGTGATCCAAGCATAGATGAACATCCAGGGAGCTTTTATCATCAGCTACTGTTTTGTCCAAAGACTCTTTGTGGTGAATATGTAACGTATCAGGATTTCAACTCCAGAAACCAGGGCAAAAATACTGTGAAATTCTTTGTCTACTTTAAAAAATATGAAACAAGAAATTGGAAAATTGGAAATGGACTAAAGGAAAAAAACACTGGAGATCCTGCAGATAGTTTATGTTGTAATCAGAGGGTTACGAGTAAGTTTGTAACCTTTAGTTTGCCAATAACTTGTAACCAAATTTGCCGATGATACCAAGCTGGGAGGAGTAGCTGATACACCTGAGGGCTGTGCTGCCATTCAGAGAGACCTGGACAGGCTGGAGAGTTGGGCAGAGAGGAACCTTGTGAAGTTCAACAAGGGCAAGTGCAGGGTCCTGCAYCTGGGAAGAAATAACCCTAGGCACCAGTACAGGCTGGGGGCTGACCTGCTGGAGAGCAGCTCTGCAGAGAAGGACCTGGGAGAAGGACCGAGAAGGCTGGTGGATGTCAAGTTGACTGTGAGCCAGCAATGTGCCATTGTAGCCAGCAAGGCCAATGGTATCCTGGAGGGGCATTAGGAAGAGTGTTGCCAGCAGGTCGAGGGAGGTGCTCCTGCCCCTCTCCTCAGCCCTGGGGAGACCTCATCTCGAGTACAGTGTCCAGTTCTCGGCTCCCCAGTACAAGAGAGACATGGAGGTATTGGAGAGAGTCCAGCGTAGGGCTATGAAGATGACTAGTGGACCATCTTGTTTTTGAGGAACGGCTGCGAGAGCTAGGCCTGTTTAGCCTAGAGAAGGGATGACTGAGGGGCGATCTTGTCAATGTCTACAAATACCTTAATGGGGGGTGTCAAGAAGATGGGGCCAAACTCTTTCCAGTGGTGCCCAGTGACAGGASAAGAGGCAACAGGCACAAATTGAACCACAGGAAGTTCCACTTGAATGCGAGGAGACACTTCTTCACTGTGAGAGTGACGGAACACTGGAACAGGTTGCCCAGAGAGCTTGTGGAGTCTCTTTCTCTGGAGATACTCAAAATCTGCCTCGATGCGATCCTGTGCAATGTGCTGTAGGTGACCCTGCTTGAGCAGGGGGCTTGGACAAGGTGATCTTCAGAGGTCCCTTCCAACTTCAACCATTCCGTGGCACTGGAATTCACCCATTGTTTAAAAAATGTGTATTTTCTGCATTGTATGTAGCATTTGAGGAAAGGAGTTTTAAAAAGAGAGAAAACAGATTTTGAGTAAAATGAGCTCACTCTGAATTAAAGAGTGAACATTTACTAGCCAGTACAAATTTGAAAAGACAGAAAAACGTGTCAGACCAAGTTAAATGAGGAGCTCACAGCACTATAGATGACTCCTCATTGTTCCAGAAATTTATAATGGAGTAGAGGAAAACAGAGAGAGCAGGTGGTGCAAGGAATCCTCAGTTCGACATAGAGATCAGCACTGAACTCAAGAGCCAAAAGTCATCCTTCAACCTGGTATGAATGGCAAGAAAATACTGCCACTCAAGTGAGTGCTTCTTAGTATTTTTTTTTTAATGGTTTCACTGGACAACTAAGTTAAAGCTCTCCTGCGCGTGCTAGATTTGATATGACTAAGAGAACTTCCCTTTGACAAATAGGATTTACCTATCTTAAAATTTCCCAGTTATAAAGAACGTCAGCAGTAATTGATAGGATCTTAGGGTCTAAATAGCTTCTGCTCTAGTGAGCAACTCTTAGCAGAAGCTAAAGTTTCTTTGTAGAAAGTATTGCTTTTAGATGCATTTCACAAGAACTAGAGAAATAGAAACTGAGCTAGCTACAGCTTTTAATTATTTGGTTTCATTTGTCCATTTCTTCATACAATACATTTCTGATGGGCATCCTTTGCTTGTTTTAAGTTGTCATTTTCTCAAAGACATGGAGAGAGAACCTTTGTATGACAAATGACAGGGTTATCCTCCTGAACATGCAAGAAATGGGTAATGTGGCACCTTTTTTTTCCCCCTAAATACATTTCCTCAGGTAATCACATTATTTTTTGCCCAATACTCTAATGCAAGCACAAAATACACTTCTGATATTGACAGTCTTATATGCACACCTTCACATATATTTTGATTTAGAGGGTGCAGTGCTGGCACTATGGTATATATGTGACATGAGCCTTGCTGTATGGGATTTTGAGTTTCAAGTGCAAGTCAAGACAGTTGGTTCACAAGAGGGCTGAAGTAATTTTCTTTCAATATTTTGCTACTGAGTTGTCTCAGAGGGAGAAGGCATAGACTGCTACTGATATTGAACATTTGAGGTGATCATCTGTTGAGCCAAGACTGTGTTTTGACATGCACTTGCTCAAATGGAAGAGATCTTGCAGTGAGCTCAGGCTGAGAACAAACATAAATGTATAAATTGCTGTATAAATTTGGAAGTCAGAACCCACAGAAAAGCCTACCACCTGTTGAATATTGGAAAAGGTTATTAAGGTTAAGTCACAATTTGAGAGGCACCTGAAGAAGTGTAATAGCAGTAATGTATATTTAAAAAGCCTATGAAGGCTTGGAATATAAACGTATCCACAGTTCGACCTGGTACTTTCTGTAATCAAACTCGATCATTTCACAAGGATTTGCTTAACTGACTACTGAACCCACAAATGCACAGGGATGAAATGGTGCAGTGCCGGAGGCTGGYCAGGGTGATGCCCTTCGCACCTGAGCAGGCAGCGTAGCGGGCAGCGCCGAAAGGGTGCTACCGACCCTGCCTGAAAGTCACGTCGCCGTGCCAGCGAATGAGGCAAAACAGCAAGTAACAAGGCACGTGTATGAGCCACAGCCCTCAAAGGCTCTTTAGTATTTATCAGTTATGAATCAGTGTTAGCTAGGTTATATTTTCCTTTCAACAGTCCTTTATTCCCTACTCTGAGGAGCTGATTTTACCCCAGAGTCATTTYACTAGAGTTCAGGTTCACCTTCAGTTTTCCAGTGTAAAAACTTCATTTTAACTTGAGGGAGTATTTGTACATACCTAGAAGTAGCATTTTGGCTCAGAACATGTCAATTTATATTTATTTTTATATTGCGAATTATGTTATTTAAAGGACTTCCTGAACAACAGATTAATCCTTCATTCAGCATGACAGGGATTCTTTTTTTCTTCCAGTCTCACGCATCAGAGCTATGGTTAAAATGGTATAAGTACAGGTATAGGACAGTTTCCTCTTAAGCTGTATTTTGTCCATTCTATGCCATTTTTGGTAGGTTTTGCGGCACTGTTCAATGTTACATTTTGAGTTGTTGGCTTTTTTTACATCTGAGACCACTGGTCTTTTATACCTCAGAAGAATTACCTACTGGGAAGAGGTAACAGTGTATAGAAGTTTATTTTCTCTCTCAGGTAGATACAGTGTCACGGAGGAAGAGATTGTTTATGTGCATGTGTATGTGTCGAGCTTCCTTTCTTTAAATGAAATGAAATCTGTTCTGTTTTCTTTAGTAGTTTGTATTCTGGAGTTTATTTATTGTTTTCATTTCCTAAACTTCCTGAAATATTTACAGGAAGGGAAACAAAGCCTTGAAGTTTTGTAACTAGAAACAGATTTTTATTTCATTTTCCTTGGGAGACTCTTTCATTCAAGAGATAAAAAAGGAAGTGATAAAAATGTGTTATTTTTAGGAGAGACAGCTCCTTAGGAGCTTAGAAGAGGTTAAGTTGGATTCATAGTTGAGAGAGAAATAGGAGAAGGTGTGGAATAAACTGATGAATGTTATTGAAAAGACAAATAGGGAAAGCTATGAACAACTTGAGAAAATTTTTTTTTAATGAGACTTAGTTAGTCACAGGAAGTTGAGAACCTGTAATGTGCTGTATGATGCTCGGTTTATTCAGCTTATTTGGTTGTCTTTGAGGCTGTCTGAAAAATGTGAGTGGTTGTAGTATTTAGGAAAGCTGCAGAGCAAAGCTGTGTAAACAGTGTTAGCATCTAGAGAATATTAGACCTCCTTCCACATACTTGACCAGATTAACGAAATAAGCAAAGGTCATGTTCTGGAATAGCAGTTTTGCACCAACAGAAATTATTACATAGACAGCACGGCATTTTTTTTTTTTTTTAAGAGCGGAAAATCTGTTTCTTAGAATCAGTTAGCCCCCCAGTGAGACAGTCTGGCTCCTGGGTGCACACATCTGTGTTGGGCCCTTTCTGAGTGTTGCCAGCTGTGGTTGCTCCTCCTGGTACTGCTGCAGACTGGCAGTATCACCAGCTGCAAACAGGTTTCAAGCATATTTGTGCCCATAGGTTGCCCTCATCACCCGCTCCCTGCTGCTGGCCTCTTTTAACAAGTTCACAGCACTGACCTGCTAAAATGTACTTGCTACTGCCAGCTCAGTTAGCTGAAACAGAATTTGTTGCATTTGTTTTAAGTTACATCGCTTTATTTTATTCCAGGGAGTAAACTGAATGTACATTGTACCCAGCTCTATTAGAAAATGGTGCATTCAAATGCAGATTATCCTGAATTTAGAAATTACTGTCTCTTAAACATGGTTTCGCTTGGGGCGCGTTATCCTCAGAAGCGGCAGCATGACKTGGTTGCATGCAGCAAGTTTAGGGGCTGGTGCAAGTGCAGGCCCATGGGATGAAAGGGGGCCACTGCTCAAATCCCTTAAGCACCAGGTGCCTGCACCCAGGCTCCCTGCCACACTGATGCAAGTTTAAAACTGAAGAAACGCRCAGCCTTCAGTTAACAGCTGTCTTGCACAGGCACTTCTTTCAGGGAGAGACAGTGCCATGTTTGTACCATCATTTTTCAAAGGTGGTCTGCACTTTCACGAGGAGTTGCTGGTATGTACTTGAGACATTAATTCCAGGTTATATGGTTTCCCTGAGAATTGCCATCTGTCATGCTTTTCTGCCTGTAGGTCACTCAACAAAGGTAGCTTGCTTTGCTATGGTGAAGTAGTAGGTTGAAAGGATAAAGAGTGTGCTTCGTCTTTAACCCTTAGTTATCCTTTTCCCTTTCAGCACCCTCCTTGATAGGTATGGTAAGGAAGGACTGGGCTTCCCAAAACAGCATTGCCCTCTCCTGGCAAGAGCCGGACTTTCCCCATGGAGCCATTCTGGACTACGAGATCAAGTACTATGAGAAAGTAGGTCTTGCTTACAGCATCACCCAAACTCAGATCCTAAAGAGCAGTATGTTATATATTTTTAATATTAAAAAAATATATATTTTCAGTTTTTGACTTGATCCCACATACAATGTTGTATAAGTAGATGTTTTACTCTRCACTGATATTTTTGTTGTCATACTTCTGGCTTGTTAATGACTGTCCTGTTTCATGTCAGAGTCAGATAGACTAGCAGGCAGGCACAGGTATACTTGTCTCATAGTAGCAACATTTATGAACATGGATAAATGGATTATATGCTTCACCATATTTTGGTTTATGGACTGTGAAAGGTTTACATTGGAGTGACACTGAAACAGTACAATTAAAGTGAATGTCAATGTGATTAAGTTTTGTGGCACAATTTAGCAATAATCTGTGACTAAATGATGGAGCACAAGCCTTGCTTAGAGGGTTACAGAAGGTTGCAAGAGATAGGAGCTGCAAGGCATATGCACACCAAAATTCATGGCTTAGCTATTTCACATAAAAGTGGGCAACAGCATGCATTACAAGTACATACAGCACCTCTTATGAATGCCTAACTTGAAATCTGCTTCTCCCCAAGTATAAGACGTGTTTGGTCGTTCCTGGTTGGCTACTGGGCCGTGCACCAGTATAGAACTTAGTGCTAATCAGTGCCTTCATTGCAGGAGTTGTAGGCAGGAATTTTCTGCTGTCCGTTCTTTAAATAGTAATCTGCTAAATCAGTTCTTGCTATTTCTCTGTCCACATCTAAAAGTCACAATGGGACTAATGGGAGTGCGAGAAGAGCACAAAGAAGAGAAATATAAGCCAAGTCATGAAAGAAAGATTTAGGGATTTTAGGTTCTGTAGATATCTGAGATTTTTATTCTTTGACTGCACTTCCCTATCAAGATTATGTAGCTTTAATGATGCAGAAAAAGGACAAGCTGGGAAAAAATCCAAACAAATTAAATTGCACAGCTAGAGGGAGAAGGCAGATTGCTAAGAATTTGGTATAATAATAATATTTGGTAGCCAAAGTAAGGAAACCTTATTCTCCTGTACTAATGGAAGTCATTCAGATTTTGATCAATTACCATTGTAAGCCATGTTATGAGTTGAGCTGCCTTTGTTTATTAATAGTAAAATAATACTCAGATGAATTAAAAAGAGAAATAGTGAGATTCCTTCAGTTGGATGGGAAAGATGCAAAGATCGACCTACCAAAACATTCATAAAGGGTGTTAAATTATAAAACTTAAATTTCTAAAAATCTTTTATCAATGGATCATTTGCCAAGGTCAACACTGAGTGACTTGGCAAATAGCTCTCCTTAGAGGTCTACGTATTGCTAAGTGACTGTTGTGCATTGTGCAGCAGGACTAGATACACAGACCTCATGGCCTACAATTCACACTATCTGTTTCTCCCTGAAAAGAACTGTTTTCTATTTCCACCTTTTAGAATGCATAAACGTTATCTTTTAACTACAATCTTTTCTTCTCTGTTAGATATGGGGAGATAAATGCGCTGCTGCTGGTGTACTCTAGTACTGTTCCACAGGGGTTATTTTCTCCCTAAGCCACTAACTGAAGTGAATGCATAGTTCCTGAATACACCTTTTGTTAGAACAGGGACGCTCTCTGGCAGTGCTATGTAATAGGCAGAATGAGGGACAAACAATACGAAGATCACTTATTTGAGCAAAGGATTAGGTATGTGACAGGTTTTTATGAAGCCCCAAACACTCTTGGAGACCAGATCCTAGAGCAGAGAGGCAGATCGTTGGGCACTGCAAAACACTCTGCTGTTCTGCGGTATTAAAATAAAAAATACGATTGCATGTCACTTCTATATTTATATAGTCCCGAAGAACTGTTCTTTACAAATATATCATTGGGTAGGTATAGTGGCCAAATGCAAATGGRATTTTCTTATTGAAAAAAGGAGGGACAGTCCTTACCTCAAAGCCAGAAAATATTAACAGGAGCTTCAGTATATTCATTCTTCTTCACCCTGAAACTCTGCATATTAAGTAGCACAGTTTGTGTAATGTTGAGGGGCAATACAACAAGTGAAACCGTAATCTTTCAGGCTTCCCAGAGACCTTCAAAGAGGGAAACATCATCATTCATATTCTCAGCACCCATGACAATAGTGTTGGTTTTCCAACTTACAAGAAATGTGATAAAMGTGAAATAGTATTACACTAGATTTAGTATGAATTTACTGCAAAGACATCTCTCTACTGGAGAGGACCCCAGTAGACCYCAGTTGGTTTTCCAACTTACAAGAAATGTGATAAATGTGAAATAGTATTACACTAGATTTAGTATGAATTTACTGCAAAGACATCTCTCTACTGGAGAGGACCCCAGTAGAAGGAAAGACATCCCTCTAACTCAAGAGCATGTAAGTACAAAAGGTTCAGAAATTTTCTTAAGATCTTAAGGAGGCAATAAAAACACAGAAACCAGTGTCCATTTGCCTTAGATACTGTTATACACACAATTAATCAGTAAAATACAACAAACTTTGCAGTGCTTGCTTAACCTATCCCTATCAGATGTTCCTTTTTGCCTGTCATTTGTGCTAAAAAGAAAAGYGGTTTTATAGTACAGGAAAGTGAATGTCTCCATCAAATATAAATACTTGATATCCAAGTTTCAAGGGATTGCATCAGTTTTTCTACCTTTATGAAGCCCTGAAGAACTATGCAGGATTGTAAAATTTTATAAATATGAACTTGTGCTTCTTTTAAGTTTCCTTGGTGACATTTGCAAAATTATCAAGAAGGCATTTGGGACTCCAGGAGAGCACTGCATTCCTTTAATTATAACCAGCAGGAATTCTAAAGCTCCTAAATGGAATTTATTTCTTGTCATGTGCCCCCAAGATTTTCTGAAAGATACATAAGCTTACAGAAATCAAGTAGCCATCTAATAAAATGCTGTGAATATGTCAACAAATGGGACTATTTCCAACAATTTTACAAGTAGGACAAGTTAGTGATGGTGCACACAGAACATATGGGCATATCCTTCCATGCATATCTAGAACAAGCAGCCAAGAGGAAGGGAAGACTGTTGTGGATACACATTAAACTTTTATTTGTACTCTTGTGCAATAGGAGCTGTCCACAGAAAACTACTGAAGGATCAGGCCCATAATCTCGGTGTGAAAAACAGATTTACTCTTCTGCTTAGAAAGACTATACTAAATACTAGAGAAAAAGTAGAGAAGGAAAGTTACAGAACATTATCAGTAAAGTCCAAGCATAGAAAACAAATACATTAATGCAAAAATGTAATTAAACAGATCACTAATTTAACTCTGCTTTAAAGCACCTTCTTCCTGACTTTTGTTCCTCCAGTGAATTGCTGCAGAAATCTTGAAAATTGTAGCTTCAGTTAACAATTACATTTTTATCAGTCTCTTCAATTACCTTTTTATCAGTCCCTAAAACCAGAAATTTTGAGAAAACATCAAACCTTTGTTCTGAGCCAACTCTATATGTATCCTACACATTTTTACTTTTTTATTTAAAAATACTCTGATATGTATTTGTGTGGTTGACTGACAAGTATGTTGACTGACAGTCTGTTCTGCAGCTTTTCAGCCAGCTATGCAGTGAACATAAGCCAACCTAAGACATAATCAGTGAACTGACTTGGCCTRTGATGGGAAAAAAAATCCTGGAAATTCAGTCCAAGATGCTATGAGTTTCTGTTACAATAAAGATAGAAAGTTTTCCACTTAAATAGTTATGTGATATAATAGGAGATAGACTATCATGATCCTTAATTAATATTGTAAGTTCAGGCCTGGTAAACTGACATATCTAATTTCTAGTAAATTATGAATCATTCTGGAAACTATATAGTTGGCAACATTTGTCACCTTAGACGAAAGTGAGTCTCTGCAGAGACATACAAAGAATCCATTAAATATTTGACCCTAGAGATCAAAATCTGTTCTGAAAAGAATTTCCAGATAACTTGTCTTTGCAGTCTTTGTAGATACTAAATATTTGCAAATTAGATCTGTTGATACAATATGTCCGCCCTGTTCTACAGTCTGTTATCTGTCCATTCTTTAATATCTTCCACAAACCATGTGGTACTTTCAAAAGAAAAAAGTCTTTCGTAGGCTTTTTCTTACAAARTCAAATTCCAGATATCAATATAATCTCTGTTTCCTCGCTAGCAGTATTCAATTTTTCTTTTATACTTTAAAACTATTACTCAGACACTGACTAAAGCTTTTGCTTTTTGAAAGGTTTCAGGGCATCATAATCTATTTAGCCTGCACCAAAGAGGTCACATGTCCTGTGGATGGAGGAGTGGGATAAGAAGGCCCAGTCTCGCCACAGCCTTGCAGTGGAGCTGAGTCCTTCTATAAGAGTTCCCTCTCGGGAACAGAAACACAGTACAYAGAGGATGTAAACCAAAACCATACTAGCTGCAACTCAGGCTGTACAGTTGAACTCCTTTTCCTTTTCCCCCCTAAACCGTCTAAATTAAATGTAAAAAATTAAAGGCATCTTGCTCCCTGAGAGCGGTATTAAGTATACCAAGCTGTATACTTACCATAAACTGTATTAAGTTCTCCTATAGGGCCCAAATGCTCCATCTGGATTATATTTTCTGTAATGCATAAAATAATACATAACAAGCTGAGTAGAATGAAGTACAGAGAAGAGATTTTGTAGGATGCACCTTAGCAATCTCCTAAAACACTGCAATGGCATCTCCAAATAAAGAATATCTTTTAGAGCAAGATACAGGGTGGAGGGGCTGGCTGTTTCTTTGCTCCCTTGTCTTCAGGTGCAATTTGCATTAGAGCCAAATCTCTTTGACAAAATACTTCATTTTGTTGGCAGACTCAATTTACAACTCATAGACAGTTTTCACAGAAAAAAAATTTAACCCACCTCTATATGAYGGTGAGTGAACAGAAAAGACAGACTGTCAGATACGGTTTTTCCTCCGTGAATTTCCCTCCTGTACTATTTAGAGCTGAATAGTGTAGTTACCCAATTTAATAAATAAAAGAGAGAGACTAGCTCAGCAGTAGAGGCAAGAAGGGAATTTAGTTTCCCAATGAGATTTTTAAAAGAAATGAAGAGGTGATGATGCAGAGAGAYACAGGAAAGTACCAGGTTTAAAGAGTTAGAAAGCAATATGGCCTTGTTAATTTTGCAGTCAGTCTCCAGCTGTATTTACTTAACTCATACCACAAATGATGCTCTTTCTCAAATTCTAATATTAAAACAAACACTACTATTTTTTGAATATTCATTGGCATGATTTAAAATGAACCTTCCTGAATGTGAATAGTAAAATTCGTAGGAGAGCTTGAGGTAAATGACTTGGGCATTTGTGAATCTTCAAATATGAAGATTTAAGAATATCTATAGCTAACAAATACGGAATGAGAGAATTATTACAAAAATAATGGAKAAAATTATAAGCAAGAAGGTAATTCTGTCCTGCAAAATTGTTGCCTATAGTAGCATTCTAAATAATAGTTTAAAGTATATTTATCTGTCAATAAATGTGTGCATTACATTATTTCAAAGCCATAAAAGTATGTATGTGCATCAGATTAAATATTCTGCACTTTGACTGCAAGTAGATGTGGTACTCTGTGCATATACAGATGCATGAATTGTTATTCTTGCCATTTTTTCCACACTTTTTGAGGAAAAGATCATCTCATGTTTGCTGTGATCACATTGAAGACTAGCACAGCAACACTGTGCTCCTGGAAACTGGTCATGCTTTGCACAGTGCCCAAATTTTTCCATTCCAGCTTTTTTCCCCATGTGAATTGGCAGTTTAGAGAGTGCAACTCATCGCTGTTTAGGACAACATACGCTCTTCTGTGGATTTTGCTAAGGAGACCTACAGTATTCTCTTTTGAGATTAATTCATTTCCCCTCAGTCATTAGATACATAATGCTTCTTTTCCCTGCTTTTTTCTCTCTGCCATAAACCTGACCCTCCTTGAGTATCAGTTGGAGTCTAACTTAAATGTGCACTAGCCMTGCACACTCTGATTAGACAGGATTCAAACACTTCATCGCCCATTGCCTTTCTGTGAAACCTCACTTGTGGGAGGTTCATTGACCCTGGTCCTCCATAGTACTTAAATAATTTCCTCCATATTACTTAAATAATTAAACCTCTGTAGTGGTTCTTTAATTATACTTACACTTATCTAATTATAATTTTGTGTATTGTTCAACTGAGTCAGAAGGATCACATTTTTTCAGAGGCAACTTCCCTATTTCCCTTAAGTACCAGTTATTACTTTCTTGGTTCAGATTTTGATTTTATGTTAGATTTTTAAATCACAAAGAATAATATATACACCATCTCTGATCTGCATGAGACTGAAGGGAACCTGCAGACTGCGTCGCATTAATCAGGAGCAGGCGTATTTCATTTGCTAGCGTTGTGGCTGGATTGTTAGCACGTATTACCTCTTTTTCAAGGCATATCGTTTTATTGTTGCTATACATACCACAGTATGCCTCATTTCAAAGCATGCTGTTTTATTGTTGCTATATGTACCACAGTATGCTTTATTTCCTTGCAAGCTTCAGGGCTGAACTATAAAGTCAACATCAGTGACAAGGCTGGGGAACAGGAAAAGGTTACTAATAATATGAATGTGTATATGATCACTTTAGGTGTCTGGCCAGTCAGAAGGCTTTTTTAAATGTGTACTCAGTAGGAAATAGTGAACACTATGCTGTTAGTGTTGAATGACCAATTTTTAGCCTCATGCTGATCTGTCTTTTTAAAATGAACAGTTTGATCCTGTCATATTTTTCAATTACTTGAATTATCTGAGGCATAAGTAACAATCTGCTGCCTGAAGTAAAATGTTTTTGATGTGACTAGAAGCAAGAAATGTAGGGTTTGTGAAAAACTACGTTTTCATTAAATCTGCAGCACATTCTTGTGGAAACAAGACTGTTGAGTAATTTGGGTGTATAAGAGCTTTTGGATGGTAGTATTAAACAAGCCTTAGAATTTGACTGTAGCTGAAGGCACTGATCAACACCTCTCTGTAAGCCCATAGCGCTCGGTGGAGTTCTTGTGGCTTTTGTGGCCTTTTGGATCTCCTGAGAAATGAACCACGTCTGCTGCATGTTTTTAAAAAAATAACCACTACAAATGGGCTTTGGGAAATAATCATTAAAACAAAATCTAGCTTATTTTAGCATAGTAAATGATGTTAAACAAGCTTCTCAGTTTTCCTATTCTACCGTTATTAACCTCATTTCCCAGGGGAAGAACTGTAAAAGCCTTAGATTCTAAAAAGAGAAAAAAATAGGTTTCAGAACTGTTGAAAATGAGAGTGAATAATTATGAGGCTCTCTGACCAGATATAATTTTTGCCTGYGGGAAAGAACTTAAGGACCTTGCAGCAGCCATTATTAGTGACACTGATATAATTACTATTAGGAGAAAAAGAAATCTGGCCTCTAAATATCAATTACATACAGCAAAGGGTTTATCAAAGAAGGTCTGAGCTAGGCYTTCTCCATTAGGTGCCTGGTTTGGCTACTCTCCTAATAGTTGTCTTCAATTATTTAGAGCTAGCTTCTAAACCTTTTTATTTAATAATAAAGTAGCCTACAGAGCTATTACTATTGTCATTCCTGCTGAACCAAAAGATCTTGCAGACAAATTTAATGCTGTTTAAGCAACCCTAGTAGATTTGATTTAAAAAAACATAGTTTGGTCTCTGCTGATCTTGTGTTCTTGTTCGTAGTTAATGCCATTTTCCCCAAAGAAAATTGTTTGCACAAACTTAATTCCAGTAACTGCTAGAAGAGCTGCACAAATGTAGGAGAAATGCATTAATGCTTTGAATAAATAGTTTTCAGACTTCTGCAAAGATACAGGGATAGGAGCTATGCAAACGGCTTACAAGTCAACATATRTGGCATCACATAGTTCCATACCTCTAAGAAAGGTAAATCCAMTAATAGTACAGGTTGATTCCTAATAAAAGAAATTATTAAACTTTCTTCTAGGTATACAGTAGTTGCAGTTCAGAAAAAAATAGTTTAAAAAATAATTTACTAACACAGCAAGAATAATAAAATTAACCACAGGAATCAGCTGTTAATCTTAAGAGTGTGGTTAGGTAGACTCAAAAATCAGAAGAACCTCATATTTTATAGCAAAATAGCATTCAGCTCACTCCAGGGGACAAAATTAATATGATTTTTGATGAACTTACAGTAAAAGTGATGTTATCTCTTGAGCTTTGGTGTATTGAGTGCACAGGAGGGAGTGGTAATAGCTTTTACATGTTTAATCTTAAATTAGCAAAATCAAGAATGCACTCTCACCTTAGAACGTTATTGTTATTGACAAGTTCCAGTGCATTCACCTTTGAGTGTAGGTGCAGTAGATTTTAACAGTGTCTGAAGTTAATGAGAATTACAGCTCTCTCAGGTACCTAAATGCATATTCAAGATTCAAATTTGGGGTTTGAAATTTTGACATGGATTTACGAAAAGAATGGTATGTGAGATTCATAAGTTACTATCAATTATAATCAGTGTGRCTGCCAAAAGATGGCCATCTACGAGTTAAATATAGTGTCCAGACATCTATTGCTCTAAAACCTGTTAGGGTGTTTCCTTTAGACTTTCAAGAAATAAGAACTATCCTAAAATTTGAGGAAAATCTTAATCCATGACCCTAAACTATTTTAAAAACTGCAAGCCTGGGCAGTCTTTGTTTTCATAACACAAAATTTACTGTTCATTAAATTRCTGTTTCCCCAGCCTTTAAGATAGCTTCACAGATTAAATCAAGAAGACAGGTACTTTGAGACATGAGTAAAGTTATATCTTTGTCTAAATGAAGAAATGTTCCAATATGAGTTCCAGTATCTTTTCACTGTGCACTTTCTTCCTTCAATCCCTGTTGCATTCAGGAGATTTTCTTGGGGAAATGCTGGTCAAAAGACATGTAGTTTTGTTAGTTTTGCACCTTAATAAAATCATGAATGTCTATGTTGTTGATTTGAAGAAAGGTATTGTAAAAAAAAATCTCCCTTTTTGCTTTTTTTTAATGCTTTAGTATTAAATGTTTCAAAGTGCCCTTTCCCAATGCTCTTGTCAGGAGGGCTGAGTTAACAGCCTGTTATTATGTACTCCTTACCGAGCTGTTAAAAGCTTCTGCAGGAATTCACCTGCTGCTCATAAAAACATTTATGTTGCTGTAGGAACTTCACTGGGTTGATGCATCCTATATTTGCAATGACCTTGTACAAATTATCAGGTTTTCTTGTATATATTGTCACAAATACTAGCACATTATGTTATCACAATATTGATTCTTTAGTGATTGAGAAAGCACTTCCTTTATAAAAATGTGTTTTCATCAGCATTTTCATTTACTTGTTAGATTATGTTTTATTCTTTTAAATTTATGTTAAACTAATTGCAAAAAACTTCTGTTGTTTTGCTTTATATTCCTCTAAGATCTCACTGAGATATTTGAAGAAAACATGAAATCAAATAATATGCCATATTTAATGCTGAAGTAACACCAGCATCTGCAGTGTAGTCATGATGCCAGAGATGAATTCAGCCCTTTTAGGTCAACATTGCAAGACAGATGTTTGCTGGCTACATGCACTGAGGCACAAAAGAATGTGCCTACGTGCTCACAAATACACAAAGCTTATGACTTTTCAATGATTTTTCGATATAATTGAAAAAGTTTGCTTAATGAAATATGCTACACTGAATCTCAGAAGATCAACCCTGATCAGCAGTTACCCTTCTGTCTCTTACTTATTGTTTCCATTACAGTGATTAAATTGAAACTTTGGTAATTTTGTATTTTGTATTTTAGAGTAAAATTCACCCCATCCAGGTTGATTTTGTTTGGGTGGTGTTGAAATCTGTATTAATATTGTCAACATCATTCTATATTTGTAAGTACTGATTTTCTCTGAAAAGAAAATAATTGTCCCAAAGAAGTATACATGCAATATTTACATATTAAATATTCATGAATCTAGGTATTATCATCTTACATTCATGAATATTTAGATTTATCCTATTGATTTCTATCATTCCTACCAGACTCACAATAGCAATCATCTGAGTCAATTCTATCTATGAAAGCAGGTATTCTGCTTACTTAAATAAGGGGGTAGAGCTAGTAACTCCRCTGAAATATAGTGAATTGGTAGATTCACTTGAATATGAATAATAATCACCAGATCACCCCACAGCTTTGAAAATATGTTGTGCTTTTTGTTACATTAGAGTATTGACACATCATATTGTAGCAAGTCACCATTATTTTGGAGGTCTTCTGCAAAAGCGAATCATTGTTTTTATATTGAAGTTTCAGTTCAGTTTTAAGCTGCTTCCTTACTTTAAAAATGCTTTAGTGTGAAATAAAGGAACTGCACTTTCTAGGTTCAGTGTGGGAATGCAGTGGTTTTGTSTGTACCGCATTATTATGATTTTTACTATCCTTCCTCTGGGGACTTGTATTTTCACTTTAGAAATTCCATTATCCACTGACTTACTTTCCATTTTTAACTAGAAGTACTCTGTATTATACAGAGGTATGTCGCATGTGACTGAATAAATCACTGTTATTTATGATTATTCAGTTTCTCATAGCCAAAGAACTAAGTGTATATCCAATGAAATGATTARGAAATAGATTTAAAACAAAGAAAGTTACTATTTTTTAAAACAGCTTGCAATTAATTATTGCCAAAGGATGTTTTGGAAGCCACAAGCATAAATGAATTCAAAAAATAATTCAGTAAATTCATGGAAGGAAAGTCTTTCATGAGCTGTAAAATATWATGAAGCAAATTTAGCTAATTCAGAAAGTCACTAATCTGCAGATTGCTGGGGTCTAGGAGGGTGCTAAAGGTGAGCAGGGGAAGGAGGAACTTGTGCTTCTTATGCTATATTGCAGGTGTAGAATGGCAAATATAGGACCTGATTCCAAATTTTGAACTATAGATCTTACACACCAAATGAGCAACCTGACAATTAGTCTATTGATTGTATGCKCATAGTTCTCTGGATTTGTTTCACAACAAAAAAAATCACAAAAGGCTTCAGATCATAAAATTCTGCTGGGTTGCATTTGTTTCCCGTTGAGTTCTGTTTGTCAGCTGTTTTATTATCTCATTATAAGGTACACCTTGGTGTTAGGTATCTCAGAGGAAACTATGTGTTGTTCACAAATGACAGCAACATTTTTGAATGCTGGTTTATTTGATTACTGTCATGTTAGTAAGCTAGTTCATGTTTACTTCTCCTTGCTTCTTCCATGGAAAAGGCGATGCAGGGGGAAAAATAAGAAAAATCTACAGCGTGAATTTGAGAGGCTGACATTTTTATATGCTGAAATTGGAAAAACTCCTGAAGATATTGGTGCAGAGGTTTTCACTGGCAAGTATTCTTAATTAGAAAGCAAATGTTATTAGAGTAGCACATAACTAYTGGAAAGTTGGAATTTAGTGTTTGGGTTTTTCTGACAATTCATATTCTTCAGCTTCCTTTATTATATTCTGACTGTACTCTGTTCCACCACCAACTTAAGGYACAGGCCAGTTTTTATTCCTGTCCATTTAATCTCCATGTCAGTRTGATCACAGTGTCCTATCTGCTGCCTTCACAGCTGGTTTTCCTGTTTGGCTCTGATGATAACCACACAGCTTTTGCTTTGCCCAGAATGTTAACTCTGTTTTAGAGTCACCCTGTTCTCATCTGTCCTCACTTAGTTTTCTGTTTTTAGTGGTTCAYCTCACATCAACACATTTCTACCTTTCCAGGTGTACAATCCAATTAAAATGAGGTTTGGCTGGGTTTTGACCTTTCCATATTTTCTTTATGATTGGTTATCCATTCTTCCCCTTTTCTTGTTGACAGCTTCACTTTCTGTGTGGAGAAAGTGATGAGCTGACTGACAGGCARTCAAAATATAAAATATTGAAAAGCCAAACAGATAAAGCACACTTTGATATTTCATGTCCGTAAACCATTACATCTCAGATTAATGACAAGGGAGTTTGAGAAGGAAGGGAGAAGATTGCAGCCTGAAGTGGCTGATGCCTTAAAATTCTCCTGGTCTCTTCTCTGAAGCAAATACTGRAGTTATCTGCAATTTTTTCTATGGTCCTTCCTTTGCCTGTCAGGGTTTTCAGCTTAGTTCAGATTTGTTTTCTAAACAGATCCTTGTAATTACTCTCCTAAGTTTACCTTAAGTTTGTTAATCATCTGGAACTATGAAGTGCAAGGTTTTTAGCAAGTGTATTTTTCAGGAAGATTAATGTTTATTTCTAATTATTGTAATTTTTCTTGTCACTCTATATTACCACGAGAATTTACCTCATCCTGTTGGTCATTTTGTAATCAGATAGCAGTTAATATTAAAAGCGCAATTTGGAACCTATGAGTGCGTCTCTTCTCTAATACGTTCCAAATTTTATTGTTGGCATTCAAATTAATACATATGTTAATACATATGTTATCTTCCAAAAGAAAATAATACACAAAATGTTTTGAAGATAAAGAAGCTTTAAGAGAGAGACTTCCTGAGTTTCCCAGACATAGTAATTCTAATAATTTCCATGTAATTCTCCTCATCTACAACAATCTAAGTGAGTTGAGAAACAAGATGTGACTAGGGGCAATAAGCATTCGGAGATTATATTATAGGAATAATTGTATTGTGGAAAAAATAATTTTTGAGAATTGTTAAGAACAAATTAGTTGTGAGTGGAATAAATGCAATATAAATCAAAGGCAACTTCCATAAATTAAAGCTATAGGGGCTATATTTTTCTTGGAAAACATAGGCAGTAGGTACAAATTCCACAGTTTGCTGTTATTTGACTTTAATTAATTCTATTTGAACTAATTAATCACATATTGACTATACCTAGTAATTACCTACTGTTTCACTTTTAAAGTATATCCAACATTAAAGTTCAGTTTATCTTGGGAGTAATTAAGTGTCATCATGGCTAATTCCTTGAAAAAAATGGGAAAGGGACTGGAGACTTACTTTTGTGATGGTCCAGAGGTAGGATTAATGAAAATGCCTCGCTTCAAGAGTTGTGGTCATTCCTTTAAAATAATACTGCTTCCTCGGTAGGTCATCTTGTGTATAGCCTTCTAACTAATGTATCTAGGACAGAAGAAAAGTGTAACCAAGTAGTCTCTTTTTTATTTTTGGTACTTTTATTTAAATATTAATGATGTCTAAATAATAGAACTGAGAATCTTCTTTACTTTAGTGTGGTATTTATTAAGATTTGACATTGTGCTTTAGTGCAGAAGAGAAAGACCTTGTCCCTGTGGTGTATAGATTGCATCTCTGTTAGTATTTTCTCCTATTAGAGTATAGTTCTCCAAAAAATGCTAAGCATGTTTTTATGGTTTAAGCACAGAATTTTCTTGTAGCACAATGGATATAAACTACAAAATCTATGCGAAAAGGGCTGATAGTAAATTCAGTTAGTGTCTCCATGGATTSTTCCTGCACACATACATTTGGAAGTTTTATGTATACGGGTATGTCTTCAGCTGGCAGAAGCCTCTGAAAATCCTTTCTCTAGTGTCAATTTAAGAAGGCTTTTCAGTTACTCAGGACTCGATGAGTTGTATACCTTGATTGTCATTAATAAAATAAACCAGAGACAGAGTAAATAGCAATTGAGGGGTAATTCCTTGAGCTTCTGTTAAGTATTTTAAATGATAGAAAGTGATATTTGGTTATCTTTTCCATTGCCAAAATAAGTACTGATAGTATTTTGAATAAAGCCATGTTTCTCTTTCCCAATCAAACATTAACAGTGACAAATCTTGTATGACTGAAAGTGACTGAATCTTTATCAGGGCTTTACTGGTAAAGTTAATCTAAAGATTACTTGATCATTACAAGCAAAAATCAGCATTTCAGCTTGTATATTTCCATTAATCTGTGTTTGAACTAAATATTGTTAGTTCTGTATACTTTTTCTCMCCCATAAATTTAACCTCTTTGATCACAGCATGAATCTAAAATGATAAAATGTCATCACATTTTGATTAGTCTTTATCACTACCTTACCACATATATGTGCACAAAGTCTTCATTTCTGTGCTGTTTCTTTCTGAAAAAAAAGGTGGGGGAGGGGAGAAGTTAGCAGCATGTTCAGGTAGAGGTGGCCTGTGGAGGTTTATCTATTTGCTTGAAAGCTTTAAGTGTCATCAGAGGTATTCCCTTTCTTTGGAGCATATGAGAAAAACTGATAATATACACGATTGTTAGTATAACTTCTGGATGTTGACTGTATATAACATTCATTAATAAAGTAGCTACCTTTAGTGACACATAATGAAGAATTATTGGTTAATCTGATGATGTCATACAACAGAAATGTTTCATTACAGCTTATGTTGTAATGAAATGGTGGAACAGATGCAGAAAGCTCTTCATTATTTTTTATACTCTGATCCTGCCACCCCATTAAATCAGTTTGTCTAGTCTCAGATAATTAGYACTATTGTAACTTCTGTTCAGTCAGATTGGCGGCTTTCATTTACAAAGCCTAGGAAAGGAGACAGAGGTTGCAAAAGAGCTTCCAATGAAGAATAATATTCCTTTAGATATGAGAGAATATTTTGATCATAAAACCAAGTACAGAAATAGGATATGYAGTGTTGGCTACAAGAACAAGTCTGATTCTGAAAGGTACTGTTTTCATGGGAGACTATGGACCCTCTCTGTTTTTCAAAATCAGAATTGAATCAATTGACAAGAGTAGCACAAACAATAATAAAACTACAATTTCCTTAGAAATAGAGATAGTATTTTCAAAGTTTATAGTATAATTCTATGTTTAAATTGGGCAGATAGTCTTAGGTTCTATATCTGATTGAGTAATAATGTTGACATTGCTTGTCATTCGCATAATATTTATGTTTTAGACATGGATTTTCACAAAGAAAAATTTACAGTAGAATTCACAGAATGTTGAGGTTGGAAGGGACCTCTGGGCATCATCTAGTCCAACACCCATGCTCAAGCAGGGTCACCTAGAGCATGTTAGACAGCATCGCGTCCAGATGGGCTTTGAATCTCTCCAGAGAAGGAGACTCCACAACCTCTCGGGGCAGCTTGTGTCAGTGCTCTGTCACTCTCACAGTAAAGAGTTTTTCCTCATATTCAGGCAGAACTTTCTGGGTTTCAATTTATGCCTGTTGCCTCTTGTCCTGTTGCTTAGCATCACTGAAAAGAGTCTGCCCCATCTTCCTGACACTCTCCCTTAAGCTATTTGTAGACATTGATAAGATCAGGGCCCTCTCAGTCTTCTCTTCTCCAGGCTAAACAGGCCCAATGAACATGCAAGAGTTCTTATTTCCTCATACAATGAGCAGTTATTTGAGTACATTATATTAGATTCACTCTTTTAACATTAAAGCTTCAGATTATGGGTTCTCAGATATACTTCAAGTCCTATGCTTTGTAAAGATCACAATGCTGCTTTAATGATAATGTGAAGGATCAAAACATTTCTCGTACTTCTTTTATATCAGCCCAGAGCCTTATATACTGGTCACCAATTTGATTACTGCTTATGTGCAAAGGGAAAATATATCCATATCAGTGAAACTTTTCTTTTCTTTCACAAATTCTTTAGAAGTCCTCTGTAGTTTTCAATAAATGTAGTCYTTGACATTTCCCATGACCTATCACAAAGCATACTGTGGCTCTATTTTAGCCCATAAAACTGTGGGAAGAGGGTGCAGGACAGCAGGGCTGATATATGTCTAAATCTTGCCCCAGTGTAAAATGAGGATGGGGCAAAGCATGCACCTCAGTGCAAGAGTGCATCCAGGAAATACAACCCTGTCCTGTAGTTTAGATTAGTTTATGAACCATACAAGATCCATACAAGATTAAGTAGTGTAAAGAATGAAACAAATCATCCCATACTTCTCTGCGCACTGGAATTGTGTTGTTTTCTTCTGAGACTCTCTTTAGCCTCTTTGGGAACAAGCATGGCAGAGTGAGTAGCCAACATTGAAAGCCAAAGCTTCCAGGCCACCACYATCCACCTCAAACTGTGTCTCTATGGGAAAAACCCTAGCTTTCCAGGCACATGGCAGATCTTGTGACTACAATGAGAGAGTCTTGGCAAAATCATCTTTGATCCTTGAGGACTTTTCTCTCTGTATCTCCAGCTGTGTGCCTGTCACAACCTATAGGAAAAGATTACCTGGTATTTCATATACATAATTGTGTTTCCAAAGGCTAATGTGACCTGAAACTTTCCAAAAGGATCTGAAAATATAGTCAATAATATTCTGTTATTTCAGTGAGACAAGCTGAAATAGAAGAAAATGAACATGACGTGAATGTAAATTTTACTAGACCTCTCCTTGTCCACTTCCTAATATTTCCTTTAAGAAGAAAAAACCCTGAAGCTTGTCCTGTTAATGGTCGTGGAGGTTTATCACCTTTTCCAAAGAAAATATTCTTTTGGAAACCAAGTTTCTTGTTGATAATTACATTTGGAGGGGAGAGTTGTATTTTCCCCCACAACACACACACACAAAAGGCAGCAATATCGCAATTATTGTCTTGGGTACATTTTTATAGGCATTGTAGAATATTCATTTGGACTCTAGCAGTATGCAACCGATGCAAAATACTAAGTAGTGCCTTCTTGGCCAGAACATCTAGTGGTCAATAAATTCATCCACTTTTCTCCTGCACTGAAAATTGGATAATTTCCAATGCAGTATCAGCAGAGCCTTAAACTGTAAGGTCATTCAGCCAATTTCAAATATATATGGGCTTGTGGTGCCTGTCCTTCTGTAAATTTTGGAAGAAGGCCAGAGCCCCCTTTCAGTCTCAGGCACAGCCAAATTTGTCATTGCCRTAGGTGACTGCTAGCCGATTGAGTACCACAAAGCTCTGTGCACTTCTCTCAGTACTGAACTTAGTACTTTTTCCATACCTCATCATGAAGCATTATTTAATGCTAACAGTCCCACGGCGTAATTGAGTTGTTTTTCAGGAATTAATATCACTGCTGTATAAAAACGAAATATTCCAAAATAACCTTATTTCTGCACCTGTGTTAGGTCTATCTACACAAATACCATGGAAAGTATTTCAGGTCTGGCACTGAACTTTATTACAAAGCAGGGAAAATTTGTCTTGGCCTCCACTGTGGCATCGGATGGTATTTCAGAGGAATATGGTAGTCTTTGGAAGCCGAAATCCTCACAGTGACTTTGAAATTACCTGGTGGTAGAGATTCAGACGTCAACTGCCGTTACGCTTTGGAGATTTGTCTTCTGTGTGAACCCAGGCAGAACTGGCTCCCTTCTTCCTGTGAAACCTTCACACGAAACGCTGCTAAGTTGCGAACATTTTTTTTGGCCTCGTGTTTGAGTACTGCTCTCCTCTGACGCCTGCTGCTGGAGCCTGTGTCCCAGATGCACCTAGGTGGCAGGAGTCGTCGTGTCCCTCCTCCTCCCCCCACTTCCTTTGCTATCATAGATCCAGCCCTCCTGCCTGCATGGCAGCAGTATTACTTTTATGAGCGTAGGCCTGGGCTTGCAGACCTCGTGATGRATGGAGTCGGAGGCTGGCGCAAGGCAAGAGCAATATTTCCCCCTGCTGATCCCCCAGGAACAGGCGGGGAGACGGAGGGAGCAACTCGGCRGCCATTACGGGTGAGCGAAGCGCCYGCCAGCACCCGAAAGGGTCGGGGCTGAAATGGCCGCTGGGCCGGCAGGTGCCGCCTTCGCCGCCCTCGCGACAGCTTAGCTTTAATTTGATACTCGGCATTTAGCTTCATTGAAGGAAAATCAATTTTTGGTTCTTTTTTTTTTCCTGTTCCTGTAAATCAGAAAGAGAGGAAGGAATAAATTCACCAAATTGAAAGAAAGAAGACAGAGAAAAGACAGGGCAAGGATATGATAGTAAAGGGTTTGATCGTTGCTCTCCTGAAACTTGTACCTGAACTTGTCTCTCTGCTGAATATTGTGATAAAAGTAATCTAGACAGAGTCAAGTTTCAACTTTCAGTAATGCTTACAGTTTCCTGGAAAGTTAGCATGATTTTCAAAGAAAAGGGTTGATTCAGATTACAAAGATTGTTTGTCGGAGTTACTGTGTGAAAAAAGGTATTTGAAAGCAAATGCATATCACTGGCTGAAATCCTTCCCATGTCTTCTACTTTGCCACTGTGTTTTTTGAAAAAAGTTGTATTTCTAGACAAATAATTCATCATCTTTTTTTTCTTATGACACAATGCATAGAATGACAGAATACAATGAAATATAAGCTACAAACATCAGCTTCTATAAGACCATATTGTGGTTGTCTAAAAACATGATATTTTCTTGTTACATTCTGAAAAAAATAAACACATTGATCAGTTACTGAAATGTTTTTCCATCCTCATCATCCTAAAAATTGCAACTGGACAATCCAGACTTAGTAGTTAAACGTTAGGTTCAAATACCTGAAAAACATGATCATTTTAATCTGCAGGATCTGAACGAAGCTGTCTGCTAATGTTTATTCAGCATTTCTGTGTATTCAGGGTTGACAAAGTTTTCTGTAATGCAGAAACTTTTCTACTTCATTAAAAAAATTACCTCAATTTTTAGTTACAGTTTTGAAGGTTTAACAGATTTGTAATAACCTTTCTGTACTACTATATAAACCGCAAAAACCAGAAGCCAATTATTCATTTTCTATTAATTTGCCAAGTAAAGTCTTCCAGAATTAATTTAAGTGTTACCAGCCACAAATGATGATTCACTGACAATAGTGAAAATGTTTTATTTCAATAGATTTTTCACATTTTCAAATATTCCTCATATAATGTAACTGATGATCTGAAAATAATCAAACATGGAATGGATTGATTTTTTCCTTTGATATGAGCCATCATTAGCAAGAAAGAAAAATAAAAATTGTTCCTTCAGTTGCTGAAGGAGCAAATATGTTGTTGGCAATACCTGGCACTTTGTACTACCAAAATGTATCACTGTAAGTGGAGGTAAATTTTGGAAAATATTGGTATTTAAATCTCTGGCGCATAAGATAAAGAAGGATAAAGAATTAAACAGTACCATGGGAAATTATTTTTATAAATTTCTGTGCTATCATGTTTTCTCAAATCCCATACCTCTTAGCTGTGAAGGAAGTTGTAGGTTTTATTTGTTAAAACTACACCAGAATTATTCTTATAGTCTGCTCCCTCAGAGTCCCTTACCTGATGGTCTGCCACGACACTCTGAGAAAACAGCGTAAGCCTACTGACATATATTGCTGTCTTTATTGATCCGTGGAAAGCCATTTCTCCAATCATCCTGGAATGAAAAAAAGCCTCACGTTTCTTAGGGATACAACTGAGTTTGTTGATTAAATGTTACCATCACAGTTCTTGTTACCTGCATTATCTTTGACCAGACTAAAAATAAAAGCTATACTTGATCAGGGCCTGCTTGGCAACCCTGCCTAGGGACCCTCTAGACCCCAAGTGCTGTGTACTATACAAGGAACATTTAGCTTGTGATAAATATATATAGTATAAAATGATCTTTAGAATTTGAAAGGTTGAATTTGTAGGATAATCCAGAACAGAAATTCTACAAGGCAGATGACTGAGAGCAACTCTGGGAATACATTTCAAGTATATTTCAGTGGCAGCCAAAGCAATTTCTGTATAAAGTTTGCAGGGTCTTTTGGCTTCAGTGGTGCTGTATAAACACATTGTTCAGTTAAAACCCACAATACTTTGCCTCAAGTAGGAAAGTGGTCTAGGGAAAGGAAATGACCTCCAACTGCTACATCCAAATTACAGCCAAGTCTCAAGGGCAAGGAACCAGACCAAAAGCCTCATGCCATCTAATCAAATCAATCATTTGTTATTAGTGTGGTTACGATAATACTTGTCCAAAATATTCAGCTATTCAAAATATTCAGCTCATTCTCAATAACATTGAAGCTGATATTTACAAACTTTCTAGCATCTCTCCCTTCTCCTGGTGTTACTCTCACCCTTCCAGTACCTGCTTCTTCCCCAACACTGATGGTGCTAGTTTTCCTGCAGAGAAAGGGAGAGAGGCTGCAGTGAGTTGCTGGTGCTCTCAGTTCTTCAGTGGGAGGATGCTGATTGTGCGGTTTCTTCCTTCTTGCATCTCCATGGGTTTTTTTTTTTATATATGTTAACAAACATGGCCCACTAGTTCTTTCCTCATTTGTCCAAAAATTTGTAGTTCTATCCACATTTTAGTGTATTTTGCATATTTTACATAAGTCAGATGCTTGTTCTTTGCTTTCTGTTATTCCTAAATATTTTTTGTTTAGTTTTATCTAGCTCCCAATGTTGTGTTCCTTAGTGGCCAGTAGCCACTATGCTTGTAGTGCTGGAAACTCTATTGCCTTTTTGTGCCTACGTTTTCAAGGCCTCATTATCTTTGCTTATATTTTTGTGGGCCCCGTATAACATCTCCTGTTTTTCTTTAACAGCCTTCAAACTGGGATGTCAGGCAACATAACTAATGTTTTATTAGCACAATCTGGTCATGCTTGAATCCTCATTCTAGGGTCGTTGCATTACGTCACACTACAAAAGTAACAAATCATTAGAAGATCTGTATGTATATATGTGGATAAATATAGCTGTAGATATAATAATGGTTTTGATAAATACTTGGTATTAATATTTATCTGTTATATCACCAGTACCACTGTTGCATTATCAAAACTGCTTTACAGTACAGCAAATACAGCTATTCAGAAGTCATTCTCAGTTCTTGGCTGCTACTGGCCTTCCAGCATCTCTCCCTTCTCCTGGTGTTATGCTCACAGTCTTCTACAGTAAATCTTTGTATTGGATCCTGGGGAGTCTACAATACTTTTGACAAAATTTCCATTTCCATCTTCCTCAGAAGGAACTCCCCTTTCTTTTTCCAGTTCCATCAAATTATTCTGAAAGCTTATTTCTACAATCTCTTCCAGCAGGTCAGAATAAACCAGTAAATTATAAAAAGTACTTCATCTCGAGCTACGAGGTTGTCTGAGGAAAGGCTTTCAGCTATTACACCATACAGTGAAATCCCTTAGGTGCTGGTATCCTCCTTATGTTACAGGCTGATGAGCCTAAACAAAAATTTCTGGTGTTTCAGTAAAGCCTCTACTTACTGGTGTCTGGGCCATGAAAAAAAGGAGCTGTCCTGCTCCCATGTTTGAAAACCCAAACCTGCGTGTAGCTAGTTGCAAAACCTTTGGACTGAAACATACTAACATCGATATAAAACAAGCATCTGCTGTTTACCTAGCCATTAATTAATATATCCAGAAACTTTTCTTCCTCAGATGTCATTTCCTTACCTGGATTAAAGTACGAAAACAGAGGCTTGGACTGGTCCTGCACTTAGCAGGGAGAATCACAAACCTAGGGCTGTACCTACGATTTCAGTCGTGCAATTCAATGGAGGTCTTAGGACAGTGCAAAAGCAGGCACCATTTTTCCTGATTCTTGATTGATTTTGAGCTGGTTGCTAGCTTTTGTTGAAAAACTCAGTCCCTTTGGGCTGAAGTTTACACAGTTTGATCAGCAGCCTCATTACTAAATAATTTCAGGTCTTATTGTGTTCTCCATGATTGCAGAACCTGTCGAAGTAATATGTTAAGGTGTATGATCTCCATAGAGATGAAGGTCCCTGGAAGCTGCATGTGAAATAAAACTGTGGAATAGAAATTAACTATTCATGACACACTGGATGTTTGTGAAATGTTTATAAAGATGTATAGAAACTCCTCTGTATGTGTTGGAGTTGGACTAGATGATCTCTAAAGGTCTCTTCCAAATTTAGACATTCCGTGTGTGTTCTCTATTTCCTTACAAATCAGAAAATAAATCTATTATACATTTTTTGCTCAAATACGTGCTATTTTTCAAGCTAAAGCAAGCTTAATCTCAAACAAACAAACAAAAAAATCTATCACCTTAACAGCTTGGCCTTATGTCAGAAGAAAATAGACATTTTCTGAAATTTCTCAGAAAAATGAAAGTTTAAGAACCACCAAACTATTCAAAGCAAAGTTATAATATTTCAAGTGTCTGGGAGAGTTTTTTTGATATTTATAAAAGTTGATAGGTTGTATATTGATTGTACTCCACATCTGTAAGACTACATGCACTTTATGTCTTAATATTTCAATTTAAATATACTCTTTGCTATTTCAAAATTTGGTTATAAACTGTAGAACACATCAGCCTTACTACAGGTTCTCATATTATCTCCATTGTTTGAATTAAGCAGTAAATGCAGTTATTTTGAATACTGGTGATTGTTTCCTACCTTCCTGTTCTTCTGTCACTTAACAGAATTGTTAGGGTTTTTTGTGTATTTTTTATAAAATTTGATTTTCTTGGCCATCTACTTGTATGCCTATGAGGGAAATACTGATATACTTTGTGCCATATGCTAATGTGATTCTGTTATACCATGACTGAGTTTGACGGAGTGTGTTTAATGTTTGTTTTATGTAAAAAAATACATGTATGTTATTCAGAAGAGGTTAAGAGTCTAGTAGAATCTAACTAAGACCTATTTTTCTCCTGGCTATATTTATTATGTGAACCAGATTGTTTCCTTATTAACAGGCTGGAAACATTATTTGAATAATTTGCATGTACCCTAATATTGCTGCATAGTATAATAAATGAATATGGTGCCCTATAACAAAAAATGGCTTAATAATCCCACAATTGGATTATTGAGCGTATGGCAAGGACAGCTCTGTTCAAGTGCAAGTCTGGGGACAAAGCCCCCTATGACATGATAAATGTAACCTTAAGGCAACATATTGCAGATTCCTGATTTATCAAGTGATAATTACTAGTGAAAGGTAATAAACACTCAGTTTTTTTAATTCACTCGCTCATGTACAAGCRTACAAGTGTCATCAACAACCTGTCTAGCAAAGCTGCACGTTTTATTTGAGCAGCAAGCGATGTGGCTGATCTCTGGCCTTCAGCAGCTGGTCTTCAGTGGCTCTGCACACCATAATTCCCAGTGACTTCTGCAGAAGTAGGGAGTCGTCAACAGACACCTGAGATCAACTGCTGGGAGATTAACAAGGGAATGTTACAGAGAGTATTTCTCCTTTTAGTGTGTGTAAGGGAATTTCATGTACAACTACATCACAGCTACCTGGAAAGAAATCAAATTCAAGAGCAGTGGAACAGTATAACCATGCTAGACGTTTACAAACTTTAAAGAAAAAGTTAATTTTTATTTTCTTTTACCCACAGGTCTACCCACGGATAGCGCCGGCATTTTGGCACTACCTGCGGGTAGAAGTGAGTAGCGGGTATTTGAATACTCCCACATCTTTACTTTACAGTTTACTAGTGTTTACTGAACTCCTAACTTGTCCATTGTGCAAAAATAATTAGCTGCCATTGTAGCTGCCATTTACTGTGAATGTAGTCTTGTACTAATCCATATTGTTTTAACTACAATATAATTACTAACCCAAGTCACAAAGATGTGATGTGTTCATAAGCAAGACTAAGGACAAAAAATTGGAATCTAAGTCAAGGCCGTATAACACATTGTGATTATAGCACAGTCAAAGTACTGAAATCCATACTTGCACCACCTTTTATAAACACGTTTTACATTCATGAGAAGAATGTAGAGCTTTAGTTCTGTATCATTTTGGCAAAGTTTGTGCAACTCAGCTTGATACCATTTCTCCCCTCTTTTGTCCCTCAGGAGCATGAGCAGCTCAGCTATTCCTCCACAAGGTCCAAGGCGCCAAGCGTTATCATCACAGGTCTCAAGCCAGCCACCAAGTATATATTTCATATCAGAGTCAGGACGGCAGCAGGATACAGCGGCTATAGCCAGAAGTTTGAATTTGAAACTGGAGATGAAAGTAAGTTTTACTGAAGGGGAAAAAAATCAAGTGCAATAAAAGTATCATTTAATTCTAAAGCAGTCAGGCATTGAGACTTTGAATGGCTAAATCCCTACCATACACTTATCACAGAATGGCCACTGCTGTATAAGACTCAGCCCTGCACTTCTAGTTTGTCTTTTTCTCTCTTTTGTTCTTTTTGTTCTTTTGTTTTTTTGTTGTTTTTCTTGGGTTTTTTTGGGGGGAGGGGGGTCTGAGGAACAAATGGGATTTATTCAGCTGTGATTGCAGCTGAAGAAGTGTTTTCTACTGCAAGTCTTCCCCCGTATCATTTCTTCACTCAAAAGCCAACTTTTTAACATCTGGTAATATCCCAAGTAAACTTGTATGTTTCATAAGCCCAGCAGCTTTGCGCGAACTCCTAGAACACTGTGATGGTCTTTTCCCTATAGTCTGTAGCGCTCCCAGAATCTACAGATAAAATCATGTAAACTTTTACATGTGTTTCTACTCAACCAATAAGCGTAGTAAACATGTCAGTAAGAAGCAGAAAAAAATAAATATTCCTCAGGAACATAGAAAAAAGCTTGACTCATTCTCTGAATAACTTTATAATGAAATCAGATATTGCCCTGCACATTCAGAGAAACTGCAAGCAAGGTATTTGCAAGCATTTGAGATAAAATTAGAGTAGTAGACAAAACATTAAAACACTCACTAATGAAATTACTTTAATTAACCAATTATGTATACCATGTTTTTCATTAGTGGTTTAGAATTCAAGTTGCTTAAGCTAAAGTACAGACTCAAAACTCTCTGTAAGTGTTTTCAAGGGCACCCATGGGTCTGTGTTCCATTTTAATTTATTCTTAGCTTCTATGTCAAAAATGTTTTAGGGAGAGATTTCCAAGTACTTAATGCCTAATTGGATTTTTTAAATTTTCTAGGCCCTTAAGCCAGTTGGTTTGAATAGAACTTAAGCACCTGGGTCTTTTCAAGAATTCTAGTAGACCCTATCCATGTCTTTTGATGCAATGCTGGATGGAATCTGGCCTTCAGGCACACAGGGGTATAACTCATATCAAAAGTAAATGGAATTGAAACCTCTATGAATCTCAGTCAGACCTGTGAAAATGTGACTTACCCATTTAAATCATGAAGACTGTTGTTCCTGTGACATTTCTTTCATTGCTAAAGCAACATTTCTTGGGAGTGGGATCCCATCCACTCCTTCCCCACTCAGCATCTCCTTCTCAGTTACACTGATACAACTATCTCTTGGGCTGCACAATGAGCTGGCGCAGGACATTAATCTAATTTTAAAATAATTTTTTACATGGATGGGAACAAGTAATTGAAAGAGCTAGAGATAAAAGAGATGACAATTTTTTAAGCTGACCACTGCTACTAAAACCAGTGACTCTGGAACCTTACACACTTTTGAAAAATGTGTTTGTAGTCCTTTAAGCAAAGTAGTTTAGGCTTGAACTGAAATAATTTAGACACAGGTGTCATTGTGAATGTTGATGTGTTATTATTTCATCCTTCCATAAGATCTCATTCCAAATATCTGAGATCTGAAGCAGTTCAAATCCCTGTAGATGTAAATAGTGTCATAGTGCCAAGGAACACCACTGTTACAATGCTGACTTTAT
The DNA here is from genome assembly GCF_003343005.1 of Rhea americana. NCBI lineage: Eukaryota > Metazoa > Chordata > Aves > Rheiformes > Rheidae > Rhea > Rhea americana. Next base: position 3,290,145 of record NW_028186990.1, on the reverse strand, counting down.
ATATTGGACTAGCTTCTTTAGCTCTACAGCCGCAAGGCAGAGGACAAAAAGAACTAAGAATAGTATTGTGAAACACATAAAAAGTAGTGTAGAAACCTGAGTTGTTCTCTGAACTCACTGGATATTGAGGATGACTAGCAATGGTACATGGTTTAGCCTTCCGTTGTAAGATAAAAAACAGGTAATAGGTTAATGTGGTTTTTTATGATGCTACTGTGAGTTTCTCTCAGCATTTACTTGTAAGCCTTATTACCACAGCAAAATTAATATGAGTTGTTATGTTATTCAGTGCTGAAAAGGAAATGACAGATTAATTTACATATAATTTATTCATTCAAATTTGTATCCTATTTTGGATAAGCACTGAATTTTCTGATATAAGAAGAAAGATATCACATTCTGTGATATGTTTTCTGAAAATTCTCTGTATAGTAATAATTTGTAGCCCATGGGTTTCTAAATAGATGTCTGCTTACTGCACGGGAACACAAGGTTCCTACAGAAACAGAGCTCTGTTGAAGAGAATATATTTCAAATCTTAACACTCTTAAACATTTATTGACTATCAAGTACTTCTAAGAATTTAGTGTGAATCTTGGTAGTGAAACATGAATACATATTATATAGTTGTTATTTATCAAATTTCATTGCGTAGGCTTGTGCCTGACTAGAAGTATTTGATTTATTATAAAAATAAATCATTGTGTGATTGAAAGAAAATGTACGCAGAGAAGTCCTTGAGGTCAAGTGAGATGGAGTTAGAAAGAAATTCTACATTTCAGTTTAAAATGGTATCTGGAGCTAGATAAAGACTTCAGTTTAATTAAAACAGTAGTTCAAAGAACTATTACAACTGTGGTCTTATTCAAATATTGCTACGGTGCTGCTTTAGATTTTGAAGGGAAAAAAGGGCAAAGTGAGTACCTGGTGGTAAATAATACTTTTTTCAAATGGAAGCAGCCCTCAGTGACCAATCAAATGGTAGTCTGTTACTGTCCAAATATCTTACTTCCTCAAAGCAGTATTTTTAAAATAGGCCTGTTCTAAATTTTAAAGTCATATTAGATGATTATGATCATTCACTTGAACCTCTTGTGTGTTACAGGCCAAACTTCTGTAATCCTGTAACTTTTCCAGCCAGTTTATAACAATAGATTGAAATGTAACAACTCTTATACACATAGACTTTTTGATTTATAGTCTTCCAGTGATGGGGAGCTCACTGTATTTATAGATTTATCATTCTAGTGATCGTTATTAAAAGTTTGCACCTTACTTTTACTCTGAATTTATTTTTAGCATATATTTTGTCCCATTTTTGTGCTAAATTTATTTTATTTATAGATCTAAGATTAGCACTTCCTGTGTCAAATGGAGCGTTGTCTTACCCAGCTGAATAACTAGCACACAGCAACATTTTTGTCATTAATGTTGCATTTCAAGAGGCTGACCTACATTTAGATGTAGGATTTGAAGCTTCTGTTAGACTGCCTAGTTATGTAACATATACATATCAGCATGTAAATGATAAATTTTCCTTGCTGTTGTTCACTTGTCTTACAAACCACTCCAAGTCAAGCTGTGTAGTAATCTGTCTTCATCATTTAATACTTCAGCAATTTGTAGTTTAGCTGAAAAAGTTCTAATTTTTTAATATATATTCTTCTCCATTATTCTGGAAGATACCAAATAATGTTAGGCCAAGATAGACTATTACAGCCCCCTCCTTCCATTAGAAATGAGTTACTTGATGAAAATTCCACATTTACAGTTACTTTTTTTGTGGTCTTTTTGTGCTCTGACTACTTTTTGTAGCCAAATTTTAATCAATTTAGTATGAGCTTTACTGTCTTCATATAATATTTTCATCAGAATGCTGGTAAGGACAGAGTCATAAAAAATCTGTGTTATTAACAGCAACTTTGTCAACCAATAATCTCATGAAAATAAACAAAAAATATTTTAAAAGTAGCGTATTTGATAAAAATCGTTATCAATTGACATTAGTTACTAACATACTTCAACTGTGTACACATTATGTATTAGCATCTAGAAAAGAATTGTGAGACCAGCTGCAAGTAAACAACCAAAGTTACTCCATTTACCTGCTTAAATATTGGCACAATTTGTTGACAGATAGTGGTACAATGAGCAATCCATAATTAGTGTTTTTCTTTAAGGATTCTAAAGAACCTAGACAAGTTCTAAAAAGTGTGATGGTACAAATGTTGATTCTTAATTTGTAAGACATGTATAAGTAATTCTAAAACCAGATTGCCTTTGATAGCAGAGTACCATCACACTTGCAGCAGTATACGAGTTGAAATGCGATCTGTGCTGCTACAGTCATATATGATAAAATTAGATCCATCATTACTTGGATCACGAAATTTTGGAATGATTATTAATGCTGGTGCATGAAGCAGAAACAAGACCAACCCTGTAGGAGTAATTAAAAAAAAATAAAAGTTAATTAATCATGCAATGCTGAGCTGCTTCCCAGGAAGCACCCTTGCTTTCCAGACACTAGACTGAGATGACCATTGCTTGGGGAGTGTTTTGTTGGAGAACTCTTCTCCCTGCTGTAGMGACCAATAAATGAAACATCCAAAAAAGTAAAGTTTGTAGTTCATGAGAGGAAATGCTGTTATCTAAAAGAGTCAGGAAAATTCTCTTTTAAAAGAAGAAGGAATGGATGAACAGATGAGGTCGGGGGGGGGGGGGCCTTCCACTGTTAAAGCTAAGTTACTGCTGGGAAATTTCCATGTAACAGCTTTGCAAAGCATAGTAATTACTGCTTTTGAGCTTGTTCGTTACTGACATTTTATTCAGTCTCCATGTTTCAGAACCTTACATGCAAAATACCTCTGACAAAACTGACAAGGTTTCATACATTCCTGCACASACACATATGTAGCTATATGTGGCTATAAATTGAAGTATAACTTCACTCTTACTTATTTCCTGCTTTTGTGTATCAGGAATGCCAGGTATCTGAGTCACCACAGAAAACTCCAGCCCTTCCTAGAATAGAATAAAATGTATTCTGACAATTAAAAACCCATTTGTCCCAAGACAAACATGCTTTAATCTCTTAGTGTTTTCTCTCTCTCTCGTTATTTTGCTCCCCTCCTTTTCTTAAACTATGTGCTTACACAGTACTTTTTTTAATATTTAATGATTCAAAGCATTCTTTTTTTCTTGACGAATGTTCTTTACTCTATCACCTCAAAGGCCCTTGTGCCAGAGGAATTTTGTAAAATATTGAACAATTTATAACTGTTAGGCAGTGGAGTGTTCTCATGTAGAACTCTCTTGTGCGGCAGTTGTTCTAAACAGAGGGTGTTTTACCACATCAGTCTTCTCAGCAGCAGGAAAAGGTTTTTTTGTTTGTTTGTTTGTTTGTTTTTTTCCCCCCTGGGGTATCAAGCTCAGGGGTGCCATGGTTTTGTAGTGGAATGGCTGTGTCCTCATGGCACGTTATTTGGCGGGGTACCCATGTGGCCCTGTGACATACTGTGTCATTTTTGCAATTTCAGATATCTGAGATCATGAAAGGGCTGTGTCATAGCTGTGTCATATTTTTTTAACATAGTGTTGAAAGTTCTATGGAAATAGGACATTTGAGAGTGTAAAACTTGCTCAGTTCATGCTGAAGGCAGCTTACTGCAGTGTGTRGCCTGATGTGGTGCACTGGGGCTGGATCTTGGGGTGATCTACAGTGTCAGTTGGACACAAATTTCTTGTTAAAGGCAACTAGTTGGCTTATTTGAGAAGRGAACCAAGGGGCAAACTAGCATGTGCACAGTGTGGACTAGCACTTAGGCTGCACAGAGGGTGACCCAAACTGATAAATATAGACACAAGGCAATTTTTAATCCAAAAGCAGTGAGAACTTTTGAATGCTTCAAATAAATAGTATTTAAAACAATAACAAAGTTATGTTGGTAAACAATAGCTTTAAATTCTTTAACATAGGCACAGGTGGTGCTTTTCCTGTATTGCCAGATCTGGTGAATTCTCATATTCTTCCTCCTCTTCCCACATCTACGTTTGTCTTTTAACTTTTCGTCCTCAGATAATAGTACCTTGGATTTGCAACTCCAGTTTGATCTAGCCTCAATTCCCTTCTTTCCAGAGCTCCAAAACTCAGGAGAGGCATTCTGAGTCATTGATTCTGACAGAGGTCTAGTATTGTTTAAAGTAGGTGCTCTGATTCATGCCAGAAGGATGTTCCTAGGATATTTAAAATACATTGGATTGGCAATGTAGAATAGAGATTTTTTTGTTAGGGTGTGTGATGTTTTGACAATATTAAATGAAGTTTCTGGGTAAAAACAGACAAACGAGACTTCACATATCACCTGTCTGAAAACTGTCTTGTTGAATCTATACCTATGTCTGCCTCAGTCTTACTGTAATCTTGAAGTATTTCTGATTATGTTTTTTATTTTCATCCATTTGCACTTCAGATATGACTTTGGCCCATCTGATTTCCCTGCTTTATGTGCCAAGAAGCCCTGGGGACTTTACTTTTTCTTTGCATTTCCTAGTCAAGTACAACATCCTTTCTCAGATCTTCCTGCACAGGCTTTCCATTCATCCAGTGGTCAAGCAGAAACACTTAGAGAAAGGCTTTTCAAGCCAGTATGTACTACAAAGCTTTATGCTCTTATGTTAGTGATACCATTAGTTTTCCCTTTTAAAAGTCCTTTTCGAGATTGCCTTTCCATACCCCTCCTTCAGTTGGAGCCCATTGGCTCACTGGAGCACAGGAACTGCAGCACTTCTGAAGACTTAAAGGTTACCTAATTATACTTCATACTTTTCTTTCCTATTGTTCTTAAGACCTGTTGTTTACAATACCTTGTAAATCCATCTGACAGTCAGCTCCTGTTTATTAGAGCTGCAGTCCTCACCATCCACATTTATCTGTCTTACAGCTACTCACTATTATCTGTCTAGCTGTCTTTCTGTCACTTTTCTATCTYTCACTCTGCTGGAAGGTCCACTTTCTGATAGATGTCAAATTAAAATTACTAAAGCATGTAGCTAAGAGACAGAACTGAGCTGGTGTTATGGTTTCCAGCCCTTTTATACCAAATACACAACTTTTGACAGATTTTGCAGAAATTTGTTCCAAAAAATGAAAAGAAAAAGAAGGAGCTGGAAGATTTTCTCTTTTTATCCTCCTGTCCTGTGGTTAAAACTTTTGCATCCAGTCTGCCCAGTGAAGAAGTGGAGAAGCCTTGGGATAGTTCCCTCCAGCCTGGAGAGGACAAAAACCTCCTTCTCCACAGATTTGAGTGAAAAACCTGGAGAGGAGCTGAGACAGAGCTTGAAAGTGAAGAGCAAATGGTGAGGACAGAATGTATCCCAGGCTGGATGTGAACTGAGGAGCAGAACTAGGTACAGAAAGAATTTCTGGGCATGGTGTTAAGCAAGAAAGGAAGAAGGAATGATGCTATTAGGCACTCATGTATTAGGAGGATGTSAGTGAACAGTTTATCTTGACAATGTGCTTCTGGACATATATATGATACATGATGTAGTTTTAGAATCAATTCACCATTTTGACTAATCATATTAGTTGCAGCTATGCTATATTTGAAGGATCATGACATCTAAGCATTGCAGCATACTATCTAATCATCTGCTGAGATAAGGAGTAAATYCTCTCTTATCTTAGTCTTGTGCTATTCATTTTTAAAGTATATTTTTGTCAAAATGAACTTATCGAACTGATGGGTAGACATAATGATCCATACTACCAGATAAAAGAACAGTCAGCCCCATAAGATAAGCTCCCTCGTGAGACTTCTCCAAAGCAGAAATCTGGGAAACAAATTCTCCTTTGTGTCCAAGCAGCAGCAAGGTAATCATAGCAAATCCTAATCCTTTTTGGAGAAGAGAACAGGGACAAGAGGATAGGGACAAGGGGAACTAAGTTGGTGGTAGTCTTCCATTGGCACTGCTAGCAGTATCATACTCCTGTTCCACCAATAGTTCCCCACCACCTCCCCCATAAACTTTAACTTTCAGATAGAATATGGCCGCAYGCATGAAACAGCCACATTTGTCCCTGTGGTCACAGAACTGCTGATTGTCCCTATACAGGAGGACCTGTTTGTGTGGTACTATATGATCCCATGATTTAGCAGAGGGATGAAATAAGGTTGCAGAAACTTGCTTAGATTTGCAACTGTTAATAATTGTTTTTCTGTACTGCATAATTGAGAATACTGGGGAGAAACAGAGGGACATACACCAATGTGCCCAGCTGATGGAGAGAAAAAAATGAAGGAAAGAAAAGCAGGAAATAGCAAAAGAGAATCAAGAACATGCATGACAGAAACATCATGCATCTTGAAGCTCTGGCTGTTTACAATTTAAACATTACCTTGATTAAGAGAAAAAGGGGAAAATGAAAAAAGAGATAACAGACAGACTGGGGACATGAGCTGAATTTAACTCAGAATGGCAAATGCCTAAATATACTTCTCTTTTCAAGAATGTTGTAAAAATATTAATTATTGTGTTTGCTTTATTACCATCTTCTCACTGCCTAGATAGTGTTTCCTGTAGCATTTTGCCTGTGTATGAGAAGGAGTCTGTATGTGTGCACATGTGTCTTCTTGTTTATGTATGTTGCTCACTGCACTGTGCCTTTATTGATTTCTAGAAGAATCACGTCGAGAAAGAATAAGCATTTCCATCATTTTGCTTTACATGCCTCTCTGTCAATTTTTAACAAATCCACATTTTCCAGTTATATTTGTCTGTCATTTGACATTTTTATCTGACAAGTAAATTAAGGTCATTGGGAAGTTACAGACTTGAGAGCCCCTTTGTAGTGATTTGGCTACTTGAAAAAAATCCTAATACATTGGACTCTGGCATCTCTGCCGACACAGTAGAACAGAAACAAGAGAAACAGAATGATTGCTGTTTAGGAATGTACAGTCTCAGCTAAAAATCGTATTGCTTAGAGGTGGAAAGAACTACGTTGATATGAAATTTGTCCCCCTTCATGAACTTGACTAAAGTTCCTGATAGAAAACATATGTTATTAAACTGATAGGTTACATTTGTTTTAGCTAGAACACCAGCAAGTAGCAGCCCCATCCAGCAGAAATGATCCAGGAAACCTGTCCCTTTTCGTCTCAATAGCTAGCAGAATGTTTATTTGGACCGTGGAATCAGTTCCTTCATTTGTACCCTGAACTTTAATTCTCATGAAGAAAGCCCTGGGTTGTCTCCTTGATAATGAAGTCTGTTGAGCAAAATCACAGCTRATTTATCTGAGCCCTTGGTTCACTTTTCTCCTGCTGAATTCATTACTTTTGCACGCCTCTTCTTCCTAGCAGAAAAAAGAGAGCTGCAACGTGTCCCATTCCATCCCCACCCTGCTTCTCAAACAGTGGCAAAATATACTCATTTAAAATTTCCTCCTCCTTTTACAGCTTAAAACTCTTCCGATCTTTAAAAATATTTGTGACATTTATACCCTTGCTAGTTTGAAAATAGTACTCAAAAGTTTGAACAGAGAGCCTGGAATTACTGTTATTATTTACAGTTACTTGTGTGGCATCATATTTTGTTAAGTTGTATTTTCTCAAGTGAATCTGATTCAATGAAATATATTATGATGCAGAGTCCAGAATCCATTCCCATATTGCTAGCTAGCGTTTTGGAGATTTGCTATTCACTGAGTATTTGATAATGGGTTTTGATACATTATTTATTGGAAGATTTATGTATTTAACTTCTCYGTGGAGAGTTTATGACCACAAATACTGAATGCATTGTAATTTACTGCCTGTGCGTATCTCCATTAAATTATATAGGCAGAAAGTTGTTTTTACTGAAAATTGGACATAAAGTACATAAATTACTATTGTTTTTATTTGCTTTACTGTTGTCACAAAGCCAATTAATAATGCTAATTTCTAAACCACTCACAAATATTATGTAGAAGCCAATTTTTTTTTAGAAACAGCTTTTTATGAGGCTTTGGGCAGCGATGTGTGCATTATACTCTGTTTTATCAATTGTGAAGTGAAAGACTATAGCTTACTGAATGTTCTGTTTGCAGAAACCTTTGATTTATGTATTTTTTTAAAGTTTAAAAAAGTACTTGCCATACCAAAACATTTACTGTGTAATTTTATTTTTATTTCCRAATTAGAATTAAGTTATGATATTGTTATCATTAAAAGGATGATAAAATCTCATATTTCTATTTTTGCCTGTTACCATAAGATGTATAGAGTCTTTCAAATACAGGCCTGGACTTTCATTCTCTTAAGAATAGGTGCATCTGAGTACTTAGTTTGCAGTGCATGTACTGATTGCAAGAAGGAGAAGCTTTCTGGAAATGAATAGTGGGCAATTGATGCTTGTGGACTCTGTCAAGAATTACATATCCTAAACATGTACAATGTTACAGTGTAACTGTTTTAGTTCTGTGGTTACTGTCTATTTTTATGAACTGAGAACCTACAGGCTGTTTTAGATAAAAACAAGTAGGCAGATCAGTAGTGGTACAATGTTTGACCTATTCCATGTTCCTTACTTGTAAAAAATCTTCTCTCCTTCATAAGTGGACATGCATTAAGACTGTTCACTTCACAGGCAGATTCCCATCCCATGCGCTTGTTAAGCACCAAGGAAACCGCTGTAGGTTTCAGGGTAATTGCAGCTTTGGACCAGTGATTCATCCATGGTCCATGGATGGTTCATTCATGCATGATTTGGACCTGCATGAATCTCAGGTGCTTTAGGTGGAGTTTTAACTTCTTTTTTTTGTGTGTGTTTGCTTCTGTTTCAGCTTCCGATATGGCTGCGGAGCAGGGGCAGATTCTTGTAATTGCCACTGCTGCTGTCGGTGGATTCACTCTCCTGGTCATCCTAACTTTGTTCTTCCTAATCACTGGGAGGTAATTAATGCTACACCATTCTCATTTACTCAGGATTAGAGTCATCCAAAAGAGAGAAGTCATAATAGTTAACTCAGTAAACCACGTTTTTACTGCTAAAAGACAGGTTAGAAATAGTGGAGCTAATGTCATCTTTGTTCAGCACTGCTCGCATTCACAGTTCTGTTGTGAGTCTTGTGGCATGTTATTTTTCTTGAACTCAAGTTTGGGGAGATACATGATTATGTGAAAATAGAAAATAACTTTGCTGTTTTTGAAATAACTTTCTTGCCTTCTTTTTTACAGAGCAAGAATTTAMAAATAAAATCCACCTGCCCCCTCAAGGCTCAGACATTAAAATCTCATAACTTTCTGTCAGTTCCACAGCTTTGGGGGGCTTAACCTTAGGATTTTTGATGGCTTGAARTTGGCAATATAGCTTGCTAAAGGCCAGTTGAGTGGCCTTTTAATTATTTTGCTACATTACATTTGTAGGGAAAAAATAATATACGACTGTGTATATTTTATATACACCCTTCTGCATCTGTGAAGAGAAAAATGTAGAAATAACAAAATGAAATTGAGCTAAGGAAAGCTTTACTCTCAAATACGAGGATGATTCTACTGCCTGTGATATCATTTGAGACTGCAAAATAGCCTCCTGAAGGTTCTATTTTACTGCAGGGGTTAAAATTGGATTGGACGTATCCCAATTATATCTACATTAGAGCAATACTGTTGCACTGGTAGGGGAATTCACTGGTCTGGACAATGATTTTTTTTTTTTARTGATTTCTCTTATACCTGCAATTGTTTCCATCCTTTTAGAACAATGCTAATTTGCCCACCTTCCTTCATTTGATATGTTGATCAGGATCAAATAATGACATTATGTTAATTGGAGGGGAAAGTATTTTGATTTGAAGGGCCAGATGCCATGCTCAATTACATACCGAAAGTTTGAAGGAACTCACCAATTCTTAACGGACTTACTAAATAATGCAGGTAGAGATCAGAATATCAGTCCTTGCCAGAGCTCAGATTCTCACATACATAAATGCTTTCATGGTATTCTTTTTTCTTTTTCACTGAGCCTCAGGGTGTTTTCCATGTGGCTTCTAGAGTTCTGCTTCCACCAGGAAACAAAGYAGAATTTACAAGGACAAAGGCAATATGTTCCCATCTTCTCTGTGAGACATTAGTGGCACCACATTGCAACCATGGGTCAAGAAGGCCTTAAAAAACACCAATATTCTGTAAAGATATGGGACTTCCATGCAGAGGGAGCTGGGCTCCTAGCTCCTGCAGTAAGCTCTGTAGGCAGGTTTGTAGGCATGCTCTGGCCCCTGTCTACCCTTTCCATGCTCTTCACATCTCCCCTCTCCCTCCTTCAGACACAAAAACACACAAGTGGAAGCCTCTATGTGAGGAAGATTCTCCTTGGAGTTTCCTTCTCACCTAACTTTGGGAAGAAATGATCCATAGTTTGGCTGGAATTTTGCACTATTTCTCACCTCATTTGAAATCTATATTTACCCTTAGGGAAGAGACAGTACTCTGCTGAATGTGATAATGATCATTGCAGACTGGGCTGATGACAATAGGCAGTGCCACTCTTTCAGATTTAAGTTGTTGTTTTGTCGTTACAGCATTACCTCTCACTGAAAAAAAAGTGAAGTTCTACCAATGTAGGTTGCAGGTTTTAGTTGCAGTATGCCAGCACTACAGTAGCTGTCATTGTGTGAATTGATGTAGTCTCTGCTAAGTAACAGAACCAGTTGTTCTGACACTCCACTGAAGTTAATGGGAGTAGTTAACATTGGAATATATTGTGTCCTTCAATAATCCTAAAATGTAAGGAAATATTCCTACGACTAGCTGTGATTACAAACAGACAAACATTAGACCCTTTCAGGGGAAGGAGGAGCTACACAGGCAAAGACAAACTCTTGAAGAAACAATTGTGTAGAATCCCAGGTGGAATTCCTGAAACATCACAGGAATGCTTGCCCTGGAAAGCACTCAATAAATTCAATAAGGAAAATATTATAGAAATGAACATTCCTGAGTTCTTCCTGCTTTTATTCCTCCTGTTTGCTAATGTTAAGGATATCCAAAATTCTTTTAGCTTGTCTTTCTAACATCATAGTGAGTGAGACTATTGCAGTTGCGTAAGGTATGAATTCATTCCAATGTGTTGCTTAAACGCAGTGATGAATGCATTCAACAGAAGACAGAGCAAGAAAGTTTGAATAAATACTCAATTTAGTGTAGGATTGGAGGCAAATTTTGGCATGAAAGTGGGATTGGTACCCTACAGATGTGCTCTGCTTCACTGTTTAGAATTAGCAATTTGATGAGCTGTTGAGTCACAAGGCTGCTGATGAGTCTATTCATATTGGAGAGGCTGGGTGAAATGAGCACCTGCTTCTGCACTTCCCTGCGTGATTATCCACCAGGAGCAAGCAGGAAGCACGGCTGTCAAATGCAGACAGAAAAATGAAAGCGACACCGACTCTGAGGCACAGAATGTGCAGGGAGATGAGGGTCTTGGCTAAATTTCAGGAAAAGCAGTGTTAAAGCTCAGTATGATTTATTCTTATCATTAGAGAAATTATACATGTCTGACTGTTCAGTAGCTAATAATAATGTGAAACAGGAAGCTGGAACTGAAAGACTCCGTTACTATTGATTACTCAGTGGGCTTCTGTATTCAAACTTCAGGCTACATACGTGCTTGAGAGAACTGTACATGATTAAAGCTTGTTTCCTTGACTGGGTTCCTCTGGGAAAGCTCTTTAAGTGGAAGAGCTTTTGTTCAATATTTTTCATGGTAGTTAGACCCTACAGACCAGTTGTCCAGGTCCTGAGAGTGTCACTGGCACACTTAGCAGTCCCAGCAACAGTTGTACACTCTCAAGTTCACCAGAGAGGCTGAGAATCCAGGGTTTACTGTTTCCCTCCATAAGGGTGCATAACCACAAAAACAAGTGCCCTGCAAATAACAAGTAATGATGATAGTTTACAAAGTTACCACCTTACAAGTGTTCATCATCTGCTCTAGAGCAATGAATGAATTTTTGAGTGATCCTAGCCTGTTTCGGTAGTTTAAATGAACTTTTGAAATGAGGTGGGTATATTCACGTTTGTCATATCTCCACTATTATTATTTTAATGGATATAATATCCATAATTATAGATTTCTTCATTTTATAAGGCTGATAATGAACACATGAAGGCTGGTCACTTTTTGTATCTGGTCTTGAAACTGAATATCTACACACAAAAGCATATATCCATGCCCACTCCGGCTCTCCAGGACGCCTGTAATTCCTTTTAGGGTCACTGCTGTGAGAGTTCTTAGCCTTGTTTCAGTCTCTTCAGGCTCCTAAAACAAGTCCCTGTAAATCTTCCTTCTCAGGTTTCTCTGTGGGTGAAGAGGAGCTTAAAGACCAACAGCAAAGTTTCTTTTTTCTTGAACTGAATACTCATTTCTATTATGTGACTCTCTCGATCAACATTAAAGGCAGCATTCTGGTTAGGGGATGTTTCATGAGTCTCAGGGAGTCTCAGATCTTGTCACATGTCAGTTTTCTCCAACATACCCTTCACATTGTCAGGGAAAGTCACTAAATATTAATGAACATCAAATCTGTGCAGTTTGCAAAGATTTGCAGTTTGATAGCAATCATACCTGCATATGCTAAATCACCATATTCATATAGCAGCTGCATATTGTTTGTTCTCTGTGATAGTTACTATCTTAAAAGAAATAATAAGTTAATGAAGGCATAGACTGAACAGAGCTATTCAAAAAAAATAATTGTCCTGATGTGAAAAAAAAAAAAATTTATGAAACTTGCTGAAGTCATAGAAACTACTGTCTTATGAAGAAAATGTGAGCTTTTTTGACCCACTGGATATATAAGGTAATAGAATAAGATTTCATTGGCATAAACCAATGTGTGCAAACACATAGACAGGGGAAATACTAGTTTATTATTAAAATCAGAATTCTTTAGAGGAGTCAGACTTCGAAATGAAGTGTCTTTACTGCTAACTACAAACTTAAACTGTAATAGTAGTTAATTTTGCTAATCCAACAATTGTCCAACCTGATTTATTTTTATTTGTATCTAATCTTTTTGTCTTTGTTTGTAGTGCATGTTTCCCTCGAAGTTTCATAACTAATTCTCTTTAGGTTCATAATACACAGATTTTGGCTTTCATATACACTTAATTTATGAATTGCAATCATTTTAATTAAAGCTTCGCTTGCTTTTCTTAAAAGATGCCAGTGGTACATAAAGGCCAAAATGAAGTCTGAAGAGAAAAGAAGGGCTCATCTCCAAAATGGACACTGTAAGTAGTTCAAAACTCAATTACATAAAATCTATATCACATTTTAAACGAAGGATATTAATTGTTTTCTGAACCTCTTTTGCCCCTGATTCTGTAATGTGGCCATTTAAATAGATCTTTAATGTCTGTATCATCAAGACTATGTATTTTTATTTGTATATACTCTTGAACAATTTCACTGGATTGATTCTAGTGAATAAGTTTCTGTAATATTAGGTATTCATAATATTCATCAGTTTTTTAGGTGTATTTCTGTGAATTCACAACTACTCTGCACAGTGCTGAATAATTTGCCACAAAACTCCGCTCTTGGTAACCGCATGCCTTGTTTGTATCCAGTTCTCAATGGCTATCAGTCTTTTGGGATCTACACTTCTAGTCAATCAAGATTTAAAAAGCAGAGGGGGCTGCCTTCCCTCACGTTCCTTCTTGCTGAGAGTGGTGTGAGATAAAACCCTGACAATCTCTCTTGTACAGTATATTAGTGTATTTAGTTTAGTTTAGTTACTTCATTTTAATTATGAGCATCACAGCTTTATATTAGGGTGGCTAATGTGTGTTTGTTTACTCTGGGCTTGTACAAAGGCCAAAATGTATTTTATTGATTTTTAGACCATTTTGATAACTTCCCTCTCCCATATGGAAATATTATGGTCAAGACAGAAGCTAAGTCATCAGAAGTAAAGTCTTTGTTTCATGTGACAACAGCATATCCAGCTAAGTAGCTGTTTCTGTCATGGGAAAGGGCACATTTCCCCAGAAAGGATACTTCTAGGAAGATACAGTAGTCATTTGTTTCCAAACACAGTAAGAAAGGAAAGAAGACAAAACCCTTTCTGCTCATGAGTTTGATGTGTGCCTCTGAGACCATGACTGAATTTGAGAAAAGTCTCAGTCTCGTTCAGGCCAGGGTAAAAGATGACCCTACATCATGCTGACACAATTCTTCTTCTCAGAGGCTTCTCATTCATTTGCATCATCTCAGCGTGAGACTCGAGGGGGCACAACTGACATGCAAGTGTTCCACAGAACCAAGGATAAAGAGGTCGACTTACCCTAACAGCTAAGACTGTATTGCCAGTGATACTCCTTCCTTGACTCTGAGCACTCAGTACCTCTTCCATGCTAGTAGCAGTCTTTATCTGCTTACTGACTACTGCTAGTGAGCCCATAGAGTTGGTACCCACATCTCAGCCTGAAATAATACTTTGGGCTATGCAGTCCCTGCTGGGATCAGTGTAACAGTGACATCTCCTAGAGAGACTGAAGCTGTTTAAAAAAGCTCTGCTGCAAAACCTGCACCGGTTAGCAACGCTTCTGACTACCCCTCAGCTCAGTCCTGTTGGTRCTTTCTCTCCTATTGTGCTGTGCACAGAGGAGAATCATCTCCTGTTCATCCACCCTTTCTTCCTCGAGAGCTCAGTGACAGTCAGAGACAGATTTTCAGAAATAACTGTGAATAGAGTGAGAAAGGGGTTGATGACGTTGATGATGATATGGCATCCCCCTAACTTCTAGTGTGCTCTCCATTTCTGTATGTTATGTGTACTCAATTAGCATTGGTCTAAAGAGGTACTGCACACTACCTGATGAAGCCAAACCACATTCATATGTTCTGAACTAGGTCTTCTTCACTTAAAAGGTGTATTTAGGCTTATCATCAAATGAGTTGCTTTAGACTCAACTACTAACTGATAAGAGGAAGAACGTTGAGAGGTACCTAATTCTCTAAGAAGGGCTTTTCTGTACCCAGCTGCAATACCCTTCTCTTATCCTGATAAGTTAGCGCATTATCTATATCAACCTCTGCTGATGAATTGAAAGTTTTCCAGAACTTAATTACCGCATGGCAGTAGCCTTTATATTTGCCATCCAGATAGTCCAAGAGAAACAACGTAAGTTCTTGGACATGCTGCACTCAAGACCATGAGGGACATTAGCCATGCCAGGAAATGATGGCTTGTTGGAGCCTGCCAAAGCAATCTGGCACCAAGCCACTACTGCTGCAGCCATCTCCAAAGAAGCAAATAGAAGTTATTGAAGCCTTGTAAATGGATTTGGATATTTTTGTTTTTGTCTTGCACCTGGCTGTCTGATTGTGCAAGCTGATCAGGAGAGAACAAAGCAGCACAGTCCTCTAGGACCTGTCTTCAGGGAAAAGGCTCTCAAAAATTGCCTGTTTGGTAAAAGGAATATTCAGCCATCAGCCTGTAAATGAAGGGAGTAAATTAGCAAGCACTGTTTTCAAAGCAAAGGATAGATTGTCTGTGTTGTCCAACGAGCAGTAAAGGGAACATAAACTGCTTTGGCAGTTACCGCTGTACCTGTTTATGACCTGCTTTGCCTGTATCTCTGAGCCCTCACTCAGTGTCTCTATGGGCATCTTTTCAAGTGGACAACTCAGAACTTTTATTTTACCTTATTTTACCTTTGCACTTTCCAGTCTTCCTATTTACCAGCTGTATTTGAGGCACAGGTCCTTCAGGACCTTCAGGACCTGTGCTAAGCATAGAGACACCAACCAGCCTTTTCAGAGTAAAATACTAAATAGTAATTGTGAAGGGAAGGCTTACAATAATAAAAACTCAAATGTACTTTGTCTTACCTAAAAATAGCACTTCCTCAAAACTTAGGTTAGGCCARTTATTTTAGTTCTCTTTTACAAGGAGAAGTTCCTAAGAACTTTGTATTTTCCTGCCTGAAATGCTGTACCTCCAGGGATGCTTGTGTCTAGCTGGGGTGGAGACAAAACAGCAGTAGAGTTTGACACTGTCTTATCACTTGAATAACAAAGACTTTAATACCAAAGACTGCTTTCTGAAGCTCCTTGAATTTTTGATCCTGCAGGACAGGATTAACTCTTTGCACCTGTATATTCAGCAAAAATGACAGTTACCAAACAGAGGGATACATAGCATTCAGAGACTTTAGTACCCTTATTTTCTCCATTCTTTATACTAAAGCTGGTTATCAGTTATCATTGCAAGCTAAAAGGATATTTGATGTGAAATTGTGTGCAGTAGCTATTCCCCCAGCCCTGAAGAAATATCCATGCTTTCATTCACCCAGAGCAGGATCCAACAGGACATTTCTCAGAGTTTCAAGCAGTACTTTTGAATGCTTTTGACCTTATAGACATGGCATGTGGATATCAAGAAAGGAGCCAAAGTTTGAGAAAAAAATATTACTGTAGGTCATTAATTTTGTAGCAATTTCTTACTTCAGAGGAATAAAATAGATTGGATTTGCAAAAATAACCATGAATAAATAAACTGGCTTAWTTGTCACTTTCATTGTTTCCTTAATAGCAATGCACTCAGAGATCTTAAGTGTTTTGACAGAACTATGACATGTTAAAGGATTCAATATTTGTCTGCATGTCAATCAGAAATGATAATACTGGTCTTGATCATCTCATTCACAATAGAGTTCAGTTCTTTCACACTTTCACATACTGAGTAGAACCCTTATCCACCAAGTTTTTATAAATCTCACTGATTGTTACTTTCATACTTGTTTGACAAAGCAAGGTTGACATAATGAGACCTTGATTTACGAAAATGGCAGTGAAAATTAAAAGGAAGTCTGAAAAGCATCTTTAATTTTGAACTAATTAGTGGCTCAATAGCTTGATGTTGGTAAACTGTGTGAGACTGGCAGAGGTTTACCCTCTATTTGTGCAAATGTAATACCTAGCTCTCTAATGTCTCACAAACCTCTCCTAAAAAAGCCAGGTGAACATTAAGATAAAATATTTAAGTCTGGCTTGGTCAATCCTTCAAGGCACTGATGCTACTAGCAAAGGGAGCCAACATATGTGGCTTCTACAGCTGGTTTCTTTGAAATTAGTAATATTAGTAATTATCATTTTTTTCTTGGGTTCTGGCACTTTAAAAATGAAAGATTTAATACATTATTATCAATCCTCTTAATTGTCTAGCCAAACAACAACAAAAAAACMATGTTGTTATAGCATCTAATGGCAAAGAATGGTTGATTCCTAGTATTCTCCCTTTTTTTCAGTACGTTTCCCAGGAATCAAAACATATATTGATCCAGACACGTATGAAGATCCATCCCTTGCTGTCCATGAATTTGCAAAGGAGATAGATCCTTCAAGAATTCGTATTGAGAGAGTAATTGGGGCAGGTAAAAGCACACTCTCTTAAAATATATAATTGTGTCATAAGTGTATAGGCATGATGGGACTGCTTTTCTCAAGTCACTGGCAAACTGCAAGTGGTCAGGTGTGGTACAAAATGCGGGCACATTTTCTGATAGACCAGTTCACTTTGAAGTGTCTTTCAGCTTCTGATCTAAAGATACAACAGTAGCCAATTTCCATGTCCTTCTGCTACCGAAAGATCGCTAGATGCTCACTCTTCCATACCTCTTAGTTATTTCAGTAAGGTTTGGTACAAACAGAATTCCTAAAGAAATGAGAAACTCATGACCAGATTTACATGTTATTATGGTCCAACTAGCATACTGGGCTTTTCTAACTCAGTCTCTGACAGGTACCTATACCTGGTACTTAGAAAAAAAAAATAAGAAAGTAGGCATATGTAATCTAACCTTATTCATATATCCTCTTGAAGTTTAGTAGTCAATGTTTTGGGGCTTCCTGAAAGTACATAATGGAACTATCCTCCAATAATTCTTCTAATCATTTTCTTGAACCTGCCAGTAGTTCTGCCCTTCAGAGTGTCATGTGATCATGAGTTTTAGATCATGAGTATGCACTATGTGAAAACATAGTAATTTTTATTTGATTTGAATTTACTGTTTGGAAAGTTCAGTGGCTGATCCCTTTTCAGTAAAGATTTGTTTGATAAAGCCACTGGATTTTCTCACAGAGAAGTCTAGGCGAGTCACAGTAATAAAACTTTACTACATAACGATGAGTCATGGGTTAATAGGTAGTTAGGAGAGGCCAGTGCTATGTTTCCACTTTTGTCTCCAGTGGAGGGAAGCCAGAAATTACTGTAGGTGGAACTTCACTCCTCCTGCCCTTGAAAGATTTGTGTCTGACTATTCATACCACTGGAAAGAAAATGACACTAATTCTGGGAATAAAGAGTACTCATGAAAGAGAATTATAAAAGGTTTATAGCTTCTACAAAACTTCTGAATTCTGAGCTTTAATTGCAGGACAAAAAAGAGGAAGGGGAAGTTCTGCTGGCTTGTTGAAAAGATTGACAGAAAAATATTGATATCAGTTTGTCTTTCTCATTCAAGACATTCCAAAAAAAAACCCCAAAGAAAACAAGGAAGATAACTTGGTCCAATTAAAAGGTACACTGGAGAACAAATAGTTATAGCCAAGTAAATAGTATGACTGACAAGCAAAAGGAAAAGAAAAACAAATATTGAAAAACTGGGTTTATATTTTTCTCTGTCATAAGAGAACAGGAGCCATGCTATGTTTTAGATTTTATTTACAGTCTGTCTCTTCTAAGTGTATTAGAATCCTTATGCATATTTGACTTGCCATGGAATTTTGTGTTGTGCAAGAGGTACTGTATTAGGCTAGTGTTCCCAGTGTGGATATCWATAAATGAGTTCTTGAGATGCAGATCCTCTGAAGTTCTTTGTGTCAAACCTTTTTTAAGGCTTTATGAACTGTTTTGGTGTGTCCCAAATGTACTCAAAACACTGTGTCATTCAGTGTTTGTCGTAGTTAGCATCACATATTATCTGTCACTGAGGGCAAAGCAACCTTTGCAACTGTTTTAAAAGAAAAGGTAATCCGTCTAGCTTGCACTGAACATCTATTAAATAGTTGAAAAATATTCTGGCTTGCTTACTTACATGTGAACTGAGAACTTTTTTAAGGAAATGCAGGAGCTGTTGACTCATATTTCAACATAGCCATAGCCATAGTCAGTTCAAATCCAACTTTCATAGTATTGGGATGGTGTAGGAGAACACGACGAAATTTCACTACAAATCTGTCAAAGTGTGGATTAATTTCTTGGGGGAGATGAAGTCAGAATATGGAGGACTGAGTCAAAAGGAGAGGCTGACTTGGACAGGTTTTCCTATAGAAAGGAAGCAGAGAGCTGTGAGGTGAAGGATCACTGACAGTGAGGGGAAAGGGGACCAGAATGCTACAGTCAGGAGAAGGTGTGCATCTACAACAAGGAGAAAGATGGCGTGGAGTTGAGGAGCAGGAGGAATGGGAATATTTGTTGCAGGATCACCCCTTACATCCCTGTTTCTCATTTTCCAGTGTATGGTGGAGTCAGAGAGGAGTTCTGTCTGAACAACTGGTTTAGGCCATATTGACTTATAAGGGATGTTTACCTTTTGTTGAGAACAAGCCATTGGTGGATAGGTCATTTCACGGCTCTTCAAAAATAGGTTTCAGAGGCTCATGTGTGTATATTAACCTTTCTTTTCAGGGAAGGTAACATACTCCTTGTATTTTCAGGGATCTTACCCTTTGCTAATGTCCAATGTAGGCATACTTATTTTGTGCATTTTCAGTGTTAACCCCTTGTCTTAGCTTTTGGGTAAGTGTTAAATTTTGCTAGTCATGGAAGTGCTGGCAAGTATTCCCATGCATACACTTTTGGAAGGCTCTCGTAGGGATGATGTTCTCGCGACATGCTCATGACCGCTGCCAGAGTTCACTAGAGCTCTTAATGGTGGGCAGCTCAATGGCAACAGAAGAACCAGTTCTGAGGCTAATGCAACAAAAGTGAAATACCTGTAAAGATCAGAGTTTTGTAAAACCATTTCTTTTAATTTGTGTTCTGACACATCTGGGACAGATGGCAATTCATTATTTACGAAGTACTGAGATTGTTTGCTGTATGTTTTGCCCAGATCTAGTTTGCTGAGAAGTTAAGAGAAAGATGAGGCAGAAAGGGCCTCAGKCCCTTAACTAATCCAGTGGATCTCAATCCATGACTTGTAACCAACATGTCGTTCAGAAGACTCATCAGCATTTCTCACAGCTATACCAAATTAAAACAAAAAAAATAGGCTGACAGAGAGAATACAGTCTGAAGTTCCCTATGAAGCATTATATCCTCTGTGTTGTTTTCCACACACTGTCAATGGTTGGGGAACACTGATCTTTTCTTAGCCCCAAGAGAAAGGGAAAATCAGAAAACTAAGTGTCAGTGTCAGTAATTTTGATGAATACAGCAAGAAAATCCTGAGCTCTAATTCCATCTCTGAAGTTTCTTTTGTCATTGAGAAGGACACTCATACTCYACCTATCTTCAGTTACACAATACAGATAATTATATTTCTCTRTATCAAGAAGATGTTTTTAAAAATGACTTAGTTTTGTAAATGTCTTGRAGGTGCTTATAATACTTACTGCAAGGCAAACACCAGCTGGTAAGATGTTTTCGCTTCACCTGACTGTAACTTTTTTCCAGTTGCCATAATTATTATTTTCCTCATATCACTGGCTATCCTTGATCTGTCCATTCCTGGCATTCTTTATGCCATGTTTTRTTACTTACTAAGTTAGTACCAACATACAAAAGCTAAATTTACACCTTTTTTACCTTCTCTAATGTTACACCATCAAGAAAAAAGGAAAAATAAGTCACACTACAACAGACAAAAATCATGTAATTATTTCTTGTAGAAGGGGTTTGGTGGGAAAAAAGAATGAGTCTAATTTGTTCATCGTGAACCCATCACAGAACTCATGCTAGCAAGTATTTTKGGGAGAATTACTATCAGAAGGCATAATGCCCTGTAGTCCTTCTTTTTACCTTTTTCTAATATATCTTAATCACTTGAGAGAAGTCAGGTATTTTTCAGYTGACAGCTCTTATTTAATGATATATTACTAGGTTCATAGCAGTGAAAACATCTCCAGTGTTGCTCAGAACTGTTTCTAGTGCACTAGAAAATGCCATGCAAATAATGTAACAAAATCTGATCTGTTAACAAACAGAGAGGAGGAAATACTGAACTGAAAGTAAGAAAATTGCATTTCACTCTGCAGTCTGTATACCTAGAGTATTATAGAGTTTGTCTGATTGCTTAAGCTAAGCAGTATGTAGTTGCCACTGTGCACCACTGGAGTTACTAGTCTGAAGGAGCCCTTAGAGGGCTGACTTCTGCAGAAAACATGCTATTTGATTTCTTTTATTTCTTCCTTTGTTCAGATATACTTTAGATATTGATGTCTTAGATTATAAAATATATTGAACTAGATTCAGCATTGGTATGACTGCTGATTTTAAAAAAGYTAAATACAACACAGTAGGATTAAGCTTACTGATTTTTGTTCAAATGGAAATTGTGTCCTTATTCTCAACTTACTTCATTACAAAAATTCCTTACTCAGCTTCACTATCCCTTTTCCTGTATGTATGGGAGTGAATTTTTGCTTGCTCTGATGCATCTTATTTTTATAATTTTAATCTTGTGAAATTGCTTGGGTAATCTATCATCTTCTAAGATATTTGCCTAGTAGAACTTAGAAACTACTTGCAGAAAAATTATACCCAGTTCTATCCCAGCAATATACAGGTTAAGTACTGCGCCTGAGGCAGGAAAGTGCAAGTTCTCAGTTATTGGATAGCTGCTAGGGGACATATATCATTATAATTTACAGCAGTCCTGAAGCTTCCTTTATGCCTTTTCTCTGATTCTGTACTAAATATTGCATCTGGGTGTAAAATAGATTTCTCRTCACAGGAAAATTGCTTTTAAAAGATGTTTACAATTTTCACCTAAGTGAAACAAAAGATTAAGATCTTTTACAAAATGACACATTAAAACATTTTTGAAGTGTATTAATAGGTTTTTGTTTGAAATTTTTCTTTTTATTGATTTTCTTTCTGACTTTCTGTAACTAACATAAGTTTTTACAGCAAAAATTGATTCCATTTAAGAACTAAAAGTTTTCATTTTGAAAAAGTCAGCCAAATACTTCAAATATTTGAACTTTTTCTAGCATTTTTAGTCAAGAAATTTGGAAATGTACACTTTAATATATATTTCAATATTTTTCTCTTATATCACAGTCTCTCTCTGCTTAGATTTGCAAAATCTAAGAGCCCCTGACTGTATTTACCTATTTACCCTGTGTTGTAGGGGTATATATGAGTGCTGCACAAGAAAGACAGATTTCTCTGGAACCATTGATTAACCATRTTTTAGAGACCATTTGGTATGATCCTTTGGTGCCAAGTAATAGTAAAGACTAGAAAATAAGCATTTATTAGTAGCAATAAAGATGAAGATGACACTTGGCCTGCAAAAGTGAAAGGCATCGTAGCCAAAATAAAAATTTTCTTATATCTATACATTTAGTCATAATAAACATTCCTATTGTGAGTTCATATTATTAGGAGGATTATAAAAACAAATGCAAAACAGCAACTAGTCAAGAAAGGATGCTGAGCTCAAGGGCTTTCTTTACTTTGAGAAAAGATAGATTAGGACAATGTCTTGTTAAAATCCTTTCTGAACTTCTCTTACTGGACTTTTCATATGCTGATGTTTTTAAAAACAGACATTACATTACATGGAGCGGGTTAGTTTAACCTTTGATCTCAGCTCTCCCTTCTCCTCTGGAATGCTTTTAGTGTCCCAGTACTTCTGCAGACTCTCTGAATTACTGTCCTTCCTTCTGGTGCTTTGCTGCAATTAAAGCATGTAAAATACATACTTTCCAAACTTTTCAAACTTTACTCTTAGATATACTCCACTGTACACACATATGTGAGTTAAAAAACCCAAAATCTGGTTACTTCCTCTTGAAAGTAACTTGAAATCTCCCATCCTCTATTCCCATACCTTGAATCTAGTTCCTCTGAGAAAAAAAATTACTGCTGTATGGAGCTTTCATTTGAATGAAAGATCATCCAAGTTAATACCTGTTAATATTCTCTATTGTTAGCTGATACCTTAGTTCGTACTGGAGAGTAAAGGCAGTAAGGGAAATGGTTTACTACCTAAATGGAGTTTGTGGTTTGATCAAGTATGCATTCATAATAGCAAGCATATTCATATAACAAAAGCAGAACACAACTTATTTGTAAGTGTTTTTCTTATGTTTCTCATGATAGCATCAACAAATAAATAGGTTGTAATGAAGTTCACATTCTAGCAACAGTTGCAGTTTAAATGGTGAAATTGATTGCTACATTCCCTTTTTTACAACCACTAATTATGTCAAAGTTTTTCTGTTGCTTAATTTAATGTTATATAGTCTTGGTTTCAAAACTGTTGGTAGAGTTTTGTTATCATTAATATTAAATATTCCATGCCATCCCACAGGTTCAGCTAGTCATATATCACAAAGATCACTGGATGTCTCTTTGCCAGTTCCCGGAACTTGCCCATCTATTCATTGCTATAGATGTTTTTCAGATGATCCCTTTCAGCCTCTTTTCAAATTAAACTTGCTGCACTTACCAACATACTGTAAAGTCCTGTTTTTCATCCTGCGCATGACACTTTTTGCAGCCCCATCACTTCTCTTTATTTTAAGGCTTGAACCACCTTCTCATGCAAAGACTTGCTGGACATATTTTGTCACATCTCTCTTCAAGCTTGTATTTGTCCTTTTATTTTCTTTGTTAAGAAGTAGAAATTTCAGGAAGAGGCCAAGTCTTTGATTTTTCACAAACAGCAGATTATATTATTTTTATAATCTAAATCATATGCCAGTTCTCTCTCTCTGGTATTTAAAGTCTTATGACTACAAGGCCTTATGTCTAAAACTGGGCAAAATTAGTTGAACTTAACTTGCTGCCATCTTTGAGTTCAATCATCAGCAGCAACTGTCTTTGTTTTAAGATACTTGTTGCAAAATAYTTGTTTTGATCCTATGTAGAAATACCACACACAGACATGAGTCTGCATATCAGACTCATAAATGACTATTCCTGTTTCATTTTAAACAACATCTAGTTTATGATTAGGTAGAGAAAAAGTATGCATGGCTTGCACAGGGCAAGTTTCTAGACTGCTCAATTATCTTCTTTTTGYGTAAGATACAATAAGGCATGTCAGTTTTATATCATTAAAACAGGGATTATTTACACATTATTAAAACTGAACAGACAATGAACTCTGTTGTTTTCTCTAGTTATCACCAGCTTTTTTCCTGGAGCAAGGAAAGACGCTGACTTCAGTGGCATCTGGCTCTTAGCTTCTACTTATTACACATGCAGTCATGAACCTTTACTGCTGCAGGGTCGACATTTGTCTTGTTTATCTTCAAACTTGAGAAATCAGATTTAGGTTCAAGAAAAAAATGTGTCCCTATTGTAGAATATATTTTCCTTTGTTTTAAAAAACATTGAAAATTCTTTCTTTAACRGAAGACTAGCAAAAATACTCTGGAATTGCATCTTATCAGAATGTTTTTCAATATAAATATCTCAATGCTTTAGTTTGTATCATTGATCTCAATCTAGTTTAAACCAGGACTAGAAGTTATTACATGTTCCAGAAGTTTCTGAGCATAGTAACTGTCTGCTCTGTAAGATGATGATTTACTGTCTGGCTGAAAAGGCTCTACATTCCCCCAAATTGCAATTAGGATATTTACGTTTGCCAACTTGTCAATCCCAGTATCCATGGGTAGTGACATTTCTTTCTGCTTGTACAAATGGTACATCCGAAAAAGACTTTGAATGTTGTACAGATTATAAATCTTGGGATTGTAAGTCATTTACTTGCCTCCTTCCCTAAGGATCTAATTCACTTCAAAACAGTTGGTGAACAGTCCTTCCCAGTCTCTGAGGCATGAGTGTTATTATTTCTGAAATTCTGAAATTGCAGTACTGTCCAGTATAATCTTATAATAGCAAAACATCTTATGCTATAACCTGTGCAGTCCAAATTTTGCTCAAAAATGAGATTTTGCAATTCTACAGTTTTCTGCAGTCATTAAAAACCCTAAGAACCTGGATACTAAGGTTCTGTTATTTTTCCTTGACATTGGTTGTTTCATTGAGAGTAAGAAATTGGAAGTCTTTCTAATTTTAGGTATTTCAGCTTGAAGAGCCGTTAAGATGCAGTAAGGTCACTGCTCTCGAGATGAGTTCAAACACTGCTGAATGTATCACAGAACAGAAGATTGATATATGATCTCTCCTTGAAAACATTCAGGTTTCATGATTTTGTTTTATGGTGTAATTTTGGAAGTCTAAGTCATCTACTACTTCTTCTGTGTCAAAAGTTCGGCAAATAAACTTTTAAGCAGAGCCTTCTAAAAGGTAAACAGGATCAATCGTATAGGAAACTTGCTGGCTAACKTTCCCTTTTGTCCTGAGATTCCCAGAGCATTAGTCTGGTGACATGTATTTCCACACACACAGACATGTCTTCAGAGAAGCATGTACTTTGTTTTACTTTCAAAAATTAGGTAAAACTAAAATAGGATCCTTTTGATAGCTAGAAGACCTATCAAACTTAACACTTGACATTTGTTAGCTGCTGATRTATCCAGAATGTGTCTATTAACTGTACTCCGTTGATATCTCTGTGTTGAAACAGAAGACAAGTGATGAAATTGGTTTTCTAATCCCTACACTCCTCCTGGATATTATTGGCTAATAAAACCTTGTTTTGTTTTATAGTGAAAGTGACAGAGACTAATAAAGTAAAGATTGTATGATGATACCCATTCTAATCCTATAATATCAGAGAGTTATAATTTTCTGAAGTGAAGCTTCCATCTCTCACACCTATCTTTTCTATATGCAGTTTATATTTGAAAATACTTTTACACAATAGAGTTCTCTTGCTTTGTTTTGCTTTGTTCTGTATTTAAACATTAAGACAGACTAATTCAGATAGCACTCAGTGGAGGAGGAAAGAAATTATTTCTTCCAGCTAAATATGTAACTGTGTTTATGACTTTTTTTGCTGTTTTTCTGCAGTTTTGATTCTAAAATGGCTGCGGTGCAGAATTTAATTTTGGTATGGAAGTACCCCTCACTGACAAGTGCTTTGAAATATTTCTGTGAACATTGATTTTGATTTATTGAATTATGACCCATTGAAAACYGACCTGCAGGCATCCAGAGTATATTTGGTATGGGTTTTAAATAACTTTTGAGTGAATTCAAGATCAAAGAAAAGTTGTGATTTACGTACAGGTTTGACTAGTAAATGTCCAAAGGGAATGTGAGGAGACATGAGTTCTTCAAAGATCCTTACTTACACAGGCAAATATCAGGTGAAGCAAGCTTTGAGATGCCTCTTGTTGTGTAGCTCAATCCTGATTTGCTGAAACTGTTGGCCTTTGGGTGTCAGAACACTGAAATATGTCATTAATTTCAAGTAGGCACGTAAGCTCTATTTTAATAAATCACATGCAAGTGCTTTTCTGGGGCATAATAGCATTAAGTACATTTTTAGATGCTTTCTACATTTAGATAAAAGTCAGATATTCTGATAATCTCACAGTATTTCTTTTAATAAAGATCTTTGTGCATGGCATCTCTTAAAAATATCCATAGATAAAAATTCTGTCATCATTATAATTAAAATCTAAGCTTCATTACATTACTTCCTCCTAGCATGCCCAGTTATACTGCAAGCACATTGATATCAGTTCAGTTTCAAAGTGTCAGTAAAGCAAAGATGGTTTGGCTATAATAGTGAAAGTACAAGTCACCTTGATCTGTGATAATGACATATATAAAAGATGACTGTTTTCTGTGAAGTAATGCTGAATGTTTTGCCTTACTGGGCTATGGGGGAACTCAGGAACCTGTATATCCCATCCTTTATTTCTCACTGGGAAGAATGCCTTTCAGCTCTATGGAACGTGTGAGTTTCTTGAATATTTTGTGTTCTTGTTTCACTGATCAATATAAACAACTCTGAACTATTAAAAAAAGACAGCGTTATTTCAGTTCATTAGTCCAAACTACTGTAGCTCTTCAGGCACTGCGAATGATCTAACAAATGTTTTATCTATTAAAGGTGAATTTGGAGAAGTATGCAGTGGACGACTGAAGACACCTGGAAAGAGAGAGATACCAGTTGCAATTAAAACTCTGAAAGGTGGCTATGTGGACAGGCAGAGAAGAGATTTCCTGAGAGAGGCTAGTATCATGGGACAATTCGATCACCCAAATATAATCCGCCTTGAAGGAGTAGTTACAAAAAGTAAGTTACTATTTATAGCTTTTTATTGTTTTTTCCCATTCCATGTTATTTAGTATCCAAATTAAGATTCAGCTCCATATTCAGGAAGCGACAGTAATGCTCAGAAATGAACCAAATCATAAAGGGATAGCAGATACTAGAGTTTGGAACCATACTACGAAAAGTGTAGCCTATCTGTTTTGAGCTAGGGTTTTTTTTGAGAAAAATCTTCCTCCACATTCAAAAACAAAAAGGTCTTTACAGGTTCTTATAAAATGGCATTGCAGAATTTGTTGATAAGTTGATAGAATGTAATAGAGAAAGCCATAAATGTAGCTAARTTGACAATGAAGTCAAATCACCTTATAGAGGTAGAAAGATAACAGTTGTATTATTCTTTTTTAACAAGGACTCACTTTTTATTCTGTTGTGTTTCACCAATACTGGTACCAGAAGGGATTATTTTCCTATCTAACAGGAAAAAAAATGTTAACTCTTTTAATTTTTTTGTACACTTGCAAATGATTGACTAAAATTCCAGAATAATCCATATTACTCTTTATACCTATTCTAGTTGCCAAGAGGCTAACAGTCCCTTGTGTCTGAAGTCTAGTATTTTTAGCTGGGTTATGAACTTTGCTGAACTGCTGAAATATGTAGCGATCATTTAAGTGTTAGGTAGAAATTTTACTAAGATGCATGGAATTTCTTTAATGCTGACTTTTTGCAGTATTGAATCACAAAACTCACAAGGCATATTCTTGTCATAATTAATGCTTGCCTCAACCAAGCCATGTTGTTTGCCAATTTGCAGTGCTTTATGTTTCTCTTTTAAAGTGGATTTAGGCTTGTGGTAAGATACTGTGTGGCTTGTAGAGGACAATGACATCCTCTTACCTTCACAAAAGATACAATAAATATGCTTTGAATATTTTCTGTTTCCACCTTGTTACAATGTTCAGAGCTGTGTTTGGAAACCACGACCTACTAGAATAAAGAAGAAATTATAATTCCTGAACTCATGTCTTTGGAACAGAATTTCAATAGATACAGGATGGCCTTGCGCAAATCAGTGTCTCTATGGTTCTAAATTAAGATAAAGATCAAATTTTCTTTTGTTTCATATAGTATTGCAAGGATAAATTCATTACTATTTAGGAATGTTCGATTATTAGAAATGCATTACATTGCAGGCTTCTGGAAAGATACAGTTTAGTCTCCTTTGCTCTCCAGTCAGTGGCTGGTCTACTGACCATGAACAAGAACACAAGTTAACACTGGCTGAGCAGCACTGGTATCTTTCTTAGGGTTCTAAATATGTAGGAATTTAATTGAAATCAGCTCTTTGCTTCATAATGAGCAGTATCGCAGCAATTAACTTCCACCAGTCTTCACCAGTCTGGGCAGTTTATGAACCAGTATCACAGGTACAACTTATCACAGGTACAACTAAAATCCATGTCATGTTTTGCTGCTTGATCTAGTAGCGTGTCTCATTTCTGGAAAAGGCTAGAGGCTGTGATTTACGAACATTGTTTAAATCCAATTAGATGCTGCACACAGAATACAGTATAATGTACTTGGCAATGGCATGATTGTTTAATCTTTGCCACATTTATAAATTTTCTTTCTGTAACATCTCATCATCAGTCTAGAGAAAAATGAAGTATGCATTAAGAAAACAGAAACAAACAGATAAATCAGTGCTCCAACATAAGAGTGTTTGTTCCTGTTCTACAGGGAAGTGGTTATAGACAACCTTAAGTCAAGAAGTCATCATTAACAGTTGTGCCTTTCTCTAAGGAGTCAACACACTTTATTATTGTTTTTGGAATGTTTGCGCAGAGGTAATATAAAAGAATGGCAGATGTTACTGTTATACTTACACAGTCCTATAAAAATATGTATCACTGTCAGATATAAGTAGAAAAAGTTCTACAGCAATATTGTTTGGGGCAGAGAGGTAAAATTWAAAAATACTTAGTTGCATAGCAGTAGTTATGATTATATAGAATGAAAAGGGTGCATGGATTAGCAACAAATTTCACCCTGAGGCCTGGATGAAGTATAAAATACGAAGTTGTACAGTACTGCTATACAACAGAGAAAATGCTAGGAGGCAGGCTGAGCATGTGGCGCACACGCTCTGCTATGCGCTTGTCTTTTACCACTTTATCTTTAGGATGCTGCTTTACCTCTGTATTGCCCCCACCATGGTTTCCTAGACTATTCATGGCTTTGGCTGGGAGCAGAATAGTTACCTTGCATTTTTCCTAAATGCACAGGCCAACCAGGGACAGAAATTTCCTGTGAATAAAAGGTGCTCTCTAGAAGTCAGACAGAACCTTGTCCTAGCCAACTTATTTATGTAATGATAGCATGATTAAGAGGTGTTTCGTGTTAAAAGATTAATAATAGCAGAAACTATTTATCTGCTGTGCATTACAGTTCCGCTAACTTATAAAGGCACATCTGATGCAGTAAGTTTGATTAATAGAAGTGTAATGCTGTTTTTAGCACATGCTTTCCTATTTATAACCATTAGTCATGAAGTTCTAGCAGCTGTTAATATATATTGCAGTTTGTGAGCAGTATTCCATTATAATGTCATTGACTATTGAACAAAAAAGAAAAAGGATTTGACTGTAATAAGCAGAAGAGCTCTACCAAGTCAATAGCTATCGACTGGGGCAATAACAAATTCCACTGTACATTAGAAATGAGAGCTTTTATCTGGTGCTTCCAGATAAGCAGATGTTAACGTTTATGTGATAATGTTTCCAAAATTGTTGTGGAATATGTACTGTACAGGGTGAAAAATGCTGGACTAAAACTGCTCAAAAGTAGGTCTTCAACAGAATTTTGATTCTCTTTTCTGATTGCTTCATTTCTTGTGTGTCCTAACTGCAACCACTAATCACAGAGAGCATTAGGCAGAACAGTTGCAGGAGCATAAGCTTTCTGTTACCAGAGAGCTCATTTCAAGGGCAATTTGCCAGACTCAGACAAACACACCATAGCACAGAATCTGGATCAAATAGTTCACTTATATTGCTCGTCAGAAGTCACAAAGGAAACTTTATTCTGGCTTGTTTTGTTTTAGCATCACTATTCCTTACGTGGTTTGCCATAAAAAGCTGCTTAGTGCCTCGCAAAGTAATTGATGAGATATGCTTATGCACCATACAAAAATATATATATATATATATATATATATATATATATATAAAATCATGTCTCCCTTTCAAGCACAGTGATAATTTTGGGAGCTCTTCTTGGGTGTCTCAGGGCATGCTCAGCTGAGTTGTGTAGGTTATCCAAACTGCTACTATTTCATAAATAGGCTTAAGAAAAATAAAACTTTTTCTTCCAGCATAAACAAATGTAACCAACGCTGAGATCTGAGCTATGTAAGCATAAGACATGTCTTTTACTTCTGTGTCATCTATCTGTGTTGCAGACCTTCCAGGAAAAGTCTATAAAATAAATTAAAGCTATGCTTACAGCATGCTTCTAAGAACATATCGAAGTCAAAAAGAGATAGGAAAAAATGTGATCTCTGACTAACATAACTGTACTGAAACTGTACTATACTGTATTGTATCCATTGGTGTGGATACAATTACACTAGCCAAACTGGAATCTATAGTAAGTTTAGTTTGATGACATATTTTTCAAAGGTTTAAAGCACAGCCTTGTCAGTATCATCTACTGCTGTATCAGTATAAAATATAAAGGCATGTAAGACCTTTACTGTAACCACCATCTTAATTTATTCCCCTCCTCCTCAGACTTTTCCCAAAATGACTTTCGCTTGCTAAAATTAAGCAATTTGACAAAGCAAAAAAAATCAGTAAATTAATTTCTAAGGAATTGCTTCCATTGCAAAACTTTGAATATTGGAGGATTCAAACTTGTCTGACAAATGGAATCTTTTGGGAGCATTAATTTTCTTTAATAACTTTGTGTATATCATTAGTCTCCAGAAGATTTTACARAACTATACATCCACAGAAAGAGGATAAAGGAAGACAACAGCTAGATTTCCAGTTCTGTGTCAGTCCACATGCCCGTAACATTGAGCTGGGATTTGGAATGACATCTTCAACTACTTTATTATCTCCTGACTGTTTTGCTTTAGCAACTTTCAAAATGTRATGGCTATTGCAGCTCTGAAATCTTTAGTCAGTCATTTGGCAGATGAAATTCTAAGTTTTAACTACAGAGCTTCTTTTCAAATTATTGTATATGACCTGTGCAAAGTCAAAATGCTGAAAATTTAAGAGTTAAACTGTGACTCTGAATTTCGCTACACCATGTTAGCTTACAAATATTGTTAGGATTGTATAYGAAAAAATGTGGCCTATTTATTGGTGACTTCTGAAAAGTAAAAACTATAGAGACAACAGAAACCATATGATGTTAACAAATCCCATGCTAGCATTATAGTATTGATTATTACCTACTACATAACCAGTTTTGCATCTTGACATTTACTTCTCTCAGTGATGTTAGTGCATCACTGAAATATCACTGGCATCTCTAGGCACAGATTTACTTGTTGGAGGCTAAAATACCTTCAGACTCCTGCCCTGAACCTGCCTTTTGCACTGGCAGACATTTGCACCAGCCTTAGGTGGCACAGTAGRGCATCAAGGCATCATTCACCCCGAGAATCTTCCATTTTGCATATTGACAATACATTATATCAGAGAGTGGCCATGAGAATAAACGTGAGGTGTAATAACCGGAGAATTTCTTTTAATGGCATTAGATGTAGTATTGAATTTGTCTCATGAAGCATGCTGTAGCTGTGCATGTAATGATACACRAAACAGCAGAAATAGAGTTGTGCTATAAATTGTTCAGTAAGGGAACTGCAAAGTTAAATCTGGCTCTGTGTCTGTATTTTCGTGTGTCCTGTTTCATAGATCACATAGGTCACAATACATTACTGAGCTCAGTGTTTCCGTAGCCAACAAATTAACACAGAAAAAACAACCACCACCACCATACTTCTCTTCACCAAATTTACTGGACCCATTTATTAACTTATAAATAAAGAGTTGAAAGAGTTGAACGTTAAAGTTGTGACATGACTGCTGTAAAACAGGCAAAATGAAGTATCCATAGCCACTTGCAAAATAGGTTATTTTTAATGAGCTTGTATTAAAATTACCTAATTAATATTGATAGTACTGATTTATTTTTATATATGCACACATGCATTTAGGTACATGCATCCATTCTATTTCAAATAATACATACAAACTCCCCTGCTTTCAATCTATTGGAGATTGCTAACAGGAATTACAATAATTGATTCTCCTAAATGACACATACGTAAAAGAAGTTAGCTTTTAAACCTTTGTGAAATTATAGTTTTTTCTTCACTCATTACTGTGTGAGAACGTCTGAGCAAGAATCAAGAGGCCATTATGATATCCTGCAGTTAAAATCAGCTGCATCTTCTGTTCTGCTTTTCTGTTTTGCAGTTAGTAAACAATGAATTATAACTGTCAACTCTGCTGTATCTTTCACAGGGTGATAAGCAGTGAAGAAAAAGCATATTCTCAAGCGGTCACACAGCTAACATCTTGTTAGCAGCAGCTTAATCTGACTGTGGTACAATATCTAACCTAACTAAACTTCTGTAATTCTGCTTCTATAGGTTATGTGTAAGAACCAGGTTTTCGGTTTCTGCAGGATCCTTTTGCTTTTAGATGGCTATATTCAGACATGTAGGATGGATCTTTCAAAGAAATGTACGTGCTTTGATGTGAGATGGTGCCCCCAGTAGAAAAACAGGTGAAACAAATCATGCCTACTAACAGTCTTAAAAAGAAAAATTCTTGTAGATAAAAAAGGCCATTTTTTTTTCTTCTTAAGGAAAAGTATGATCAACAATTTGCATAAATAACATTATTGTTAGCTCCAAGTGATTGCATTTCCATATAGTTTTCATTCTTCTGAATAAAATATGCGATTTCTTCCTCTGTCATGAAAGAAGGGAAGAATATAGTGCAGGAGTGTAGTGCAGTAAGTTAAAGGACAAGTTAGTTATAATGTGTGGATGATATATGCATAGCAAAGTCATAGCAGCAATGATGGGAACAATTACAAATAAGTATGTTTTTACTATTGACAGATAAGCAGTAAGGGGGGTGAAAAATGTGTGTAAAGAAATCAATAATACTGATTCATAAGTTGTATTTTGCTGATTTATTTTGATAACTGTATATGCAGTTCTTATTCCTCATAGAGGCCTAACACATACATAAATATGTAAATAAATATTTATTTACAGTATTAGTCAAGTCGCGTGGCAACCTTGTTGCTGCTAAATCTTTGCTGAGAAGTGAGATGATCTCCCTGAAATGAAGACTGAGACTCACTGGGTTTGAGAATAATAATTGATAAGGATAGCTAAGAGAGATACTGCTGTATTTTAGAGCCTATCAAAGTCAGATTATAGCAGAAGCATTATTTGGTACACTTTAAGCACAATTGCTAAATATGACAGTAATCTCCTCTCTAAATTCAAGGAGGATTGTGTCCTTTTAAAATGCAAATTAAATAAATGCTTAACTTACTTCTGTTCATCAATAATAAATTATCCTGTCATAATTCACAGAATGTAGAGTATAGGACTGTGAAGGACACTGAGAGGTCATCTTGTCTGTCTCCCTGTCCCAATGCAGGACCAATTATATTTAAAATATTCTTGATCGACAGTTTTCTGTCCTGTTCAAGAAACCTTTTCTGGTGAAGATTTAACAGGCTCACTTGGCAATCTGTTGAGTGTTTAACTATCCTCACACCTAACTTTCCTAATGTTAAATTGAAATTTTCTTTACTGTGCCTTAAGCCCATTAACTCTTTTCCTATCTGTGGTGGAACAGTTTGTGCCTTTCCTCTTTGCAGCAATATTTTACATTTGTAGACCATTATAACCTCTTTACTGTCTTCAGTAAATTACCTAGGTTCTGTCAGATCTTTCTTCATGGGATATGTTTGCTAGACCTTTGGTCCTTCTTATTGCTTTCCTTTGGACTCTTTCCAATCAATTTGTATCTTTTGTAAATTATGGCTTTGAAAAGTAGATACAGGATTGCTGAGCTGAACCTTACATTCCACTAGCAAGAAGAAAAGAATTATCTTGAATATAAGCTATGTTATTCTTGTTGAAAAGTGTATGGTTTGCAGTAGCAAACATTGCTGGGTTTTATTTTGATGTATTATAACCCATAGGTCCTTGTCTGCGACATAGCTGCCTGTCTAGTCTTTCCTGCAGGATGTGTTTGTGGTTGTGTATTGCCATCTACACTGAACTGCTTTGTCTTTGTAGAATTTCATTGTATATTTTCTCAGGCCTTTTCTCTAATATGCCAAATCTATTTTGAAGATCTTCAAGATCTCCTTTCAGCTTGCTGTTTTTTCCTCAGACTTAAAAGCATGCTCTTAGTTCCAGCATCCCGGTCACTAAGAAATCTCTAGTTAAAAAAATTGTAAAAGTAACAAATCCCCTGGACCACATTACCAGTATCTTTTCAGACTGCCAATGAACCTCAGAGAACAGCTTCCTGCAGATACTGCCCCCCCCCCAATCAGTGTCCAGCAGTTTCACAGAACAGGAAATTATAGTGCCCTTTCTTGACTGAGACTGATCTAGGATACGCATATGTGACATTACTGCATCTCTTCTATCCGTGAGAACAAATTATCTCTGAGAGAAATTGGATTGGTATAATAGCATTTGTTCTTGACAAATTCATACAGGTTGTTACATACCGTGTTGTTATCTTAGTATTTGCAAATGTTTTGATTTTTTTTCTGCCAGTTCTAAGAATTGAAGTTAAGCTCATTGAGTCTTCCTTCTCTCCTTTTTAAAGCACTGCAGTATGGTGAACTTGATGAGGCATAACTTGATCAAGTAAAACTGAGACGGGTGTAAATCTTGAAACTTGTAACTCTTGTAATTGGCTTTTTGCTCTTATAGAAACATGCATAGATCAATAATAAAGGAATGAACTAAAAATCAAATCATTTGCAAATGTTGTTGGTATAATCCGTTTCATCTTTTCAATTTGTTCCATCGACAGAAGGT
Source organism: Rhea americana (assembly GCF_003343005.1). Taxonomy (NCBI): domain Eukaryota; kingdom Metazoa; phylum Chordata; class Aves; order Rheiformes; family Rheidae; genus Rhea; species Rhea americana. The sequence goes on along the minus strand of NW_028186990.1, from coordinate 3,254,667 downwards.
AGACAGGGCTTTATCATCTGTGTAAGAGTTTGACATATGCAGGCACAACCATCTAGCAGTGCTGCCCAGCATATTGCTTGTGGAATGCCCCCACAGTACCAGAAGCGACATGTCACAATTTTGGGGAGATGCAGCTTAGTTATATGCCAGTGCACATTACTTAATTCAGCTGTTGACCTATCTCCTTGAGTAGAAAAACAGAAAAGCCCAAACACTTCCAAAAGTCATTCAGCTACATTCATTGCTTAAAATTAACCTGGGAAAATCCTTCCATCTTACAACTTCAGTTTTGCAAGTTCAGCCAAGACCTTTGAATGGTGATACAAGTTTCTCTCAAATAAAGCTTCCTTGAAAGCACCAGCCAAGTGACAGTGAGGAGTTGCATCTGCAAAGCTCCTGCCCTGCTCAGTCAGAACAGACAGGAAAGCAGCCAGCACTGTTGTTGTCCCATACCATAGTATGGGACGTTAGGAGCCTTCTTACTAGATACGATACTGCTGAAATAGTTGGAATTACATCAGTCTTAAAACCAATGACAAAGGAGGATCACATACGGAGTGTGTGCTTTTACCTAGCTTAGAAGGAATGCGTCCTTTTCTTCCTTACATCATCTATCAATCAGATAAGGAAAAGGAGTCTCTGTCTCACTGAAAGTATATTAAGGAGAGAGAGATGCAGCTGACCTTTAGACATAATCTATGACTCAATGCTGTTTGAAGATTTCACCCTCAGAAACTAGGTACTCATTGTAGCAGATTTAAAAATATTTTTCTTAAAATCTTTAACATAGAATCTTGAAAAATCCTCTGTCATCTCTCATTTCTTGGCTGTTTCCGATAGGCTTAGGCTGAGCTTCTATTTTCCCTTACTGATGATTTCTATATTTCTATTTATCTATTTTGAATGCTATCTTATACTATGTAACCTAAAACCTACTATCAGTGTTAAGGTTATCAAATAGATGTGTTGAGTGTGAGGTTGCAAACCATGTAAAATGAGGTACAATGATCAGTAAGAATCTTGGAAAATTAAATGGGTAATGTGTTTGAATTGCCAAAGGAGAGTAACTAGAGTAACTAGTAAGATTGGAGAGAATACTGATGCATTTAGAAATAATGAATCCATGAATCACTGTAGTCACACAAGGAATTTAGTAGTTGTTGATCTGGGATATGTTAGCTATGAAGGGTGGAAGATACAGCAGTTGAATTAACACAGAAACAAAAACAAGTCAAAAGTAAAAGAACTTTTGGATTCTTCTTCATACCACTACAAGAAATTAATTTTACTGAATTTGGCCACAGCATGGAAACATAGATGAGCAGTTTCCTATCCTAGAGCAGCAGAAGAATTTAAATTTCAAGCATTGGCTTGTGAAAGAACTTCTGGTAGAAGCAGCACAAATCTGCCAAACTTTTAATGGTAAGAGTGGTTATATCATCTGAAAGTAAGAAATGAAAGTCTTTATACCCAGTCAGCACAACTGTGATACCCCAGTGTGGGGGAAATAAAGAAAATACCAAGGAAAAAGAGGTAAAGAAAAGTTATAGAGACTTAGCATGGAAAAGCACCTTGCCATGTGATCACAGAAATGAAAGAAAATAGTATTATTGAATGCCTGAAATTTAAATGAGAAATTAACCAGAATGAAGAATCTAAAAGGGAAGATGAGAATAGGTTTGAAGTGAAGTTTTGTTCAGTGAGCTACTTTTTGTTTTTGCCACTACCATAGGGGTTGTGGTTTCAGTGATTTGCAGATTCACATGCTCAGATTGTAAGGGCACAGGTTTTSTTTTTGCTGTATATGTCAGCTCTACGAATGCATTTTCACCGGTAACTCTGTAAAGATTTCACCAGGACCATACTTTCACTTATTRATGTGGAAAACTACCATTCCTGAAGTGATGTAAGCCCCTTACCGCCTACGCTGTGCTGTGAGTGCACTGTTTCCCAGGGTGCTCTCAGTTGGGTACTCTCAGTCCTTCTGKCTGATGTGAGTATAATTTTCTGATATAAGCATTAATTGACACAGTGCTTGAATCATGATTTTTTGCCTCTGAGAACATCCACTGGGCATCAAAATCACATTCACTTTTATGTTATCTGTTGTAGGAGATATTTAAGAGAATTATATAAGGCAGAGAAACTCCAGCAGGTAGAGAAGTGAATGCTCCAAAATAATCAGTAAGTAGGATTTTAAGACATTTTCTTGAAAAAAAGAGAACATTCATCTTCTGTTTCAACCTTCTTTAAGGCCGAGGACTAAGCTCAGCATTTACTGTCAAATGGATGTTTCAGCTACCACGCTTAAGAGTCATCCCTTAACCTGTTTTAATTTTCAGTTTCCTTTGCCCTTACTTTATACTTAGTCCTTCCTCCCAAATAAGGTTCTTCTATGCCAAGGGAGTTTTCACATAATTCTGGCACCTCACTAATGACAGTACTAGTGATCAGACACTTGTGCAGTATTTGCTGGAAAAAGGAGGCTTCTCTATCTGTATTAGTTAAAACGTAAGGGTCGTTTTTGTCTTTTCATCATTTTATATAAATGTGCAAGCTATCCTTTCTTGATATATTTTATTTAGAATACAAGCTTATATGAACGATGGATCTAACGTAGTCAGGATTGACATAGGCTGTGATGACGGAATATAAGATCTTATACCAGGAAGATTGACACAGCTGAGAAATATATCTCTATATTTTCATGGATTACAGCTGGTTCTTGATAATAAGCTAACAGATGTGTCTTGTGTAGAGTAGAAGCCTTATAATACGGTTATACGACCATGTTGTTCCATGATCTTTTGAAGTTTAGATGTTACCCTAAGGCTACAGTTTTCTAGGAGAAATCTAGAATAGATATCAAAGTGATAGTGATAATTTAATGTTTATCTCTCATGGGTGATGCTGGATCTAGATCCATGTCTGATGCAAAGGAATACAGCTTCTCCTTGAGGTGACAAGATGTAAAAYGGACGATGTAGTCATAAACTGTGAAGTGTTGCTTTTTTTTAAGAGAAAAAGCTGCCAACCTCATTGGCTGCACTAAATTCAAATTTATATGAATGTATCACACTGATAATATATCCCTAGTGTTTTCAATTTGATACAAAGCTATTCTCAAAATATTACCTTAATATTGTCCAATGTTTGCTTGTAGTTAAAGAGCTCTGGTTCGCTAGCACAGTTATGTTCTCATTTCTCTGGTTACCTTGGATAAGCTTACTGCCTTACATGTGTGAAGGGGATGTTCTGGGGGCTTACTAGTACATTTGTAAAGTGTTTGGAAGTGCTATTGAAGCCATAATCATTACAACTAAGTAACTTGCTATTGAGTAAATGTCTGTCACTTGCCAAAATAGAGCATAGTTGTCCATACTTTATGGGATAGACTGACAATCTATGGATACACTAGTTTTGGTGTTAGCACTTTCAACCTTGTTATGCTGCTAGATTCTTGTTAAAACCCCTGTGAGTTAAAGCTTTCATAGAAGAAACAAGAGACCGTGTGTAAATATTCCCTAATTCACCTATTATGCAAAGTTAAACAGATGAGCTTGTATGCTTGAACTTTGATTGAATGGATGAATGTTTGTTTGAGCTGTTAAAACTGGTGCCAAAAAGTYTGCAGAATGGTTACACTCCTTCTCCAGTTCACATCTCTTTAAACTTTGCGTTTGTTTGACAGTATGTGGATAAGGAAAAAAGCASTATCTTTTTCTTGCTATACATTTTTTGGTCCTACCAGTTCACTTTGCCAAATTTCTGATGAGACAGAGTAGATAACAACAGGGTMACTAATCAGCTGAAGGAGGAAACACCATGTGTAGCCAGGAATGCGGTACAAGTTATTAATACAGAAGGACAAGTTAAGGTCTGAACTATAGTAACGAAGAGCCTCATGATCTGTCTGCTCTTGCCCCAACGCAGAGAGACCACTGGACCTGGGAAACTGCTGTTTCATCAGATAATAGTTGCCCAGATCTAACATATGTTCTGTCATATAAACCTTATATGCCTTAACAGGCTGTACTGTGGTCTTTACTACCGCTCAAAGGTTCATACTTGAGCCTTAAATTTGTAATGGGAGACACCAATCTCAAGCAGATTCAGGTGAATGAGAAGAGGTCATATAATTTCTTGTATCAGCTGAGCTGTGTGGCTGTACTGCCAGCTGAGGACTGTAATGTCTTCAGCTTTTTCAACTGGCTTCATAAGAAACATCTGTCTGTCTGTCCTCACAGTTGTTTGAGGAGTCTTAGAAAGTTTTAAAAATCTGTCTGCTTCACTCATTTCACTTTTGAAACTAATGCAAAACTTCTGCTTGTGCAGGCACTGGGAGAATAATATCCTACAACGATATTGATGACAGTGTTTTATATCTTGCCAGAGGCTCCAGTGCTTTACAACACATCTGATGTTTTGTACACTGTTTGAATGAAGCATTAAGTAATTTTAGTAGCTGAATCCCAGGGATCAGGCACTTGAGCAATCAGTGTCTTACACATTCATAAACTGCAGTAATTGATACATTATTTTCTGCCAGGTAAGGCCAAATTCTCTTTCTGTGACTTTCATGTATTTCCCACTGAAGAGCAGAGCAGAGCATGGTCTAAATCATTTTTCAGGTAAATACATGACTTGAACTTCTGATAATATCTTCACAAATTCTTTTATAATTACCTCTTTACTGTGTATAATTAAGTGTCAAGAGGTAAACTAGGATGACACAGGGAAAACATTGCATATGTTAATAACCATATTCATCAGAGAACATCAAATCAAGAAAAATTATTATGGAGAGTGAGAATTTTCTCATGTAAGCTATCTGATTTTATATGTCATGGAATCATGGGAGCTAGATGTTGGGAAAGACCCTTTTGGTTGTCTGCAACATCATCTTCCTTCTAATGCAAGGATTGTTAAGAATGAGCATAGCTTTAGTACAACTACCTACAGTAGTTGTACCTGCAGTACCCTACTGTGAGATGGGACAGGAATAGGTAGAGCAARTGGGAAGAGGAGCTTCTTGAGAGACAGGTCATACTAGTTTGATGTAGAAACTGCAGATGGGTTTGGCTGAGTAGCAGTTGTATGGCCAGTTGGGACATGTTTCCCAAGTACAGATTAATTTTCCAGTGAACAGAAGTAAAAGCTGCTGAAAGTAACGATAACTTTCAGCCCTTCTACGATTAGGAAGAAACCTTTGAAATTTGGAAATGGAATGGTCATTTAATGCAATGAAAATCTCTTCAGATTTGTCTGAGTTATACAGGCTGTTGAAAAGTGCCAAGGGTTATCTGTGTGCTGCTCTGCAGAGCAAGGGAGAACCTTAATGATGGAGGTTTGCACTGAACACACATTCTCACATTTGCTTCCTCAGGTCACTCAGCATTGCAAGTCCAGCCAAGGGAATAAATTATTTTTGCGTCCACCATTCTTCTATCTCTATTGATCAATATCCACACTAGATAAGAGCATCATTTTGATGGAGTTTTCATCTACAAACTGTTTATGCAGAATGTATTCACTCAGCCCATCACTGTATTTTTTGTATATGATTGACTCCCAATTTTCTTTCTTTACTTCTTCATTTCTTTGAGTCTTGTTATATCTGTTTCACAGTCTATAATTGTCTTTCTAATTCTTATTACATACACAGATCAGGTTCCAGAWGAATAAATAATTTAGATGCAAACTGTCTGGGACTGTCTGGGATCCATTCCAGACCCTTGAAGTTTTGATTGGAAATACAGTTTGAAAAAAATAATGCTCCTTGAATATTACAGTTCTTCACAGCAAAACGTGGCCTTAGATGGTAACATGGGGACACTTGTTGATGGGGACACAACTGAAAGAGAGAAGCAATGTGGAAAATATATGTATTTTTTCAAACACTATAAATAAACGGTGTGAGTTTACAGAATTTTCAGTTTAAGTGTGTTCTCCTCTTGATATAAGCACAAAACGCTAACAGAAATCCTGTAAACACATTTAAGAGGCAAATATATTCAGTGTGACATTCTGGAATGAATTCRTGACTACATTAATTGGTAAATATTGTAATTTTTCTACTAAACCTTAACAAGGCAGTTTCTACTGAATAAAATTTGAAAGAAAATAAGTTAAGCTGATAATGATTTCATTTCAATATTTAATCTAGAAAAGCATGGTGCAGAATTTTCATAATAGTCTAAAACTAAATGCTCTATCGTTTGCTAGAATTCACATAATTGATTCTTGTTTTTATTTCTGGAACAACAGAAACTTGTTAATTTCTCACTAGAATGATAATAACTTGCCCACTTCAGAAATGAGTCTCCACTTTTTACTTTTTTACTGCTTAGCTGTAAGTGAGTAAATCCTTTAGGATACAAACATTATTTTTTGTCTTAGAAATGGCTGGCAATTTACTTCCAATTTTCAGTGAATGTCTTTATAAGCATGGGAAAATGTGACTTTGTGGCCTGTTTAAACCTTGTCTGCCTAATATTCGTCTTGCTAGAATCACTGGTACTCAAACCAGCACAAGGAAGATGAGATGAGAATGGTCCTACCTCATGGGATTTGTCCTTGAGACTAAATGGACCTTAAGCTTAAGAGAAGGTCCTCTGATTACACTGATACCCACAAAGACATATTGACAGGCACAGCTAATTATCTTTGATACGAAACATTTCTGAGAAATGGAAGAACTGCGTATGTGCACACTAAAGCCAGTCAGGCACAGGAGCTGCCTACAACCTGACTGCCAGCATGGTTTATCAGGTGTGGACTAGAACAACTTCTTTGACCCTAGGAGTAGAGATTTTTTTTTAATCTAGCATATAGCTTTGTGAATGTAAAATAGCATATAATACATTTCTAATCAAGGAGTTAATTTGAGGGTCATATTACAATAATGATCACTTTACTTCTAATCTTGAAGGAGTCCCTTGGTGTTTGTAACTGAGAAGAAAATCAAGTCTTTACACTTAATTYGGTTTTAAGCAAAACATAGAAGTGTAACAATGTAGTAGGGAATGTCATCAGTATTAGTGACATTATGCAATGGCATTATAGCCCTCACACTCAAGTTAAAATCTACAGTCATTTAATGAAAAGGAAAAAAAAAAAAGTTTCCACTTTTTGTCAGCTGACTCTTTGGAACTTCAGCCCTAGGTGAAGCTGTGGGTCTTTTTCAATAGTACTGCTTGCTCTCTGAGAGTAGAGTGTGTTTATCTACTACTCCTTGTTCACACTATTACAGGCTGGCAAGGCTGAAAGAGTAGATAATGAGAGATTTAATTGCAGAACTGCAGAATGTACAACAGGCTGCTACATTACATCCGTCCTCGTATGTCACCCATGAAAGGCAATTCTACTCATTAAATTAAAACCCACTGCAATTTTTAAACATGGGGTTCAAAATTAAATCCTATCATCTCTCTTTTTATGGAAATACCATAAAAAAAGAATATCTGAAAATTTAAAAGGCACAGGAATTTCTTCACCATCCCATTTCTCAAGACGTCACATGACAGATTCCTGTCCTGAGGGATTAAGAATTCCATATATTAGGAACTCTTAGATTTTACTTGAGAATTTTCATTCCAAAATCATGCAAACTGGGTGATCAAAGTAAGACTGAAATGAAATTCACAGTGCCGTTATGAATGGGCTAACGATACACCAAATCATGATGTGTACAAAGTGAATCCCAAAGGTTTTAGTTGATATTCCAGGCTATGTTTTTTCATTACTGAAACTATAAGTTTAAAATGTTTTGTTTACAGCTAATTTGATAATACATGCATGACTGTGAAATCCAAATATAAAGCATACAATACTTGGAACAGCACTCTGGGTATCATGCATAACTATAAATACATTAACATTTCAGAGTTGTTGTTTTGCATTGGGCTAAAGCTCTTTTCACAGTTTAAGCACTGATTGAAAAATAATTATTTAATAGACAACTTAAGCATACACAGATTGTTTTATCCCATAACAGAAGCACAGTATTTTCAATTACGGTTCCATTAAGACTATGAAGATGATTCAACAGAACAGTTGTTATTGCTGTTAAAAGCCTTAATCATATTTATATTGTCACACCAGTCTTCTCAGCAACCAGAACTTCAGTGTACATTGACATTTAACACATCGCAAAATAAATGGCTATAATGCTTGTAGAACTCTTCAAGCGAGTCTCTCATTTTTTGTTTTCTGGATTTTTTTCCCCCTAGATTGCCTGTTTGTCTAGATGCAGCAAGGGAAATCAAATTAGGTGTTAATATTCCACCCAAMTATTCTGTAGCGCCTATCAGTTTCTCCTTAGGAATTGTAAGCCTCTTCTTGCATTTCCTTTTTCTCCCAGAGATATCCTAAGTAAAGCTAAAACTTGCTGTAATTGGGATTTTCTAAAATACTCTGATTCTTTGTAAATACTCTTGGGTTTATTCCCAACTGCCAGTCAAGAAATAAGAGAACTCTGACATTTCAAGTTCATGGGAAAGTGTTGCCTTTCCCAAGGATGTCAAGGTTAAACTCATTTGGAATGGTGACCTGAACAGCAGCTTTGCCCTACGAAGCCTGTGTCTTCTTCATATTTCTAGATGAACCCTATAAAATTAAGTCTGGGGCAGAGATCAGTGGGCTTAATGTAGAAAAGGAAACCTTTTAAAGTAATTTGATGGGAAAGTATTTGATAAGAACTGTATTATAGTGGCCTACCTCTCAGAAATGAGGGTGAAACGTATGTGGATGCTTTATTATTCCAGTAAAGCTAAGGACATTCAGGGTTAAATTAAGCTGAAATACAAACTCATCAAAGCATGGAAATACGTAAYGCAGACACCTAAGCTACTCATTGTGTTATCATGCAAAACCCCCMTGATGCAAATAAGCAAAGCAATGTTTGTCGGAAACAATAGGTTTGGGGTTTTTTTCTTAATTAATTATTATAATTAGATTTTCTGCAGTTAACTATTGAAGAAAAGAGAACTGTTTTAGGAATGTGGACCCTTCTTCAGGTTATTTTTTTTTAAGCCTGAAGCCCTGCAAGCTTGCCTGCTCTTCCAAAGAGTATTTCTGGAATACTAAAAGTTATAAAATTCTGGGTTTGTATAGTGTGTCCCTCCCAGAGAGGGGAAACAGAGCAAGTTAAAAGCAAGTTGCTGCTGAATACTAAAAAAACTGAGGTCAGGCCCTTCAGAATCATGACATGGCCCTAGAATAATTAAACTTCAAAAAAATTATTCTATTTTTTAAAATCTTCATTTTTTCTAAATATCAGAGATTATGCTCATCTTGTATTTCCATGCTTTTCTGCTGGACTTACTAAAGCTCTTCTTTTTTAACAAAGCATATCACAAAACAGCCAGAACGTGTGAATCTATTAAGCTGAATACACAGTTACCTGTCACAGCTAGGCCAATATAGGGCAGGTAAGTATATGTCTGTATTTCTTCAGGCCTCTGTCATACAAGTTCTTTCGTCAGTCCTTAAGTCCCATTTGTCCTTCTCTTGCTTGCACTTTTACTGTCTACAGTTTGCATGTATCTACACACACATTTTTCTAGATATTTAGATTTCTAGTGTTCACTTCTCYTCTACTTTTTCTAATGCGCATATCTGATCCAAAGCTTTTTAAATGAGCTCTCCATTTCAAGTTAGTTTTGCTATTGTTTGTAACTGAAAACTGATTTGTCCACAAAGGTGAAGTAAAAAGTCTTCTGCTCTGTGAATTTCTTAGAGTTCTCTTTTAATATATGTTATTTCCAACTGCTCCTAGGGCACATTTGTCCCATAGCTGTTTTGCTGAAGGCATTTTATTTCAGAAGCTACTATAGCCTATTGTTTCCAGTGATCTAACAGGGTTTTTTAAGAACACTTTTTCAATACAGGCTCACTGAAAACTTTGGAAGACTGTCGTCTTTCTCAGAATAACCACCTAACTGTGGGCAAATAYGGTATCTGGCCCACTGGGAATAATGGCAGCTGGCTTTTGAAAGAGAGCTGCTCTGCTCTGGATTCTGTGCAGTGGAGTGTTACTCTTCATTCTTTTCTGAGAAAGAAACTTTTTTTATGTAGAATAGCAGGAAAAAAATGACCGTTCATTCTAAAATGAAATCCTCAGTGCACACAATCTTTCTAAAATTTAACAAAGAAAGAAGTTTTAAGCATCTATTATTCTGTTCTTAGGACAGAAGAAATATTTGATGTCATTTGTTAAATGTCTTAGAGAGCTTTTCCTAAAATGTGTACCAATTTGAGCTAATCAGCTTGCTCACAAATATTCAGAAAATGCATCTAGTTTTCATGAGTAATACCGGTAATTTGTGATGAACCAAATCCCTGCTTTAAATAAAAAGTGCAATTCATCCTTAGTTGAAATCACGAACAGTGGCTACAAAGGAGCACCAGAAGAAATGATATCCCTGGTCACTCTTTGATGCATGGTTTGGCAGCCATATTTCGGGGATCCTTCTTCTCAGAGCTGCTGGCCTGGCAGAATTAAAGCTAAATTTGGGTTATTTTTTGGGATGAGWCACTGAAACCTCATGCCAAACCTAGAGACGCTGAAGCTAGTTACTCAGACATAGACAAAAAGAACCAGGCATATGGGAGGCTGCATCCCAGACTGAGGATGAGGCAGAAGCTCATTGCAGCTCCCTTCTAAGCCAGATGTACAATTTTTCTTTCCATGGGTGCATCTGAGAAACAGTACATAACCATATTTCATCCTGTGGTGAAAGTAAGGTATGATTAGAATTGATCTCTAATCTTAAGAATGAGCAAAAGCGCCTAGGTTTTGTAATAGAGGTGTTGCCTAGGGKACTGTTCCCCAACACAGCCTCCTGGAAATTTAGTGTTTAGGCACAACTTTGTATCTGAAATTGTGAACATTCAATATCTAGAGAGGTTCTGCCAAATAAATCTCTATCTAAGTTCCAGACCTTACATGTAGCAGCGATGGTGTGAAKGTCTTCTGCTGGTTTATATGTTGACATGAGTTCTTCAGAAGGCATATGTTTCACTGGTTACAAAATATCTCAGTAAGGAGTTGTCAGCTGCATCCCTCCAGCAGTAGTGTCTATTTTGTTTTCCTGTATAATCTAGCAGATGCAGAAACYATACTTGTTTTGAATCAGCTGAGTAGTTTATAAGATCAAAAGCAAATGAGTGCTTAAAGATTTTCTGTTCATATACCTTGGCATCCTGCTGAATCTGTTAACATAAATGATACTATTTCTATTGCAGTTGTTTCCTTGGAGATTCTTCAGGAAATGTCTATTTCAAATTTAATTTGTCAGAGTTGACCCAGTAAATGAAGAAAATGTTCTAAGTTTTACATAGGCTGTACATTTGGGAGATTTAAGTATTCTAAACAGTACTTTCTACACTGGGTTAAGAGTCTTAGTTCTGTGTTTACTACAGTGAGATGAAAAACTCTGGCTGCCTTAAAAGCTGCTCAGACAAAGATGGCTAAAGATCCATAATATGTTTTTGAAAGTACAGTCAGGAGGAACAGAATTATTTGTGAATGCTCTGAGATGATTTAATTTACTCCACTGGAGTCACAGGAAACAAAATTACACCACCTTTGAAAATTTTCTGCTGAAGAGTAAAGCACAAATTTTGCTCTGCACAGCAAAATGCATTTCATACAGATTTTAGTGGTACTAACATGGGTACCCAAGAGCAAAATTTGGCCTTGAAAAGTTTTCACTGTTCTATTTGTTCCTCTGCAAAGTAATAGATATTTCCCTGTAATTTCAGTAGAGGTACATGCACATAACTGGTAATTGTTAACTGTTGTTTTGCACTAATATTTTAGGTATGAGTTGCAAAGTATTATTTAACAATTCTAAAACTTATTTTTTTCCTAAGCAAGATATATAAATTGCATGGGTAAAAATATAGACGTACTACTGTGTTCCTAGCACCTTTTCTTCTACATGTCAAAAAGCTCTAAAATATGCAATTAGAATCTATTAGAAATCTCCAGATTAATGCATTCAAAATATTTTAAATAAATTTTATAGATCCAGTCTTTCTAAATGTACTGAATATTTGACCAAAGGATTCCTCAACCAAAGGAGAAATTGTAGCCCTGCTTCTGATCTTTTTTTTTTCACTTTTGAAGCCAGACCTTCTGAATGCCTTGCAAAATCTGACACCATAATTCCAAGCTTCTTATAAGGCTGTTGCTCCTAGAAAATCCCAAATTTTCATTGTGCCCTCCATAAAAAATCATAAAGATTATTATGATTATTATGATTAATTTCGCAAAGAGAGAAATAAAAGGGTTGAAAACCAGTCTGCAGCTTTACCTTTAACCACATTATATAAATATTTAGAGGATATTACCTGTATACACACACAGACATAAATTCTGGGTTTTGCTCGCATAGCTCCCTTCACCTACTCCCGTACTCCAGGGAGTGCAAACTTTTCCCTCCAATTTAGGGACAACATTGGCAAAAGAGAGCAGAGACCTGTTCCAGGAATTACGCACCGCTTTCCTGATGTTTGGGATCTGCAATGCTGTACTTACTTACATTTCTCAATGTGAGCTCCTCCTCTGTAAATCAAGAGGCATCAGTTTGTTGTCATCTTTTACATCCCAGTGAAAATAGCAGATTCACACAGAAGTCACTACATAGAGTTTCTTACCACTAGTATTAGTTGCCCATTATAAGTTGCTTGCAAAAGGATGAAGGAGATGGTGGTTGTCCCGTCTAAGCCACCTTGTAGCCTTTCTCTGAGCAACTGAAGTCTGCACGTATTCGCCTGCTGGGGCAGTTTACAGCAGTGTATTTCAACTGTCATGCAGGAGATCCAGTTAAGAGTCCAGAATTTTGCAAAAATTCTTTTGTTTCACTTTGAAAGAATCAGATGAGCACAGGTCACATGGCATTTAAGGCTGTATGTCAAACCTTTCCACTTAGCTCAACACTGTCTTTTGCACACCAAGAACACCCTACAACTTTGCAAAAAAWTTTGTCAAAATATCATTGTATCCTTCCTGCAGACAAGGAAGGAGAAAAAAAGAACATTATTTTTTGTTCGCTTATATATTTGATAAAAACATAGGAAGTAGGATCAAATAATTCAGAAACAGCAAGACATATTGTTCCTAAGCAAACACTTGATCTGGTTTGATTACTGTATAAGGCTTCTATGTTGCTTGCTTTTCTTGTATAGCATGTCATGGGATGTATGTAACACATACRTTCTGCCTCTTCAGCAGGCTTTCTAATAGCCTGCTTCAGATAGGGCATTAGACACATGCAGACACTCTGAGAAAGTTGCTCCACATGCTGCGCTAAGGTCACGCGAGTGCTATAGTAAATGTGCTCAGTTTGCTCCCTGTGAGGCTCGAGGACCCTGGCGCAAGCAGAACAAGCTGATGGYCCTGCCCATACCTGTGCACTTTAGGAGCTTTAGCTCACCTTCACTGCAAGGCCCGTGTGGCCCGGAGGCCGCCGTSGCGTTGGCGTGGCGCTGCGGATGGCAATGGGGCAAACACGCTGGYTGCTGATGAAGAGGACAGGCTGTGRTGGAGGTCCCTGAGGACCGCTGGGGTTGTGCTGGCTCTGCAGTGCCTATGGGAGCAAAGACCGGTGGAGATGTTTCTACTCACATCAGCAGATATTAGTGCATAAATATTGTTATTTACAGAGTAAAACTGTTCAGTTTCAGTGAAAAATTTTGAGGACCTTCTGGATGGAAATTTCTGTGTAGCATTAGCAGAAAAAATGACAGCTTAGGTTTACTTTTGTCAGCTTGTTCAGTCCCTGAGAGTTTTAAAGTGCAAGGTTCCCCCCCACCACCTTTCAAACATGAGCTATGTATTTCACTCTAGTCCATTTTGTTCTCCTAATATTTGCACTGGATGTGTTTYGGGTCCTTCTGTTCCCCTATTCATTCGTTCACCTCTTCAGGTCATTGCTTGAGGCACATGGCCGAACTTTCTCTCTTTTGTAGCTCTATAGCAGTCTTCAGCATGTTATCTTGTTGCTAGCCCTCGGCCATGGGCTGTGCGTCTGCTGTGAGGAGAACTGGCTGTTCCTTCAGCCCAGCCACGCTGCTGTGATGCAGCTGGTAATAAACGCTGGGTATGTGATCCGGAACCGAACTAGGTGTATAGGTATTCCTACTATATGTTTCCTTTAACCAGCTATCTACTCTCGCCCTTCTACACGGTGTGGGGAATATGCTACTAAAACCACGTGGGTTTAGGACAGTATACCTGTGATTTCCCTATCAAATTCTGTTATTTGTGGGATGATATTCCCTCTGGAACAAGAGAGGAAGGGGGAAGGTAGGCTAATTGATGCAGCGCTCCCCCACTGCCTCTGGACACGGCACTTAGCTGTAATAATTGTGAAAGAGAATTTACCCTGAGTTATCAGCTATCACAGAACTTGGCCTATGATATATGCACTTTGTGCTACTCAGCATGTAGCAATGTATTTTCACTGTTTAATGCACTTTCCCAGATAAGATCTGTCATTCTCCACATTACTGCAGCATAATGCTCGTAGTACATAAATGTACATGGAGGCAGAGGGGGTTAATAAAATTGTGCCTGTAGTTCAATGCACTCAGAAATCGTGGTTTATTATTTGGATCTCTTTTTTTCCCCGGTTTAGAACCAGTAAGATCTTATTATAAAGGCCCTTTCCATTAGTGTAACTACCCACTGCAAAAATAATGAGTGTTAACTTTCATACAAAGCAACAGAACTGGTGTAAAGCACAAGTCTCTATGGTGTGCACTGGCTGATTGACAAAAGAAATCATACCACAGTGTTTTGAAAAAGAAGTATCCATTGTGGTTGCTTTTAGAAGAATATTTCTTTTAAAAAATAAGATTTCTATTTTTAGTATATACCTCTAAGAAATAAATATTGCTTTTGCAAATTGAAGGGGAAAGCAGTAGAATTTTTGAGGACTTTTATCTTTAGCTAAGCATGATTCCAATTTGGAAAAAGAGAAAAGGCTACATTTTCATTGTCTAATGAAATAGACAGTAACAGAGAATCTCTCTCAGATAGAGGGAGATGTGATTCTTTTTATTGATATCCATCCACAAGTTTATAATTTTTCTTAGAAGCTGGTGATTTCTCTTTTAATATCATCCTGCCACCTCCCTTTTCGTTCCTCTGTTATATTATCAGACAGCTTTCTCCTTTTCTGTCTTGAGTATTTTTTTTGTTGCAGTTTTTCTTGCAAATATTTCATGAATGTTTATGTAAACAAGCAAAGATCTGAGCAGAGCTTCTCTGTTATTGTAAATATCCAAAGCTGTTATCAGACCTCTGTCTTTCTGGTGGTGATTGATGGGAGTTATGAGAATTAGCTTGCTTTCTCAGCTACCTGCAGTGAGAGTCAGCCACCTCATATAGAGTCGTGTAATAGAGTCTCCAACCCCACCCACACTGTGTGGAAGATATTAGCAAAGCAAGTAGGGACTCTTCTACCCAGCCACATGCTATTTGTTCATTCTGGGGCATATGCTGCATTTTGTTTGAGGATGATGCATGTTTTAAGGTGAATAGATTCTAATCTGCCCTTTATCTGCAYGTGTATGTTGCTGGAAACTGAGCAGGGCTGAATGTTACCAACCTTGTCCTTTTAGAAGTTGTTTCTGGACTTCTAGAAGAGACTAAACGAGGTCTTATTCTTATAACTGTGTATTCTACCTAATCAGAGATATTTTTTGACATAGCAGTAGACTTTTTGGATGGGATCCTGTACCTAACATGGCACTAGATGCCTGCTCTTAGGTACTCAACTTTTTGCCTCTTCCTGCTGCTCTTGAGGAGTGCAAGAGTCTCCTGTAGCTCTTGTTGTGTCTGCCAGTCTAAAATGAATGTCTCAGATTTTCTGTAGTCTCTCAAATGACACAATGCATTTATGTTGAAGCAACTGAATCCTACCCTTCATTTAATAAGTGTGAGAGAAATATTTCTTCCTATTCTTTTAGCTATTTGTCACTTGGAAAGCCTGGAGAAGTTTAGATCTCTAGCTCTCTTCTTAATATCCAAAGAAAGATTTTGTTGCTGCAAAATTCGCTGCTCTTTGTTTTTACTTCCAAATACGTACAATAAGTGGCATCCACTTGTTTTTGTCTATATTGCTTTATTTCTGTAACAAAGTTACTTATTGAAATGGCAGTAGGAGACTTAACTGCCATTTTACTCCTTTTAAATGTAGGAAAATGTCAGTGGTGAAGCTCAAGCTGTTTGGCTTTTCTAAAGATCTGTACATATGGTATGTGACTCACAGTGGGTGTATTTTATGGCTGGTATAGATCATATTTTGTAACAGAGAGGTAAACTTCTGTTTGGAAAGTCTTCATATATTACTATTTAGCCTTCTTGTTTTAAGATGCTGTTTAGTATCAAACATCTTGGAGTTTATGAAACAACTTTCCATTTTAAAATTGAATTTCTGTGTTTTGCATTCTGGACTTTCTATGCATGATCACCTCTGAAAATATTTCAAAATGAAGGCCATGGAGTTTGGAAGCACTTTGAAAAGGCTGCCAAAGCTAGACTATTCTGGAGTAGCCAGAGGCAACATTTTTGTTCTGTATCTTTAGCCATTAGACATAAAAATACTGTATCCAGAAAACTAATTAATTCTTTTTCTGCTCTAGTAACAAAATTCAAGTGCAAATGAGGAATGTATGGAGGAGAAATGATAGATCTCTTGCTTAAAAATAAAAGATAAAATTCCAGCTCTCCCTAAAACTAGCTTAAGCTTAAAAAACATGTGTTTTGGCACTAGATTTTCTTCACCACATTTATATTAGTCCTAAAATTTGCAACTGCATAAACTTCAAGAGGGCTATTTATTTTTATAATTGTATGTGGATAACTAAGGTGCTTTTTGTCTCTTGGAGGAACAACGGTTAAGTACCTCTAAAATGATGAAAACAAGCTTGCCATTGCCTAAATTATTGGATGAATGCTTGCTTGATGTACTTGCAATATAAACAATTTATTCTGATTGTCGATTTAAATTTATTTCAAGGTTGGAGAATCTTGACGCTGTATTTTAAGCAGGATTTATAAAGCTCTCATTTCAGATCCAGCTTTGATACCGCCATTCGCTATGCAGGAGCGTGAACTAGCTGTAATGATGTCGCAGTCTCTGCACATATGCTGAAAGCTGAATCAGTGGATCAAATGATAGAGTCCTCATTTATCATTGCTATCAAAGATATATCACAAGTTTTTATTTTGAAGGGGGAAGATGTGATAATCTTTGTTTCCAAGAATAAAACTGTACATGTAGGCAATGACAAGAACATAGACTTTTTTCTATTAAAAATTTAAAATGTACAAAGCCTCTGGTGATACAAAGCAGAAGGAGGCCATGTCTGTGGTCCTGGCTTTTGCCTGCTTCAATATATTGACAGATGCTGGGAGACGCGATAGAAGCTCTGACTAACATTGCTGTCCTGACAGAAAAGGCACCAATGTAACTGCAAATTCTGGTTCCCCTTCTACCCTTGCCTAATGTAACTTTTGTCAGATGGTTTGTCAGGTGGCTTTAAGACACTAACATAAACATGACTTTGCTGGTATAGCTTCGTCTCTACTAGTCTCTCTTTGATTTGTGTGCAAAACTGTAAAATACCTTCATAGTTGACAGTCATTTGGAATGCATTATGAATATCCAAGAGCTAGATTTTGCATTTATAATTGCGAAATTTTCCATTCCTTCTAGAAGTTCTGGAATTCTCCATTTGCAAAGTGCACAGAAAAAAAAAGATCTCTTTCTGGTTAAAGCTGTATGTTGTATGACTTGATTTTAAAAAAACAAACAAACACTTTTATAAGATCTGTTTCAGTGGAACCATTGTTGACCTCACTGAGATTTGGTTATTCTTTCTTTAAACAGGCAACTTCTTTTGTCAGCCAAAGAACAATTCATTTGATTAATGATCATTTTTATCTCTTTGAAAGGATCCTTTCCGACCATTGGGGTGAAGTCTCTTTCGAGATTCCTGAGGGCGGGATTTTTAAATAGCATCCTGGCCCCACATCCAGTGTCAGGGGGTGGATCTTTACCCCCCAGCATTTCCTCTGGTAGGTATTCAAGTCTATTCCCCGACATCAGTTTTTCCCCTCACCCTTTGCCCAACCTCTCCACACCTCTTGGGGAACAAAATCTGGTACTGGTCAGACAACAGGCATATCAGATGTCTCTTTCAATAAAAAGCCAAGCTGAAAGGAGTTGGAAAAGAGAAATTATTCTTTGGGATCTAGCTTTTTTCCTTGAACTCATGTATCGGAGAAAGTGTGAAGGGAAATAATCTATAGTTAAGTGGTCAACTAAAATTTTGAGAAATGAGGCATGGTATCCGCTAATCAAACACTTCAYGGAGCATGCGTATGTGCACCAGGGAAGAATAACTTAAAAAATGCTTGTATGAAATCCCAATTTTTTTGTGACTCCAAATGTAGATTTTTTTTCTGTAAAAAAAATCTGCATTTCCTTGCTAAAATATTGAAGCAAAATAAATTTGGAAAGGCAAAAATCAATTATACTCTAGTGGTTGAGTGCTATATATGCTTCAATAGCTGCAACTTGTATCTCCTGAAAATGCTTTTGGCCTTAATTTTTTAAAATACTTTTTATCGCAGTTTGAGCTGCTCTAACTCTCTCTGAAAGTACATGAGAAAATCCCATTGCTAGTTTTGTCAGCAGAATATTCTACACTGCCTCTAGCTAGGTCCCCAGCAGAGGCATAGCTGAATGATGACGTGAAGGACCCGGGAGGGCTGGCATAGTGTTGAATGTATGCTAAAAAGGAGAACCCAATGCCAGGTAGATAGGCAGTTATCTACCTGGGTAGGTTAGATACTGGGCTAAAACAGGAAAGAATGATAGGTTAGAGGCATAACATTTCCCAGAAAGCCTATATATGCTATTCATTCTCTTCTGGAGCCATTAAATACCATCTGGCACCAAAGCTAATAAATGAAGAGGAAATAAATGCATCTTAATTGTATCTCAAATTAAATTAAAATCAGGATTCAATTCTGTTCCTTCCCCAACTACTTATTTCTATGTAGAATTCATATCTACATGAGCTAATATCATACTTAGATCCTTTCAGGACATCTCACCTGTAACATTAATTACAGTTTTTCTTAAAGAGGAAAAAAAATATCTTAAGATGAGAGTAGGGATCTGAGGAAAAAAGTGATGTACATGTTATTGGTTTGCTCTACAAAATGAACTATTATACTTCTCTATGCCTCATTTTATCCATTGTGATAATTACAGGCCTCATTAATAGAAGATGACTTTTACTATTTAAGAAGTGTTATTACTCCTTAACTTACTTTCCTATTTTGAATGGACAGCTTTTAAGCAATTTTGATGTCTTCTGCTATGACTGTCTGTGTATGTCTTTTGTCAACAGTCTGTAAAACACTTTCCATATTTTTTCTCCTTGGGGTATCTCAGAGTGTTTAATTAAACATTAGGCTATTTTGGCAGTCAGCATCACTATGAGATTGACATCTATTACCAAACAGCTCTGCGGAAGAGTAAATACTCCAGGCCTCATAAAATTTTGACTGTAGTGTTATACATAGCACATCACTGCTTTGGTTAGATTAAAATTGGCTCAACTGCTCCTGTAAACTGTCTTCTCACCTACCTATCTACTTACAGGTTAATTTTGCTTGTTTAAATGGTCCTCAGGACTTGTTTTCTCAGTGTTTGTAAAATTTGTATCACAGTTTAGGAGCCTTAGATCATAACTGTTAAATGAGTGTTTTTTACTAAAACAGGCTCATAATTTCTTGCTATTCAATGCTGTTTACTAAGAATTGTGAGTCAATCTGATGAAATATTCAAAATGGGGGAAAATGCAGTTGCAGTAAGTGCAATGTATACCCTAGCAAGATAATGGAAGTAAATGTTATTGTTTAATAGTGGCAACAGTAAAGAAAACGCATCCCAGCAGCAACCCCACGGAAACTTTCTATCTTCTGGAAAATGAGGGTTGTCAGGTAGCTGAAAGCCAGTGAGTAACTGTGATAAATCCAGCAGATGAGATGTGTTCCCTTGAAAAACAGTGCATGTTGGGGGGAAGGTGGTATGAAACTCCATAGTTAAACTCAAAAATTGCTGTTAACAAATGTACCCTAACGATCTTACCTGTAGTGCTGCTTTTTAAGTGTTACTTTTTTATTTTAACATATTTGGATTTACATTAAGCATAATCTTAGTTCTTAATTGCCTCTCTCTGTTACAGAGATGACCAGAGGATGCAATTTCTATTTCATAACTCTATAAATTACTAAGACCACCTTTGCTGTACATGTGAGCAAACCACAACAGATTTACTATATTTTTTTGCAGAGAAACAGTCTCTTTRTTGAGGAGAGCATTGATCTGGGATGGGAGAGACTCAGACGTGAATCTCTTACTTTGCATGATTCAGTGGAAAAAATACATTCCTTCTTGAATCCTTAATTGCTAATACAGACTAAGAAGGAACATACACGCTGCTCCTTCTTGTCAAAAAAACCTGCATTAAACACCTGAACCTCTTTTCTGACTATTACCTTACCACAAAACAAAGACACCTGAGGCAAAAATACTCTAAGACTGTTCTCAAGCAGCCTCTGGCTGTTTGAAGGACAGCAATAGGTGGGCCAAATCATCTCCCCATTGGATTCTTGATGCCTCTTCCCTTGTCTCGGAGTCATTAAAAGTGAGGCAATCATTGTTTGTGTGTTTGCACTGGAGGGAAGTCGACTGGATTGCTACCTCTGATAGCAGAGTGCCCCTGCCTCTGTTATTGGAGACAGCGGATGCATATTTGACAGTTGCTTTTATAAGCCTAACAGAAGCACTTAACGTTTAATAACTTCACTGAATGATAACGTAATTGCTTCACATATAGTTTATGTGTAAGATTTCAATGAATTTAACTGTGTGGAAGGCTTAAAATGCCTGCATTATTCTGCTGTTAGGGTCATTGGGAACAGATAATGAGATGGGTTTTATTTACTGAAACGTTTAACTCAAGCTAAGTGGCAGATTTACTTGAAAATAATCAGAAAATTTATTCCGTACTCAAAGAGAAAATGCTTTTACATCTGTTTTCTGCAAAATATACAGGGTGTTTTTCCCACTGGAGTTTTAAAGCCTGAAACAAAAGCTGAATTGGAAAGCCTCCCTATGAAGTACCTGGAAAACAGCTTAGTGGGGCAAGGTGGTGGTTAGTTTCCTTTTTTCCCCTTGTACTTTTTTCTCAGTAGAKAGTGGGTTTTTTTAAACCATTACACTGACAGCTGATATTTAATTCTATGTAGTTTGGTGTATGATTTCAACCTGTACAGGGGTTCACTTATGTAAGAGATTTGSTTATGGTTGCCTCATTTGGTCAACTAAAGATGGATTTATGTTGCTGGCATGGGCCTTACCATTTTTTCTGCTTAAATAGATTCCCTCAATTCTAGATGTTTTTTGCCTAAACATGACTATATTAATGGACTAGTGCTTGTACTTGAAGATCTTTTCCAAAGGCTGTCACTGCTATATAGCAGTTTCATTAAAACCAAGGCTTGCAACAGGCCTATAAATATCTATCCTAGATTTCTGCAAAACAGGCTGCTTTTCAGATAGTAGCTTCCCCTTGATTTAGCTTTCATATATATTGTAAATTATTTAGCTACTAGTTAGACCACTTGTTAACAGTACAGATTCACCGGACTTAGTTTTTTGATGTAGGCCTATAACCTAATACATCATGACAGATGGATTCACATACACAAAATATACTTTTTCTCAAGTGACATCCATGCAAAAATTAAAAAGAATTCTAAAAGCACTTACCGATCTACACTGATCATACTTTACACTGGCATGAGTTGTGGAAGCTAACCCTTTGCTTAATATTACATGCACATTATAAAAATAAATAAATAATCTGCCAGTCTTTCATCTCTTTCTTCGAATTCTAACTTCTCTATATGTATAATGCAGTTCACTCCATTTGGGGGAAACTCTTAGCTTGTTACTTTCCTACTGTGTATTTGCAGCACTTGATTTCAATCATGTGAAAAGGGTTTGAGTTAGCTAAATGCATACCCCTCTTGTATAGCAAAAGTTAGTGGTAGATAAACCTATGTTAAGTTGTCATCCTTGAAGGATGTTAGAGATTGTCAAATCTGCTGCTTGGAGAGGGAAGGAGGGAAAGCAAATACTTTTAGTAGTATCTGCTTCAAGCTTTCTTGAGTTTTTCTGGTGACAGAAACAACTAGGATGTGTGTCAGTCTGTGAGAAGCTATGGAAAGGTCTCTTTTAAGGTCCTTTTTCTTGGGCCTCCCCCTGCACCCTTATGATTTAGCATCCAAACTACATTAGCAGGAGAGGTGGGAAAAACACCAAAATTCCCCAAGCCTCCTATTTCATCCACAGAGCACCTCTCTGAAGCTTTTGTGAAATTATCTTGATGTGATTTTCTTTAAATGATGTATGAACATCAGTTAATTTCCTACCACTTATTTTGTGAGAGTTAATTATCTGGCTATTTTACAGATAAGGAAAATGAAAAATGGAGAGGTTAAGGCTTGGTAAAACATCTGCACCTGTGAGTCTCARAAATTATTTTAAAGGCAAGAAACAAATGAGGTTGCCTCTCTTTCCAGAAACTTGAAAGTGATACAGGACAATTTGTTCACTGCTGTCTTGGAAATGGTAGTGACAGCGRTCCACTTCCATATTAAATACTTTTTACAGAAGATATCCCCTTCTCAGTGCTTTACTGCCTGATTGTCTATGGCTGTTTGTTTAACATACACTGTAATATGCTTATTTAKTACAGGGAGCTTCTCAAAAATCTCAGACATAAGTGTAGAATATTAAATCAGGTGGTTATCATTTTTCTTTTCTCCAAAATTAATATTTTATTACAATTTCCAAGTGCACCTGAGTGAGCCCGTTGTTCTTTATATTGTATAAACTGACAGTTGAGAGCAAACTCTATTGACAGACCCTTATTGAACAAAATTACTCAACAAGAACCGTCAAGGAACAATTATTCGTAATGAAACTCAACTATAATTTTATGGTACTCCGATAATGAGAAAAGTAACCATTAATYTTTTTCTCAGTAAATAGTTTTCCCTACTTTGGATTGCACTACTAAACTGCTGTATTTTTTGTGAAATGAAAACTGCTAAACCTTTCTCAGTSACTAACAAATTGATTCTTTTGCTGCATATACATTTTCTAAGATATCTGAGCCAAATGGTTCTTCCAGTTATGCTTTCCAGCCTCAATGCTRTTTCTGTGGTATGTCTAGCCGATAACCTTAGAACTGATACATACTGACACTCTCCCATTAGCTAGGCAGAAAGTACTTCACGACCAAGATATGGATGAGCAATAAGTAACATGAATAGTAGAAACTTTCAGTGCTCATCTGTTAGGGTTTGGCTCGAACTGTAGAACTGGGATTAAGCTCTGAGTGTATGACTTGGTAAAAGGAGGTCTTTGTTCTCCAACCTTGCTAAGTGGCTAATTTCATGCTCAGTCAGCATAAATTATTACAAAATTTTAGTTAKCCTTAGAAGAAATTTGGAAAAGGTTATCTGGGTATGCATTTGTTYTATATAGATGTACACTCCTACTATATATTAAGAAAGACTAAGCACAGAAGATATGCGAAGTCATTGTAATTGAACAGGTGAACTGAAGCAAGTTGCTCTTCAGTACTAATGGAGAGGAAAGACAGAGGCTAAAGAAACATGACTGTCCCACACAGAGAAATATTTTTTAAAAATCCATACACAGTTACTCTTTGTTTCATGATGAGTGAGAAAAAAGATATGAACTCCCTTTATAGTCTAGCTATATAGTGGGGATGTGAAAACAGGTTGAAAGAAATATTTGAGTTAACTATTCTCTCCAGCTTACACTTCATGCAATCTTCAGTTTGGGGTTTTTTTTAGAAAGGAAACCAAAATACCTTTACCAAATTCAACCTGATAAAGTATCCTTTCAAAGTCCAAGTGAATACTGTGTGTGGAAATAATCTGCCTGACTTTGAATTTTACACACTTGCATTTTACAAGCCTATTTAGGCCCCTTTGAGAGTTGATGAAGATYAGGTAGTTTGACTGACTCATGTGACCTATTTGAGATGCGTAATTTGGAAAATCTGAATCTTGCCATTGAAATGGCTATTTCTTTCTCAGTTGACCATAGAAGGAATCTAGACATCTTTAGCTGTGGAGATGTCTGAAGTTGTGGGAGATGAACACTACCCTTTGTTTTTCTTCCTCACATGTCAAGAAGTTTCCACATTTTTCTTATTTCTTTGAGATGTATATGCCTGTTTAACAGTCTCTGCATCTAGAGTTTCCTACTTGACCCAGCTTCATTGTGACTCTAGTCTTTTGTTCATGATGAAAATGATACTTGAAGGCAGAAGCTTGAGAATGTGTTACTTCATGTCCTGAAGATTCAAAATGTAGAAGAGAAATAAGGGGRAAAAAAATGTGATCGTAAAAGTTTCACAATGTTAGGTCTAGTGCACCATTTTCTCATCAGAGTGCTGACTCAGACATTTTATTTTCTCAATTTTTKATCTACCAGTTTCCACATGTTGCCACTGAAGCTTTCTTTGTGGATTTCAGAAACTTCAGGAGTCTTCATATGTGGCCTCCACTATCTTGAAATTAGAAAGTATGCCTTGTTCATGTGTAGAAAGAAACAAGATACTTATAAGCAGTAAAGAAAAGATGCTGGCTCATCAGTTTAGGATAGTTCAAAAGTTTAAAGACCATGTGGACCACTAGCGTATAAGGAAATAGAAGCAAAAGAAGTGTACTCAAATGGTAAATGAAGAAAATACTCTGAAGTCTAAGACAATCAGGCATAGTAATGAATAACCAAAAATTCCCTGACCTTTTAGAGTAGAATGAAAATAATATCTTAACCATGTCAATATACTTATGAAAATGCAAAGACATGTTCTTCTGCAATGTAAGTAATGCAATCTTATATTTTGCTCATTTTCAAGTTTTTGTTGTAACTTATAGCTTCTAAATGTAATGCACCCACCTATGAGAATATGTAAATTCRTAAGAGATGAAGTAAGTTTTGTTTCTTATGTTGCATAAGTATCGTTATATATCATGGTCTATTGATCATTTATGGAAAGCAAAGTTCCTTATAAGCAGATTTTTCTTTAATTCCTTTAAATGCCCCAGGGTCAGCTCTTGATGAAGTGAGACCCTGTGGACTGAAACCATGTTATCTAATTCTGAGATGTGCGTAGCCAAAGAACATCACTTGTCCTTCCCCCAGGAGGATGTCAGAATGGTTCCAGGATATATATAACCAAGATTTTGATGCCTGGTGGCAGACATGGGTTATTGTAATAATCTGTGGAGGTTGTTGGGCAACTGCCATAATTCAGAATAGTTTATAAGCTGCATCATTTTATCCCAAGGATCCAGTTTTGCACACTGACTTCTCAGGATCAGGGGAACATRAAGACGATGCAAAGCCCTCATTGTACATGCTGCTTTCAGATACTTTGCCTCCCACAGCTTTTTCTTGCAGGCTAAGGACTTGATTTTGCAGTATCCTGGCCAAGTCACTTCACCTCAACTTCTTATTGCACCCCGTACATGGATTTATCTGTTTATATCATATGGCTACAATAGGTTGGTACTTGAAAAATAGTGTAAGATCCTCAAATCAGATGCATCAGCTATACGTAGCTGATACTTAGCTATGCTTAGAATAGTTCATGTGGCAACTTTCAGRGCTGTTCTACAAATGCACTGGCCCTTGTTGCCCTCTATATGTATATCTGAATTCTGATAAGTAAACTTGCCCTATGGCTGAAGATATTCCTTTTTTATTATTATTATTTCTATTTGTAGTATTCAGGCAAACATAAGTTGCAGGAATAAAACAGAATTTCTATATTGGACTTGTAACGCTAGTGAATATGTAGACAGAGACAATACAGATACCCTACCGAACGCAGAGGAACTCGAAGAATTTTTTTTTCAAAGATTCATGCCTAGAAAGGAAAACTGTAGGAAAAAAATCAAAATTTAGACCAATGTATTGTATTTCTATAATATAATTCTAGTCACTATTTGTTCCTCATCCACCTACCTCCAAGCAGGAAAAAAAAACAACTATATGGGTTTTTTTTTACCCTCTACTACATTCCATTTGCCCCTCTCACAGAAAGACAAGAGTAAGAAAACAAACCATGGAAAACAGAATACAAYTGCTTTCATTTTACTGTTTCACTTTTCTTTCCCTCAAAAGCTTCCAGCATCTCTTTTGTAGGCATGCTGGAGGATTGATTTGCGTTCAGGCTTGGAGAAGCAGCTGCTAAAACTGCCTTCATCCAGTGATCATTCTACCTTTGTCCTGTGAGAAGCTAGGACTGCTCATAGTGCTTGCTGCTATGGGAGAGGAAGGCCAGAGGATTTGAGAAGGCGTTTCAGAAGTATGAAAGCAACATACCAGATTGTCCTTGCCTCCAAAAGATACCAAGAGACATGAAATCTTGCCAGTGGTTTATTGAGTAGTGAGTGTAAAAGTGTTGAGTATAAAATTGCAGAAAAACAGCTCCAAGAACAAAATGATTTTTTTTGTTGATACATTTTGTTCAATTGTAAGTGACAACTATATACCTATAATTTGTTGAATAATACACAGTAACTGATGTTCATCTATATGTTTTGTATTTTTAGCCATTTATTTTCCAAAGATGTCTGCCCTTGACTATACTGGCTTAACTAATGAAATTTGTTATGTAGGATACATAGAAAGAGTACTAATAACAAGATGAGTAGGCTCTATATATGTGATTTTCTATAGCAGCAGGATATATGTATGTTTATGCTATCCTATTTGCRGCCTCTGATTTCTGAAGTCTAAAGAGAGGCTTAGAATTGCAAATTTTTTTTAGGTTACTTGGAACATAGGTCTCCATTTGGGGCCATCTGTAATGTAAATYAGTAATGTAAGTGGGGTGGCTTGCAGCAGAACTGCCATTTGCTTCATGTGTATTGATTTGAGCTTACAGTGTGCTGATCTCGTGCTCCCAAAATGGGTAGATTTTTTTTTTCGGTTCTTTTTTTTACATAATCACTAGGTTGTTTCTTTTTTATCTCCACTGCTTTAGTGCCATGGAAGAATACATTTTTTTTATTCCCTGAAGACAGCTCTCTGCTGATGCATACAACTGCTGTAAATTCTATCAGTGACAGGAGTCAGGAAGCTCCAGTGACAGAGCCATGGCTCTCCTACTGGAAACGATACATAATGAACAGCACTAGTGTGAAATCTAGGGAAGCATTTCAAGTCCTGCACATTTCTGTGGCGGACAAACAGGGTTTTACTGGGAGCATTTCGCGCTCTAATAGAGTACTGAAAGGCCCGGTGCTAGTTAAGGACGTGTCCGTGCATTTCACTCTGTTGGACTTGTAACTGTAGCAGGAGATTAGTTAGTGTGGAACACAAAGCAGAATATGGCTGCGGAATGAAAAAGTATCTGCTGCCTGGGTGACTTGTGGGAGCATTCCCGCACACGTGAATTCTGACCTGCAGAATTGATGGGGCAGTATTTTCTTATGTGAGCTAGAGAGCAGATTCAAAACATTTACTGTTTAAGTGAAAAAAATAGATATCCTGTGTTTATGTTAACAGAGCTATTCCCATAATGGGTATTAAAGATTTCATTATAAGTAAAGACTAGAGAAATGAGCATGTACTAACTGTATTCTTTTTGGAGGATTAATCTTACATAAAGAATTCATTAAAGTGGGCTTTGCTGCATTATTTAAAATGACAACAGGAGACAACAAGCTGAATATTTTGTCATTGATATGACACTTCAAATTTTCATCCTTATTCATCATGCTACCATTCAATTAAATTACACACTATCAAAAGCCTATGTTTTGGAAAAAATTAGGAAGAGTACTAAAAATACATATGATACGAATTTTAAATACAATTGGTATTCTGCATTATTCTGTAGTGTATAGCTTTTTTTTCACTCCTGCTTTTATTAAAAAAAAAACAAGCAGATCGATCAGTGGAAAATAAAAAAGAATTGTAACATACTCAGAGATGGCATGACAATATCAATACAGGATGTTTGTCATTTATGCTGTTCTTATTTGAAAGGCATTACAAGGCAGTACTGCTGTGTGAGAATTCCAATGTAAAACTTTCTCAGGGGTAAAAAAAAACCACTTTGTCATAAACAGTCAGCCACTTTTCACAAGGTGTATTTGCAAACAATGAATGTTCCCTATGCTTTCTACGGATTTGTCTCAGTTCTGAATAATAAAATTCATGTCCTTTTTTTCTGGATCATGCAAAGCACTAGGTCTACTCTTGCATGTTCAGCCTGGGTTTCTCAGAAGCTGAGAGCCTAGGAGATTAGCCACAGCCAGACACTAGTCCATGTGCAGTGTGCAAGGAGGGGCAGCTACTTCAGCCRGTATCCCAGACATGGGTCTGGCATTGAAGAAGAAATTGGGAATATCTACAGTTTCACAGAAATTATAAAAACAATGAATGTGGGTATAGTATCGCTGTATGTGTCATGTATAAATAGGATTCTAGTTTTTTATTGTTACCTTCAGGATGTAGTAAAATGCTATCTTTGTTCAGTAAGGTGCTGTAAATGCTAAATGTACCATACACAGTTTGTAAAATCCGTATTTGGGTTTAAAACCAATTACATCAAAACCCTATTTATTTAATTCTTCTACTTAAAAAGTCTCTTTTCTGACAGTACTCCCTACTCCAGCCCTGCTGGGTATCTAAAACTGCTGCAAGAATGATGCAGTTGGCAGATTTTGTCATTGTATCTATCTTCAACCCTCTTTATACTTCATTCTCCCCCAACTTGTATGCTGTCTTCTGCCAGTGTCTGCAGTTTTTAGCTCCTGGATGCTCAAGACTTCTGTCTTTTATTCCAAGTCCTCTTTGCTCAAAATGTTATCTTTTTTGGTGTCCTTTTCCCTACCTTCTCTTGTGTAGGTCTTGACTATAAAATTAACCTGGTTCTTACTCAGATATCATCTAAAGTCCAAGCTTGTACTTGTGTGAGAGCTCTAATCTGAACTGATGATGTCTTTAAACTAGGGTTCGAGTCTGCATTCAGCTGGTGATTTCCACCCATGCTGCACGGGCAATCAACATTCATCCCAGGAGTGTCTCTTGGCACATGCTGACTTGCCCATGCAGAGCTCCCTGCGGCCAAGTGTGAGCTTTCACTGGTGCCACAGCAGGTTCACATAATGCTGGCACTGCAGTCTGTGTCATCCTTCTGGGCCTTCAGTGCCTTTCTCACCTCCATCGGCGTTGTCTCCCACTTATGTTTGTCCATAAACCTCTTTCTTCAAGTAGGGAAGTCTGTATGTTTCCTATATGTAAGTAATCGTAAATACAGGAAGATTCAGTGCTTTCCAGAGTAGCATTAGTCTACACCATGATAAAATAATCAAAGATAGCTTCTTCCTCTCAAAAACCTCTGCACCACCTCCCACCTTTATTCACYTCTGTCCTTGTTTTGAGGTTGAAGAATTCATCTTTCTTAGTGCCATACAGGCAACATGGATTTTTATAATCTAAGTGATAATTTTTTTTCTTCTTTTTTTGGTTTATAGCCAAATGCTACACTAGTTTAAAAAATCTCTCAGTATTATTTTTCAAAGTCAATTCTGTAGCCCACTTTAAAGCAGAAACAGTATCACCATCTTTGTTTTTACAAAGTTCAGCACAGACYTTAATCTTTTCAAGACTCAGGTTGTACCACAGCATAAATGATAACACCTTCTCTTTGCATCTAAAAAAGAAATAATATCAGCTAATGTCAACCTTTTGTCTTACCAGGAACCTTGTTCCACGCAAACCCTGGGCTGGTTGCCACCCTCTGACCCCATTGAGGTTAGGTATCCAGATTGTGCTCTGTTATGTTTGAGATATCAAAAACAAGAGTTGTGTTTTCAGAGTTTGCTTCCCAGATCTGGAACTGTTGGAGTGCAATGGCTAATCACATCAGGATCTGTGTTTTTCACAAGGACAGTCCTGTCTGTCCCACTGCCTGTTCTTGGCACTCTTGGTGACTTTTAGTCTCYGGCCTGAGATGTCTGATGTTCAGATATCCGCCCTGGATGTGCCAGGGTGCTGTTCATCCCCATGTCTCGGCTGGCTTTGCCAGAGCTGATTTCTAGTCACAGACGATCAGGTGTTAGTGAATGGAGAGTCTGTTCACAGAGCTCCAAAATCACAGTGGAATCAACACTAAAGTTCCTCTACAAGGCACTGAGCTAGGGAACAAAATACAACCTTGTATATTGGTAATCAAACAAAACTTAATTGAGTAGCATCGCTTTACCCTATGCAGTGTAGATGGAGAGGGCCACTTGATTTTCTGGACCTGTTTTTCCACACCATGGAAATCAAGATATGTCCTACCTTCTATTTCCTGAGACTTCATACATTTGTATTTGTAAAATAATTGAAGATCCATGTATGAAACTTGCRAATCTATAAAATTATTGAAAAAAAAGTTGTTTACTGGGAGTCGAACCTGTGCATGTTCCATTTTGGTGAAAAAATGTATCCACTAGAATCTACTGTGGAGTAGAATTTTTTATTACCGTATCTTCAAGTAACTGAAACAATAGTCAAAACAATTTTGATTTGCATATACCCCAA
Source organism: Rhea americana (assembly GCF_003343005.1). Lineage (NCBI taxonomy): Eukaryota > Metazoa > Chordata > Aves > Rheiformes > Rheidae > Rhea > Rhea americana. The sequence continues at coordinate 3,223,918 of NW_028186990.1, read as the reverse complement.
AGGCAAATGTCATGCTGACTAAAAGTCTTACTATATTGTGTGTCACAGTCCAGCTTGGAATACATAAATTTCTTCAGTAATATATCAAACTTGCTGCCAAAATATGATGACTTTTATCAAGTGTTGGCATACTAGAAGAATTATTTGAAAAGGTAGTGTTAGGATCCAGATTTAAGACTTTTGCTTAAGGGAGTCAAGGCTTCATGATTGGTAGTGGCTTCATATTTGGTAGTGTCTCATGAGGTTTACACAATCTTGCATCAGGTTTATTTGAGATTTAGCAGCATGGAAGGGGATACAGATGGAGTCTGTGGGGAGCTAACCTCAGCCTCTGTGACTAAATGTATTGTTCACCAAAGTTCAGGAATGCTTCATGATGTGGTGATCTTCCAATATACATCTACTTGTCTAAAGATAAAAACCTAGTTATTTTGATGTGCTTACCAAATCGTGCTCTTCTTGTGCTATCATATGGAAGAGCTGATTTTATTTGTGTAATTCAAACAAAGTTGGCTAGATATTTATTCTTGAAAAGACTCACTTGCATGGTGCAGTATTTTCATCAGGGATGGTTTGAAGTGTTAAGGCATATCATTTCAAGTGATTAAAGGAAGACATCAAGCAATTTAAAAACTAATAAACACTACATAGTGAAAGACACTAACGTCTTTTTTTTTTAATCTACTAATAAATGCATATTTAGATGCATTTCATAGTTCATTTAGCCTAGAATTGGTCTGAGCAAAATGGAATACAGGTTTGCTTGAGGTTTTTTGTTTAGTCTGTGAGAACATGAGAATTAAAAACTGTCTTTACAAAATATGTATGAAAATTGTACGCAAAATGTGGATGCATCTAAGGAGCATAAAAGATGTAAGGAGTGCCTATGAAACTCTAGAGAACCTCACATAATGTCTTCTGGAAAGCATAGTGTGCCAAAGAATTACAAACAGGAARCTAGGGGCATTGTTTCAAAGCTCAGCAGCTCCATTTGTCATTCCCTCCAAGTGCATATTTTCCATACGGGTTTTTTATTTGTTGATTTACCAAGAAAGAGAAAGGTCTAAGTGACTTAACCAAATATACTGTCAGAAAGTCAGCTTTACATCCATATTTATTGCAAGATGCTGTTGTCTGCATCAGTTTGGAAATTACTGCTTGCTTGAGAGAGCCCACCTGTAAAGATAGGTTCTGCACACAGTCAGATCTGCGAGTATGAGTGTGCCGTTAGTTTACTTTTCTTGATTGTAGGATATTTCTTTCATATGAATATGCCAGTCACTTGACAATGAGCTAACAGTAAGGGTAGGGGAATCTAGAATATGTTTGCCATGTAAGAGATTAGGCTATCCGACTAGTCAACATTAGCTGAAAAAAAATAAAGCATTTATTTTCAAAATGCTGTGATCTCTAAGATAGAGCTTAGAAGTTATATATCACYTAAGCTTATAGTGGAAAACCCAGGTATAACCAATGGATGTAGATGCATATGAACAAACTGATTTAGCCATAGACACACACTTCAGAAAGGCTATCTGAAAAAAATTAGGAATGTAGCTGAGAATTTTCACCCTGAAAAAAATATACTATTGTGCAGACACTGTTAATACTGTTGTATTTTGAGGACCTAAAATTGAAGGCAAATATAGAAACAATGCCAAATTAGGGTACAAAAAATGAGAGAATATTGTGAGGACCTTCAGGAAGATTTGAATAAGGTATGTGAATGATCGTCACTGGGGTATGTGAAATTCAATGTTAACATGTTGGGAAGGAACAGTGAAACCACTCACTCAGGTTTTTGAGTTCAAGGCTAGCTGTAACAGCTCAGGAGAAATGYCTGGCTGTTGCTTAATGAATGGGGTAGACAGTTTACTAAACACTTTCACTATTAGTCAGACAGCATATAGAAAAACGGAGCAGAAAATTGTGCTGGAAATACCATAATGCTGTTCTGCACTTTCTCACCTTTCTATATTATTTTTTCTTTTTTTCTCATCACGCTATCTAAAGGAAACACAACAATAATTTGAGAGGCAGAGSGAAAAAGTAATGAAATGGGCTTCTTTTGGATTTGAATAAAATTGAAAAAGTTGTTGTTTCAAGAAAATGAAGTGGGCAGTTGTGTGATTTCACCAGTTAGCATATTTCCTAGTTCACACAAACGCTATAAGAGAAAGGTATTCTCAGGAAAAGAAAGGTTTGCCATTTTAAGACTTCTCACCCGCTTCCCAATCTTACTAACATACTTATTCATTGCATTAGTTTTGCATATATTATTATAGCTCCTTTGTAATATTAACAATTCTAAAACGACCTCTTGCYGCCTAGCCTGATTAGCATGCTAATGGGCCTCTCCTGTCAAGCAGTTCTAGAGTGGTAGTTTATTCCTGGATATGAAAAGTGAAATATTATAAAGTGTTCAGTTTTAAACCTTATGTTCTGGTTTAGACAGTCTTTCAGGAGATGAAGATTGCTGTTATTCTGCTTCTAAAATGGCGTAATTTGGATATAATTCCACCTGGAATCAAACAGTAAAGCCACGTTAGTTGAGCAAAACTTTTGACTGGGACTGTGTTTGTTTTAAATACACASATGTGAATCAGCATTTTCCTGGATTGAATCAATATACACCAATACACACATACATACAGTCTAGATTTTAAATGAAGATCTATCTCTCAATCTAGATTTTTGAGAAATATTTATCTATATATCTCTATGTCATTAAATCATTATGCTTTTTTTCTTTGAGAGGGAAAATTATAGCACTGAATTTGTAATATCTTGAAGATGGCTCGTGATTTTTTTTTTTTGCCTTACCTCAAATATATTCCAAAATTTTATTGTAAAGTATATATGTATTCAATGTACATTGAGACAGAACTGTTCTTAATGGAAGGTACAGTGAATGTAGCTATTTGGAACTAAAGAACTCTTCTTTGATCCTTTTTTAAGAAGGGGAAAATACATCAGAGCAAATTATATGCATTCTGGTAATCCAGTACCACCAAAAAACTTGATAGAAAATATTGCTTGGAGAATAACACAGGGAAGTGTGTTTGTGATATAAATGAGGATTTTGAAAGTAGGCAACATATTTAAGTAACGTGAATAATCTGTGCATAACAGTTGGAAACATAACAACCCCATAATATGTCTATAATCCTAATGTGTTTCTTTGCTGTTTTGCAGGCAGACCAGTAATGATTGTAGTTGAATACATGGAGAATGGATCCCTTGACTCCTTTCTGCGGGTGAGGTGCCATTTTCTGATGACATTTGAATAAGAAGCCATTCTAGGTTAAAATTTTAAATCATTTATCATAAATTAATTTCTACATAATGTTATTCATGGATTTTTAGTGAAGAATAGAAACATTTCCCCCAGGGTACATTTCTGAGGTACAGTGATACATTAGAGCATAACTGGAAGAAAAAAGAAGATTTAAACTTAAGAATATAATTGATTTCTTCTACAAGAATAGTTCCCATATTTAGCAAAATGTATCTCAAATGGTGTTATTATGAAGGAAAAGATATATTGAAGCACAAATGCCTTGCCTTATGGAAACTGTTCATTTTGCTCAATCACCTTCAAAAGTACTTTGTTACGATTTTTTTGGTTGCTGAGGTGTAGAATAGACTCAGTAATTGATTTATACTTATTTATGGTTACTTGCATTTAACAAATTGAATTAGAAAACAGTTCATGGGTGAAATGTCCTGGCACTAACTGACACCAAGAGGTCACTCAGTAGACATTAAAGAAAGGCTATAGAGAACACGAAAAATATGTTGACACAATTGCATTTAACTTTTTTGGAAAAGTAGAAGAAAGGGAAGACCTTAGTAGAGGGCTCTGGCCTTAAAGCTAAGCTTATCCTAAATAGTATCTTTGTTGATAGAACCACTGGAAACAGTCCAGAGGCCTACTAAGACTCTATGTGAATAATTCAATTGTGGAGTGTTTCCAATGTGCCTTAAAAAAATAAATGTCAACAACCCTTACCATCTCTCTGCCTTGTTGTTGCCATCTTGTATGATGGTAAATCTGGGGCTGTAGGCAGGGTCTAGAGCAGAAASCTATGGTTCTGTGAATTTGTGATTTGGATCCCAAGTGTAAAGAAGAGGAATTCAGCATTGAATTGTAAAAATGTTTGCAGAAAAATATACATGATGATGATCAAGGCTCCTATGGTAGCAGGAAATAGGAACTGCTGAGAGAAAAGAGTGAATAAGCAGGAAGGAAAGACTACACAGCACTTCAGAAAGAAGATTGGTAGAATCAGCAGGAAAGGGAGAGAAAAATATATACATAGAGTACCTATTTGACAACAGGTTGAGATAAGAGGTAGCCACAAGACAAGAAGATCATCTGGAACAAGAGGATGCTACACTGAAAGCACATCAGAACCGTTACTTTAGATATTTCTAGACATTGCTTCCCCATTCATTTTGTTTTTAACTATTCCATTTTTTCTTCCTCTGGCAACTCTTGCTCTCCTCTTCACCAACTCTCCCAAATAATTTTTTGATTTTTTTTGTCAAAACATATGACAGAGACCTGCTAGAGCTTGTCAAAAACATACCAGCACCACAGTTTCTGATGAGATCTTGCTGATCGCTAAAAATTATTTTCTCGTATCAGAAAAWCTCTGATATCATCAAGCTTTTCTAGAAACTGAGATAGTTTTAAAAAATCACCTCTTTTTCTTCCTTCTGGCTCATCTGTCTGCCTGTATGCAGGAGACAGACAGTTGCTGATTTGAGGACCTGGGGCTACCATGGTCTGTAATTTTATAGCAGTGCCCCAGGAAGACTTGCCTGGGCCTGGAACTCGATTCTTTTTATGTGTGTGTATGCAGAACTTTACAGAAGAGAATAAAGCCAAACATTGAAATCATCCACGAAAGAGAATTACCTTCCTCTGAATTGCTCTAGTATGGTATCTACATTGCAATTATTCTTGATATACATTTATTTATTGCAATAATTACTATTTATTAGAGTACTTTTAGTAGAAACTGACATCAGCAAAATTATGATATTATTGTGAAGCAGTGCTTCTCACAGATATATTTCCAGGCAAAAATGCTGGGGGGGAAATGTGAGCTAGTAATTTTTGCAGCTGGTTTCCGTGTATATTATTTTATAACTTCAGTTTGCACTTCAGATGTGGTTTATTGTTCTAAAATGCTTTTAAAGAGAATTTTAGATAATAGTCAGCATCCAAAAACAGTGTAGATATATCAGCAGCATTCCTGTTGATAATTAGCAAAGCAAATGGCTTCAAAATATCCTATTTACAAAAAAAAAAAAAAAAAAAAGCTACTTCTTTAATAGTTGTTTCCTGCAGATACAGATTTCCACTTTTAAAAGCTTTTGTGAAGCTACAAAGAAGTAGAGAGAGTTTATAATATAGTTTGTCTTATTATTTTAAACTATGACTTTGTTACAGTTCAGAGTATTTTTAAAGACAGAAAGCATATTGGAAAAAATCCATTTTTACAATTAGAAAGAGTCCTCCTCAAATCTCCAAACATTAACCTAGACATCAACGAGCAACATCGCTGACCTGACCTTCTGCAAAAGCCTGCAAAAATGGATTAATCATACAATGTCCCCTCAAAGTGAGACTCTTTCATGGACTAAGTGAGGCGATTAGAGAAGAAAGAATTGGCATGGAAGACATTTTGCCATCAGCTTCCTCACTACATTGATGAGATGTTAGCTTTCACATCATTATCTTTTGTGCTAAGAATCATAAACTTGAAATAAAACTCTCCTTGTCCCCTGAAGTCTTAAGGGGCTTTACATTCTGACTTTACAGATGGACAAGTAAAGTACTGAACTGTTCAGTGATCTGCGCAGTATTGTGCACAAAGTGCATAGCAGACCCTAGAAATGAAAGCCGGTCCCCTGATTCCCAGGCCAGTGCCTTAAATMCACCCTGCAATTTATTTAGTGCTATATTTTGGGTTCAGTTATGTGGCCAAGTCCCCAAACCAGCCTTCCTTTCTACTACTTATAAGAAATAGAGAGCAAGCTCAACTAGATCAAATGTCTTCCCTGTCCCCCAAAATATCTGCCCACCCAAGCACTAACTTTAGGGCAAAAAAGTAGGCACGCATTCACAATATGAAGCTGCTTCAAATATATTCATAATGGAAAAATATCAGCTAATTAGAACTGATTTTGTGAGATCATATTAATTAATGACAGCAGACTGTGTACCACTAGACATCCCAAATTGCTAGAGACTCTTGACACCAAATTTCCTTATACATCTTGCATTATTTTTTGCAATTACATCAACCTCATTTCTGGAAGGTGAAACACAGTACGTTTTTTTCTCATTTAAGATTGATGCATTAAGTCAATCATCCTCCAAGATATATCATCCTCCAAGATATACCTTCCATTTGTTTTCAGTGAAGTGGTTCACCTGACCAGAAATGAGGTGCATGTGAGCTMGAGGCTTTCCTTTTAGTATTACTTCATGAGCTGCCAGATAGAAGGACTCAGTGCTAGGAAAGAAAGTGGCTAATACCTTAGCATGGGAATGGAGGAGACACAGGTACAAATTCTTGTCTTACTGCAAACTTGATGTGTAGACTATGGGCAACACACATTGTCTTTATGTTTCAGTGACTTGCCTGTGTAATGGAGATCTTAGCAATCACTTATTCCACAAGCATACAAGGAAAACAATAAACATATGCAAAGGCTGACAGGGCAGCTATCTGTATTGATGGAAAGATGTACTAGATGGATGGTTGCGGGCAGATACATTTGCTCAGGCTTGTTGATATGGAGCACAGAGGGCCTGACAAAGCAGACATCTGTGAGAAAAGCAGGAACAACCCCGCCTCCAAAACTGAAAGCCCCCAAACCTTTCTAACAAGCAGTTTGCCACGGCTGTGGGCTTGAAATGCCTGCATACTTGTAATCTGAGTGTGGCCACAACTGAGTAAACCAGACAGGTACTTGAATCACTGCTTGCCGGTCTTAAAGTCTTCACATATGACATAAATGTATTCTGTATTTTACTGAGGGAAAGCAAAGATGAGTGCCACATTGTACCCAAGGCTGTGCAGCAGGTTGGAGGGCAATATAATAATATAACCCACAGCTAAACCTCAGTTTGACTCCCTAGCTGTTGTGCTATGACACAGCAACATTTCCCTCAGTCTTGCCTGATAAAAGATTACAACAATTAGTATCAAAGTTCTTTGCCCTGAGGTTGGGCCTTTCAGCCTGATTTGCCCAATTAGCCYACTCACTAAGTAGTTGCCTTAAACACTTAGGGAACTGTTAAAAGTTGAATCTCATCTGCTTTTTTCATGGCATGATCTAACAGGTCGTTCTTGACTGAAGTAATTGGATTTAGCATCCTATAGACGATGCCAGCTTCATAAGGAAGCTGGGTGGTTTGTGTGCTTGGGGGAGTCATTGCTGCTTGGATTCAGCTGTGCAGAACACTGCCTGGAGAACATCTGCTGCCTTTGCTTTGCTCAGTCTTCACTCTTGTGGTGCATTGTTCATTACAAGGATTTAAACCRCAGAAAAGGAACATAGCTCAAAACTGACTTTTGGAGATCTCTTTGTTTGTGGCTGGCTACTTAGAATCCTGTAAAATAACCCAAAGGCTGCCACCAGAGTATTTTAATTTGCTTCACTGTGCTGTCTGTGAGTTTTTTCTGCAGCTGCAGCCTACCAGACTGCCCTCACTGTTTTATTCCCATTTAGAGTCTGAGGCATGCCRATCAATAGCTAGCATCGTGAGGAAAGAAGTAGCCACACAACAATATTAATGTCATCAGAATTCTAGTTAGAATGCATAGCATCATAAAATGTTCTTCAAGAGGCCTAATTATACTAAAATAACCTATCTACTGTATCCATTGTATTTGCTCATTCTTTTTTGTTAGAAAGGGCCTGTGTTCAAGAGAAAGGTGTTTAGGTTTCAGAGGAAGACATCTAGTCTTACCACTTTGGGAATCTATGGGTTCTAGGAGGAAGGGATTCATTTGCCTAGGGTAATCATAGGTAAACATTGCCTTGTTCATTATTACTATGTGCAATAGTAATGCTCTTCCTACCTAAGTGCTCTTCTTACCTAAATGCTCTTCCTACCTAAAAACTTGTCACTGATGCATTTCCTTTCACTTCAGAAAATGAAAATACACATTAAAAAAGCTAGATTTTCTTACAAACATTCACAGTATGCAAAAATCCTGTAAAACAATTAGATTATCTTCTTCTAAAGAAAATAGTTTCTAAAGACTCTGTGAAAAGTAATATGCTTAACTATCTTAGAGCACTAACTGCAACAGAGTGTGTAGCAAAGRAAACACCAGAATTCCTCAGCAAATTTTAATCCCTTCAGGTATGTATATTAGAGGCCAAAATAAGTCTAAAAATAAGTGCAAAGCATGTTATTAGAAAGACAAAATATTATGTGTTGCTCTGATGCAATAATAGTTATGAATTTATTCTCAGAGCAGCTTTGCCRTTATGTTCACCCTTCTAACAAGAGGTTAGATGCTGCAGTAGACAGCTGCATTCAGAGAGGGTGGGAGAAAGGGTGAAAAAAGAAAAATGAAGACATGTAGAAAGTTCTATAAAGTGTTGTTRTAAAATATATGCTGTAAATCTGTCTGATATGACCTCACTGGTCAAAGTCAGCTTTGGGGAAAAAAAGGCCAGATGAACTTTGATAATTTTAATGGTTCCTGTTATTATTTATCAGCAGCCAGAAAGGAAACAACATTAAAGCTCATAACTAATGTTCCTTCTTTTGCCTTCTTTCACATGCAGCATCCATGTGCACTTTTATTCATCGGAGTCATAATTTTCCTGGTAGGATAAAGGTAGCATTTTAGTATCCTTTGCAACAAAATCCTGTTTTACAAAATAACTCAATAAAAAAGAAAACCTGCACTGGAGAATGCTGATACAGATTTTTTTTTTTTTTTCAGAACCAAAAAAACACTGTCGAGCAGTTAGAAACTGAGTTTGAATTAACTTATAAGTGAAATTACAAGCAGGCTGTATTCACATGACTCAAGATTAGACTGAGAAGCTAGTATTATTCATGCCACAGAGCAAACATTCGCTCTCAAGAACATTTTACTCTGTTTAAGAGTGGGTAGAAGACAATGTTTCTAATACTGCTGTGAGGTCATATGCAGTGTTTTAATCATTGTAGATAATCTTACTACTCARCAACAAGAGATGTATTACAAACAACTATCTTGTACTGGAAGCCAAAAAGATTTCCATAGTTAATGTGGAAACTAAACTTCTAGTGTTTCAGTGCGCTCTTTATTTATGAGGATTTGTGGATAATACATAAGAAACCAGGAGATTAGAACAGGGCCAATGTAGCCTTGTCTTTAAAAAGAGGGAAAAGAGCAAGCTAGGAAATTACAGGCCAGTCAGATTAATGTCAACTGCTGTAACATTTCTGGAACAAATTATCAAAAAAGTATTTATAAGCACCTTAAAGATAACAATGTGATAAGTATGAGCTAACATGGATTTGTCAAGAACAAATTGTGTCAAACATTCTGGTTTCTCTTTGTAATGAGTTTGCAAGCTTTGTGGATACAGGTGAAGCAGTTAATATCATAAATCTTGACTTTAGTAAGGCTTTAAAACTCTGTCACATGAGATCCTAGTGAGCAGCTGCAGAAATGTGGTCTTGATGGAACTTCTATATGTGGATGCACTACTGGCTGCATACTGTGTGGAGAGAGTGGACTTTGGATAGAAAGATACATGAAGTAGGGTTGTTTTGCAGTACATGTTTCCCCATATTTTCATTAACCTCTGGATCCTTAAAATGAGACTACAAAAATTTTCAAGCAATGCAAAGCTGACTGGTAATGCAGGCAGATAGGAGGACAAAGATAGAATTTAAAATCACCATGGCAAATTTAAGAAATAAATCAGAAACTAATTAGTTTTAGAAAGTAATTAGAAATAMGTAAGGACAAGAGCAAGATACTCTACTGCAGCTGGAACCAACAGCTGTAGAGTAGAGGACAGAGAATAAATGGTCAGGAAGAAGTTCATCAGAAGAAATGAATCTAGAGTCTACAGTACGCCAAGGATGTCATGATGCTGTGAAAATGACAGATACCACACTGGAGTCTAGAAACGGGAACGTACTTGAAGTGATCCTTCCTCTGTGCYTGACATTGGCAAGGCCTCAGAGTACTATGTCTGATTTGGGCCATAACGGTTCAAGAAGTATATGAAATAGCTGAGCAGAATCCACAACAGAAACAAGAAAGAATAGGTGTCAAGAAAACAAAACTTGTGTCAATGAACTTGTGTTTAGCCCAAAGAAAAGGAGTAGAGAGGTGATGAGTCTTCATATACATAAAAASCAGTTGCAAAGAGGAATTAAAATCTGTTTTCTCTATCAATAAAGGTGCAATTTTCAAGGGAGACTAGGCAGTAAGTCTGATAGTCTTTTTTAGGCTGGCCTTAGCATACAGTGGATAAGAGAAGAAATAATGACCCTAATGGTCTTTAAGAAGAGACATGTTAGAAAAACATGCTGGRAATGATGTGGAGTGAGGAGATGATCTGGATGCCCCTTGAAGTCCCTTTCAGCTCCGCAATTCTGTGATAGCTGTKCTSTRGTGATGTGTACCAAAGCAAACAGGGACAACTGGTTATTCCAGGCCAGCCCTTTATGGTTGCTGTAGGAAAGGAAAACATTGTCACAGATTACAAGGCTAGATTTCCTAGTAGTAGAAGCAAGATGCACATCTATAGTCCATTCTGTTGACAGTATAAGAACCCATATTTTTAATGCTTGAAGAGGCACTTAGATTCTTGTCCTATGGGATCACTCAGTAATCACACATTTAAAATGAACTAAAGTAATTTCAGTTTTATGTTTTATGATTTTACATGTTATTAATTGTATGGAATCATGTTAACAGCTAATTAAAGAAAAAAWTTGACATAGATCAGTACCAGTAGTAAAAATCTGAATGCCATCCACATGATAACATAAAGCATGAGTCATATTTCTAGGTAATACCAAGTTGCAACTGTAGTCCCGAAAGATTTATCCTAATAAAGTTCTAGTATTTACATGGTAGAACAGTAATAATAAATACGTAGCAAAAACCAGATTCTTCATAAAATGACCAAAGAAACCATCACCAGTGATTATGATATGAGTTGGACCTAGGAGCCCACACTAATTTCAATGCTGTACTCAGTCTAAAATAAGATACAAATCATATGCAGTAAATTATTTATACTTGTGGCAAATTTACATGCCTCGGAACGTAAAAGTGCTAAAATCTCACTCTGACCTATAGAGTAAATAAAGAGGTGAGGTCTGGAATAAATGAAAGCCTAGGAACAGGACAGAGAACTTTACCCACCACACTTTCAGAAAGTTACTTGATAGAAAAATGGAAAAAATCTTCTGAAGAACAAAATTCCATGAACCTGTAGAAAAGCATGGATCTATTGTACAGGCTGGAGCTGGAAAGTGGAGCGTAAAAAGCAATGAGAGAAACTTAAGAGAGGATTTCTTTCTTCTTCCTCTGAAGTAACTGATCTTCTTCACTGACCATACATCTCCTGAAAGATCTGTAACAGGATCTATGATTAGGATATTTCACACATGTGAGGTTTTCAAGGCAAACAGTAGCTAAATGGAAAACATTTTTCAGGGCATTAGCAGGGCTGCACAAATGCAATGCCAACTAGTCAGACATTGCATGTATACTCAACTGATGAGAAAAAGTTGATTTAGCAAAGCCATTAAAGCCTGATTAAGATTTGATGGGCCAATATGATAAATGTAGTAAGTCCRGTGTGGTCTGAATGCTGCCTTAGCAGCACAGTGGGATTCCTATCTAAAGTGCATTTTACATATAAGGTATAGGAATCAGAATAAACCCCATATAACAACTGCCATATCATTCAGATGAGTATTTTATGTCCCTATAGGACAAGAAAGTGAAACGAGGTAAAGGGAAGGTGCCAAAGGATTCATTTGACTCCCAGATGTATATGGGGATTTGCACAAGCTGAAGATATGAGGCCAGATTCACACCTGGTATAATTTTACTGACTTAGTTGAATTTCTCAAGGGTTAAATTTGGCCCATAGTCTCTGACTGGTGAGCTTAAATCAGACAAGTATTTTGATATATGGGAAAATAATCGTTTATATATTGCAAGGGAATATAGCTGGCACAGACACTGAAGCAAAAGAAGTAATTACAGAGAGACTTGAGAAAGAAAAGATTGTTTTGCTGACAGGAAGAATGAAGCTGTTCCAATTATGAGGATCGTAATGAAATAATATAAAACCAAGCATGAGAAGGGGCAGGAGAGCAGTTGTGAAATAGAGTTCAGAGAAATACATGGAGGAGGAAGGAGAACAGAATAAAATTATAACTTGTATGTTAGCAAGTGTGTCATTTTTTTAAAGATGAAGAAAAGCTTGAACTTTTTGTATCAAGACAGAAGCTCAAAGAAATTTGAAAGAAGGAGAGAGGGAATGGCAAAAGCATGAGTTTGTTTTTTGACTTAAACATTTTTACTGTGCTAGTAAGGCAAACAGTGAGATTTGGAAAGAGTGGAAAAGGCTGTGTTTTATGAAGTCAGCCAAGCACTGAAGGAGCATAAATTAAAAAGAAAGAATGAACACTTCTGATCTGAAGGGATAAAAGGTTAAGGGAAGTGTTGCAGATGAGCCTGAGGTTTTGATTAGCTAGCTGGTGAGACAATGGAACTGTTAATGATGATAAGGAGGAGGTAAAATCTGGAGGTTTGGGAGACTTTTTCTTTCTTTTCCAAAAGCATGTCCTAGGTGCTTTGTTCCAAATTCCCAACTCAGCATTCAGCTAAAAAAAAAAAAGAAAAAAGAAAAAAAGAAAAGGAAAAAGAAATTATCCATGCAGGGTAATTCTGAAGGCTAAGGTCTGAGTGAATTGAGGAGATGGAATTAAGTAAAAATAAAAACATTAAATCCAGTGTGGATAGATGAAATATTGTATTGGATAGGGCTCATCTTCTTACTTTATTGGAAGAAGCTTTAAGTRATTAAGAATATTCTCTTATGTCTCTCTTTACTTAATTGCTCAGTGGAATTTTTTTATTTAAAAGATCTGTCACTGGCATATTTTGGAACTCTGAAAGGTTCCCTCTCCTTATGGAAGGGGTCCATAATGAGGAAGCTAGTMGCCCTGTAATAGGGGATTTCCATTTATAAAACATATGGTTACCACACTAGAGTCTTACTTTGACCCTCACCTGAGTGCTACCTGCAGAGCTAAGTGCTTACAGGTGGCTTTGATGGAGACAGCAAAACAGGGAGAGCTTAAAGATGTGACAAGTTGAGGATAGTAAGGCTATAGAGCACTGAAACAGGAGGAACAGTGAGTACCTTTAAGAGAAAAGGTTATTATGAATCTGTCATAAATAGCTGGTTTCAAAGATGTGTCAGTAGATGTGTTTTGTCCGGAGAAATCTGAGAGATGAATGTCTTGTGTGGCCCCTGATGGAAGTGTAGCTCCATAAATATGACTGTTCCTGGGCAGTTCAAGACCATAGCAGATTAGTCTTAGCAGACTAGGTGTACTAGGTTCCAAACTCTTGCGTTGTGATATGTTGGCTTAAGATAGCAGCTTTGAAATCTAACTGCATATCCCCTATATGTGTCTTTCTTTTCCCCTTTTGTTTTCTTTCTTTTTTGGGGGGCTGGTTTTGTTTTAACGTGACATAACAGTAWTAACCAGTAAATACTGTCCGTACTCTTTCATATCCTGCTGCATTTAGRCTCTTCTGCTGACTGGCTTATTAAGGGAATTGAAAGTGTTTCAAGACGCTGTGCAAGCTCTACAAACTCCAGAATCTATATGAGCTCTGCCTTTTCTGCTTGTTAAGTTTGTCTTCCTTCTGTCTGTACCCAACAGACTTTAATCAATAGTGACATTAAGAATTTTTTCCTCCAACTCCTGTAAAAGCAAGCAACTCTTTCAGTTTAGCAGCCTGTTATGTGCCCCAAGTAATCAAGCATTAAAGCACTTCCAATCGCCACTTAAGAATGTCTAAATTCTTGATTCAAGTACAGACATAATATATATTAGAGATAGGTCTTGATCTGGTACTGCTCTGTCTCAGAAGATAGATTAATAACATGAGGAGTAAGTAACACCAAACCTTTCCCTGTCTGGGTCATCTTTTTTACTTTAATTACAGCTGGGACCTCTGAAAAGGGTCACCTTGATGAAAAATGTTTCTATTCTTTGAGGATTTCTTTCGTTCATTTCTAAGGTTTAGATTTACGCTTGAGAGATTTTTGTCTGAGATACAGCAGGAAGAATTAGATGCACAAAAGGGAAAGCAGTTTTGCTCCTGTGCTTCAATAAGTTAATTTGTTTAACAGCTCTGTGCAAAATTTTCTCTCTCAGATCTATTTTAAAATATTTGAGTGCTTTGGCTCTAAGTGTTTGGTCACTGTGATAATGCTTTTCGTCAGCCTTGAGCATAAGGGAAGCTTTGTCCTACCCTAGAGGAAGATCTATTAGTCTTAGTAGAAGCTGCTTTGAGATCCACACATAGGTTATGGCAGCTGTAAAAGCACATCATTACGTTTGTCTCAAAGACCTAACTGTCTTCAGTGCGTAAGATATCTCCACAGACAAAGGAGCACAAGGAATAATGAAGCTTTTCAGGAACCTTGCAAAAGTTTTGCTCTCTGCTTACTTTATGTGGGATGTCCTTTAATGGTTATTTGATGCATCAGATGCAGCTACACCATCTTAGGTGAATAAGACACTGCTAAGAACTGAAAAGGGGCCAAATACTAATTCTTTCTTATATCCTTAAATTCGTGTCTTGATTAGCTGTCTATAGACCCCAAATCAGTGAATCCATATGGATACTCAGAAATACTTTGCTGATCAGAGATTAAATTAAGCATATCTGTACAGTTCAGCTTTTTGTTTTGCTGAATCTAATGAATTTACTGAACTTTTAATCTTAAATTCTTCCCTGCAAAATCCATGTAACTTAGATGTATGAATTGAGGAATAGAAATGTCCTGAATGCTGGTCAGGACATTGCTACTTGTAAGTAGTCCAGTGCTGAAGATGATCAAGCTGAAAATGGAAAGTTAACTTGCTTGCAGGCAAGAGTTGTTTTTGTTTGGCTGTTCCTGCTAATATAAAAGCTTGGCTCACTGAATAATCCATGAGAAGCTAAATATCTGCCAGCTGAGGTCACAAAAATACTGCTGCAAGCTGCTTGCTGTAGAGGGTAGATAGAGCAGACATAAACCAGGCAAAGAGCCTTAATCAGATTTCTGAATAAGTTCTCACTTGATTGCCACTGCCACAAAATCCAGTAAGCTTCTGATCCTTTTATTAACACTTCTGTATGCTGCAAATAGTTAAATTTCAATTTACATATGGAGAAGTGAGGTCCACCAAGATAGGCAAGCACTGCTGACAACAGAACWCTTATTTAGATGTTTAATTCCAATAGATTTCAGCAATAGTTAAGCAGCTTAATGCGTTTTTGTGTCTAGGCTTAAATGGCTTATTCTGTCACCCAGGAAGACTGGAAAGACCACTCATCACCCCTGAATCCTAGCCCAATTCTTCTGCTTTTCAGTCTGGTGTCCAGAGATTATGTGGTGTTAGATGCAGAAGTTGCTGCCACAAACTTCTTYCAGCTTAAAAAAAGGGAACAGGGGGAAAAAAAAGGGGCAGGGGTGGAATGAAAACAGAAAAACAGTAAGAAAACAGCAGTATCTCATGCAGACAACTAAGACTGCAGCAATTAAAGAGCACTTCTCTTTTTCCTGAGGGCACRGGGTAAGAGATGATGAGAAAGATTTTTCTGTTTATTGTCACTCGTATGTTACAAAATTGCATTTGGGAAAAGTGTTTTTAGTAATTGAGGATAAATGCCATTAAATGCTGTCAGTGGAAAGAATATGGAGAGTACAGAATTGCTGAAGAAAAGGGGGATGAGCCACACAGTAAGAGATGGGATAGCTAGTGCTGCTGAACAAGTTAAATAAACAAACAAAACAAAACAAGAAAACAAGTTTGCAGTGGGCTCGTTGGGTTATAAATGCATTTTGAATGCAAGCTGTAGAATTTTGAACTTGCGCTTTAACTTACTTGCAGAAGCATGATGGCCACTTCACAGTCATCCAGCTGGTTGGCATGCTACGTGGAATTGCATCTGGCATGAAGTACCTATCTGACATGGGATATGTACACCGTGATCTGGCAGCCCGTAATATTTTGGTCAACAGTAACCTCATGTGTAAGGTCTCTGATTTTGGTTTGTCGCGAGTGTTGGAGGACGACCCTGAAGCCGCTTATACAACAAGTGTAAGTTTCTCATATCTAGTTTGAACAGTGTATTGCCTTGTGCCAGCTATTTTCCTGTTACTCTTGTTTCAGGCTTATCTGTGCCATAGGAATAGTAGTTTGAATTGGCTGATTTTGTTCCACTATCAATGCATGTAGTTTGATAACACTGTCAATTTTTTAAGAGAATTTTTTTTTGTTCTGATTTTGATTGGACAAGTGGTTTATAATAGTCTTAGGTAAAAACTACTTAAATCTTCTTTAAAATTTGCTTTAAAAAATTCATTTTCTTAAAAGGAGACTCTTCTGTTCTTGAGTTTTCACATGCTTTCCACCTTTGCTTCCCTTTGTTCATTTATAAGGATACGCCCTTAAAGGGGTGGAGGAGAGAAGTCTCATTGATCCCACTGTTTGGAAGCAGGGTCAAGCCTTGCATTCATAATTGCTTTTATGTTACTGAAAAGTTTTTCTGAAAACAGGCGATTTCTTTCTAACAGGGTATGTACAACCTTATTTTCAAGGTTTAAGTCTCATCCCATTAATTCTTAAAATTCATTATGCTATGCAAGTAAATTGTTGTTGTAAGAGAATTTTTTTTCTCTAAAGTGAAAAATTTCTGAATCTAGAGGAGCTTGTTCAAATTTGACTTAGAAGAAATAAATAAACTGCATTTGCAGCATGAAGAAAGCAGGAAACTGAGTGTGTTAGTGTCATGTCCTCCCCCCAAAATCGATATGGCACTTCATTATAGCAAAATGTTCAATTACCTTTTTTTTCCRGTTACCTCTTTATTACCATAATGTTAAAAATCATAGCTAAATATAAGCTGATTTCAAGTAATGTTAATCTCTATCACTAATAGAAACTAAAATGACTTCAGAGCCAGGGCACGTTCTCGTTAATATTCTCCCAAAATGCACTGAATTTGTATGCTCCCAGGAGAGGGCACAGTGACAGAATGCTAATAGATATAATAAATTAGCATTAAATAATTTATTTCAACCTACTTCTCCAAAAATACTTTCTCTTTAAAAGATGATTTATGGCCAAAATGGGGAACTCATCTAATTTAACTGCATTGTAATAAGTACTTGTTCTTTTGAGTTCAATACAGCTACTGAAATGAGATTACTTTTTTTTTTATATAGTTTTTTAGTTTAAACCTAAAACAGGTATTTTTTAGAGAATTTCGGTGTAAATTGTGGCCACTTCTTAGAACAAGGTCTATGTAGAATTGCAAGCGAATAAAACAGAAGAAGTCACTTTACAAGATTTCCTTGTAGTGTTAATACTCAGACTACCAAAAAAGAAAAAGCTTTCTTCCTCTGGAGGAGGAGACTTTGTTCATTTAGTTCTCAAACCTCTCTTGTCTCACACTGAAGTGTGAGGATTGGAGGAAAAATAAACATTAGTGCAGCTTAACAAGTTATTGCATGTTGGCTGAGCCTTGCTAATTGTGCATGTGAGCATATTTAACTGGCAGCAAATGCCCATGGTGAAAGGCAAACTAAATTACATTACTCAGCATTGATTGTGCTATGCTTAGCTGGTGAAAGGCACTGGAAATGGCAAAGCAGTTTTGCCCAATTAGGTTCAGGAAAAACACTAAATGATATTTTAAGGTTTTCAGCTATTATCTATCCTGTAAGTTTCTAGTGGATACTGAACAATTAGTTTCTCACAGTAGTTAGTACCTCCCTTTTTTTTATCCTAGCTAGAGCTTTTCATCAGGAAATTCTACTTTCTTAAAACAGAAGCATTCCCTGGAATTATATCTGTGCTAATAGTGAGTACTTCATCAAAACACTATCCTATTTTTGCATGGGTTCACCTGCTGGTTAATGCAAGGGTCTGTAAGTCCGAGGCAGCTGTCGTGGGTAGGTCATCTCAGAGCCAGTGCCCTCAGTCCTCCTAGGCTGCAACCAGAGGCTGTAGGAGGAAGTCATGCGGTCTTGCTGAGCAGGTAGCTATAGTGGGTCTATCAGGAAACTGCAGATCAAGAGGGGACATTACAGAGGCTGCTGGCCAGTGACAGGACAGAGTTAGCCAGAGCTTTACTGTGAATCTGCATTAGCCTTGAACTCCACAAAGAAGACCAAAAACCTTTGAAACACGAGGAGGGGAGGAATGCTATGTGCTATTATAATATCAGTTAGAGACTTTTAAATAGGGAAAATTTGAAATAGGGAAAATTTAAAATGCTTTTAATTTCTATTTTGCCTGACATTGTTTTCAACAACTCAGTCCTTTGACCCCAACTTCCTCTGTCTTTACAAACAGGCCTTTGCATGCAGCCTCCGTTTCAACTGCAGTTCATGCTGCAGCTTTTAGAGTCTAAAGAATTCTGCTTTGTCCCCTCTGGTCCTTGAGAAATTTCTTTCCCGCATATCTAGAGCTTTCCCTTTGTAGAGCAAGCTGAGTGCTCCAGTCCCTGTTCTGCATTGCACTCACTCTGCATGATCTGGCAATTGCCAGGGTTTTCCCTAGGATGCTCTTGCCTTCCATATCCTCCAACTTCTGAGTCTTGCTCCCCTTGAGCAGGTTCAGTATGTATCTCCCTTCAGGGAGTTGAATAGCCCAATCAACTTTTTTTAAAGCAACACAGCAGAGTCATGAGCAAAACAGGGGATGAAGTAAATGTCTGTCATAATGACTAAGAAGGACTTTGAAGGAGTTCAGACTTTAAGCAGGCTTTCACAGTAATGGAAAAGAATAAAACCCCACACTGGAAAGGTGACTTGCCATCCCACAGATTTCACCAACCATTACACCACAGGCATTTCTCCTGATCACTTGTTTTATGGGAGGTAGAAAGGTAAAAGACATCATCTTACAGCACTGTACTGGTCAGAAAATTATTAATTTTCTGATCCCATTCAGATGTCAGGAGGAAGCCAATTTCTCATGAACATATAGGAATTTGTTAGTTGGGATTTGATGCCTTGTGAAACTTGACAAGCCTAAACTCTAGCTGTGTGGTTCTTGAAGAGAATTACGAGCTCCGTATTTTATTCATACAAGTCATAAATATTCTCCTGTAGGCAGGAAACTATTCACTAGCAGAACCTACTGTCATTTTTTTTTTTAAGTGTCATTTGCAGGAAGGAAGTAATACAAGATATCTTCTTGGGGAAGCATACAGCATATAGGGGAACTGTTCTATTAATAACTCAGAATACTCCAAAAATATCCATCACCTGATATTCTGGGAGAATTCATGAACATTTTCCAGCATCAGGCTGCATGTGTTAATAGATCTTTCACATCATATGTATATTCAGTTTAACTTCATACTGTGTTTTTGTTGCATGAAGTGTAAACCCTCAGTGCCTTTACCAAGATTCTGTGCTTTTAGAATTCATGTTTCCCCCAGCAGAGATTTTCTTGGTAACCAAGAAAAAGTTACAGATGGGTACAAGAAATTCGTAGAGTTGGTCTGCATGTTACACGGTGTTCTTTTTAGGGTCATATTTTCTTTATCCATCTTCTTCCAATGCACGATTCTGTGTTCAGAGAAACTTTTTTTTTCTTTTTTGTTGTAATCTTGGTCCCATTGGATAGCCAGAGGATGGTGTTTTCTTTCACCATATCTGCCGTGTGGACCTCAACAGTGAATATATCTATTGCCAGGCATGTAAAAATAGTGAAATAAAGCAAAAGACAAATGAAATATTGTAAAACTGTCACGCCCGCTGACAAAGAAGGTTTTATCTTCCCCAAAATAAGCCAGGAATTTTCAGCTTCCTCATCTTGGCAGGCACAGCCCTGKGTCATAGGCCATCACCATCTTTTGCCACGTCCTCCTGTTGTCATCCAGTATATACATCTTCATTTTTACTAACTGAATCAGGGCAGATGTTATGTTCTGACTACTGGCACATCCTCCCACAAATAAGGAAAAAATGGATTTTGAAGCCTAGGAAAATCAAGGGAATGTTTTGAAAGGAAACTACCTACAAAATTACTGCCCTCTGTTTACACTGAAACACTAGTTAGAGGACAATAATCAACTAACAGTGATGGAGCACTTGAGGAGTGCCCCCAAATACCACAGCTTAAAGTCAGTATGTTCCCCAAGAACTTCAGACTGTGACACTACTGGTAAAAGAGCTGTTGACAGTTTTAATTTAGAAGTATACAAAAAGACTGAAATCTCAGGAGACAGTTTTCTAACTTGTGAARCCTTACTTATTTTTTTTCCTCCTCCATCATATTGAGAGAAAGAATATAAATATCGTTTTGATAAGAGGATTGGTAGGAAATAAGAGATTTGATTCTGTTTGCTATCGTGGATGGCAAGACTTACAGCAAGATACAATTTCAGTGTAGAAGGAGGGAATTAAGACCTAAATAACAACCAACTTCCAATCTTTGTGTTTCAGATTGATCAGGAAAGATGAGGCAACTTCTGAGATAACTGAATAGTGTGTTTCTTTCCATGGAGACAAAATTTTCATTTTTACTAGTGGTTTCCAAGGCAACGGTAGCTCATAAAAAGACATTTCAAGTATATAAACAACCATTCCTGTCAATACAGAGAACATCTATCCAAAACCAGGGATACAAGAGCCTAGACTATGTTATATGGTGTGGATTCATTTTCTTTAAAATACAGTCAGGATTCACCTATATTTAGAAAAGAGCTATGAGCTTCAAGGAAAACTTTGTATGTGTAGCTCAATGTATGTGTATATGTAGACAGAACAAGATATGTGGCACTACAGTAAAAAGGACTAACCTGGTATTTCTGTTAATGGTGACACCTTAATATTCTGCTTTAAAACCTATTTTAGTGGGATAACTCAGCAACTTTTTATGTGGTACATAAAGAGCAAACTGGAATGTATTTCTTTCTTACCTTCTTTATTTCTGAATTCAGCCTAAATATGTTTTAATCTTTTCTCCATACTACTAGTTAGAGAATTGAATTATTGCCTTGTCTTCATTGAATCACTTGATGGACTTCATGAGTCTGATTCTGCTTAAGCCAGATAGATAAAATATTCCGTCCAGGGAGATTTCAAGTTCATTATATTCAAAAGAGGAGCAAAACAGATTATATAAATACTAGCAAATAGCAAAAATCTATATAAATACTTAGAGATCAGAAGGGGGCTTAACTCAATACTTTTTATGTCGTTAGTTTTAAAGTTTCTGTATGTCAAGACTGTCTGTTTTCTTGCATTAGTACTACAGAGGGAAAAATATTTACTTTGCTAAAAAGTAAAACAAGGCACAATTTGTTTCTGTAGTTAGTTGTCAAATCTGTAGGATGTCAAATCATAGTTTCTAGTCTTTGAATGCTAAGCAATTTGACTAGATATATTCTTTAAGAATCAGCTTAATCTGAAACAATGGAGTAAATTGATTATTGGCAAGTGTTTAGGGAAACAATAAAAAGAAGCTGCATACCAGGAAAGGTCTGTATTAGCCCACTTTCTTGAAAACTAATTATTGCTATAAGATTGAGCACAACTGTTGCGAACTAGTCAATTTGGTATACACCATAAAAGTAATGCATTTTGACATCACCAGACGGAGAAATGCACAGATAAGTACGATGCATAACATCTGTTCTTGGTTCTTGGGCTCTGAAAATAGGCAAATGTGGACTCCCACGAAGCACTTCTCTAGATAGTTCTTTGTATTTGATTTCACTAGAGACCAGCTGAAAAATGAGTGCAAGAAGAATGAATTGTTCCCCTTGAGCTTTGCTAATCCATTTTATAAGCTCAAATTGAGTATGGTTACCTTCCCCAAGTAGTCTGGCTCCTAAAATAAAAGCCTAATTAAAACTGCACAGCTTGGGGCTGTTTGCAAACCTCACCTTTCTGCATCTTCTCATAGCAGCCCTGCCCTCCTCACCATATCCATTCTCATTAGCATCTAAAAGGAGGGAGCCTGTGTTCCCTTTGGGGTCCTCCAGGTAATTGTTGCAGCTTGTGGTCTGGTTCTCTGGTCTGGCATCTCCAAACAGAAAAGCACAATTATTTCCATTACTGTGCGCTACCTACATTTCCACTATTAAGAAGTAAATACTTAGCACTTTTGGCCATAGAGAAAACATAGCAGTTGCAACTGAATTTTTACTAGTGCAACATATGCTGAAGCTTGCAGACACCTTTGAACTAGAGGCTCTGTCTTTTCAGAGATGCTGTGCTAGATGATGATTTTGTGTCCAAAATCAGAGATGCAGAACTTACTGGGAACCTGAAGGGGCTTGCCTTTTTTGAGGCAAAATGATACCATCACCTTATCAGACTACCCAGCTCCTGTGGAAGATCACAGCTCCCACGCAGTGCTGAGATCCAGCTGCTGTATATCTTCAGACGCCATGTGTCCCCATTCACAGCTGAGAGTCAGCCTGCTGAGTGCTGTGGGCTGCTTTTAACAACAGTCAAACAGTAGGAATGACTCCAGTGTGACTCTGGTGCTAATGCATAATGTAAACGTTTTCAGGAACTCATTTCTCAGAGCATGCATGAGAAGTCGGGAAGTGTGTTATTAAGAGCTATGCTAATGTGTTCAGTGTCTGCCATGGAGTATGGGAGATGTAGAAGCAAGTTTTAAAATGTGTGATGGGATTAGGGTCAAGTGGTGGTAAAATGAATCTCGTTCCCATGAGTTGCCAGCTTGGATCAGTGTAGTGGACCCACTCCTTGCTCTCAGAGGGTGCATGGGGATGAATGTACCACCTTCACCAAGCCTCTGTCCTCTGGTGTTGGCCTGGACAGTGATAAAATGTACTCAGGTTATACTCAAGGATAAATGGCCAAAGAATAGAGGAATAGCCTAAGGATTTGGTGTCTTGCAGAAAAAGATTACTGTCTTTTGGGCTCTAACATTGTGAGTTGTGACTATGTCTAATGAGTAGTTTAACAGAAAAAGTGCCAAGCTTACTCACTCAGGGGTATGGTGTTAGCAGTTTATTGACTGACTTACAGTAGCCCCTGGAGATGAGGATATGTGACTTTGTCAAAATGTAAATATTTTAATATATCTGCTCTTAAATTTCTTGGTTCAACTTTCATCCAGCTGTGCTCTCAAATTTATTTAAGAGGTTATCTGATTTATTTACCCCTCCTGAAACAACAGTGACAACAAAATATAACTTGGACCATAAAAAAAAATCGGATCCTTAGGGGGAAGATCCAAGGACAAGAAACTAAGACATGCATATAAAGTTCCATTCTCTTTCCACCTGTGTTGTCTGATTTGTTACTTCTGAGTATTCTCTTCTTCACTGTAACAGTTGTCATTTGAACTCTGAGAATGTGTGTGTGGGGGGGAGAAGCACCTTAGAATTTGCATTTAGATGTGCAGAGAATCAAAAGGAGCTTAATTCAGAGAGATTTCTGAATGTAATAATTGAATTTAATTGAAAAACTTATTACATTAACTCTCACATCCCTGTTCTTTCTTTCTCCACTCCACGTAGAGACTGTAATATATTTTTGGCAGAGAAGCATAGTCTGAAATTTTGTATTGCGTTCTTATTCATGCTCAAAATCACTGTGTTCATAAACTCCACACAAGCATGTCCTAACATCTTGGCAGTAAAAAGGGACTTTTACATTTCATTCTCAATGTGAATTTCAAAGCATTATCCCATCACTTGTCATAATCTAACTTAATTTCCAATAAAAAGGGAAAATGTACTGTATTAGTCTAGAGGTGGCTGCCTCTGGGAGATTTGCAAGCTCTGCCTTTCCATTAGCTTGGATTTCAACTTCTTATCTCTGACTCCTCCAGATTTCATATTAGCAAATTGGAGAATAAAATTCTACATGTATGTCTCTTACTGTTTTTCAGATTGGATTTCTGATCATCTGTTAGTATGTTTATGAAAATGGAACYGTGCATTTACAAATGAATGCAAGTGAAATAAATGAAGTGTGCATTTACGTAGTAGGATTGAAAATGAACCATTTACAGACCTAAAGTGCAAGTGCTCTTAGAGACAGTGACACGTACAAGATAAATGATGAATCTACTTGTGCTGACAGTGATTGCATTGTGGTTTTGGGGTAGTTCGTTTGTTTGTTTGTTGGGGGGGATGATATAATATTATTTGGGACCAGCACAGTATGTTTTGTTGCAATGATTTTTCAACCTTTTTCAGTGCCTGGATTCATGACATTTATGCAGTGGAAATACAAACTTGGTTAGAAATTACCTATTTGTGGCTTTTTTTCTATAGTCCTAATTTTTTACCGATCTCTTCAAAGTATTCCACAAGCTTGCAGGGTCCATATACCGCAGGCTGAAAACCATTGCTCAACTGGAATCATTTCTGTTGAGTTCCTGCATACATATTTTTTTTTTAATTGAAYTCGTGGTAGCTGCTGTAGCAAGGAAGGGCTTAGGGGGTTAGGGTTATGAAATGTATTCCAACACTCAGAAAAGATCTGGATAGCTCTGACTATGAATCCCGTAGCAACCACTGTTCCAGAGGATTAACCTAGGGACCTAGGGAATCCGTGTCAGTGAGCCGTATGGCTAGCCTAACAACCTGGTTGACGTGATCACTGGAAACACACTGTGTTGAATCCTGAATGGCCCAGATCAAGAATGTA
Source organism: Rhea americana (assembly GCF_003343005.1). Taxonomy (NCBI): domain Eukaryota; kingdom Metazoa; phylum Chordata; class Aves; order Rheiformes; family Rheidae; genus Rhea; species Rhea americana. Next base: position 3,198,967 of record NW_028186990.1, on the reverse strand, counting down.
CACGTGCTGTATTTCATAAACTAAAAATATAAGGAAGGATGCATTCAACTAAGTTGAATGATGGGAAACCCAAAACTGTTTCGGGGAAGTAGTTTTATTGCACACTGTGTAATTAAACCATAGAGCTGAGTGCCACAAAGTTAAGTGCTTGGCACATTTGCCCCCAGATTTAAACAAGATTTTAAAAACAGATTGGATATTCATAGAAAGAATATCCAGTTACTGCAGTCAATAATGATTTTAAAGAGATGTGAAACCTCATATTTCAGGCTAAGACTATTAGAGAACAGGAAGAAAACAAATACGAAAGGGGGAAGTAGCAGAGTGCAGATTATTTTCAAGCTTTTATACCTTCCTGTAAGACATTTGATGCTGGCCACTGTCACAGGCTACCAGATTAGATCACCTTGGGTCTGACTCACCATGGTAATTTCTATGCTTTGAACAGAAGCATAATTAACMACTGGAACAAGCTGTCTGTGGATGTGCATGAATCTTTGACTGTAGAAGTCCTTGAATCAAAACTGTGTGTCTTTCTAAAAGATATACTGTAACTCATGCAGAAGGGACCCTGCAGGATTTGCTCAGTAAAGCTGCCATATGCTATATACATGCAAAATAAATCCTCCTGACCTGAAGATTTTTCAGTGAGTTGTTGCTTTAACTTGTTCAATTCTGCCAAGATTATTCATTAATGAAAGTGGTACCAAAATGTGATTGTGGGAAGTGCAATCCAAATGGAAACGTGGTTATGTGGTGAGGTACAATCCAACAGAAAGACTTTGGGAATAACTTTGAGAAATGGATGTAGAGCAGTAAAAACAGCAAAATGGGACAAACATATAAATCTGCAGAAGTTACCAGCATTTTATGTGGTACTACTGAGACTTAATACAGAATATTGAATGCAACTGTAAAGTCACTATTACTGGGGAAACATTGCAGAGATCAAAATGAGCGAGAGAAGGTAAGCAGGCAATGAGTATCATTTAATGTTTTGGTGGGAAAAATATTGATTAAAAATTAGCCAAGCTGACTTTTCTGGRTGAAATAACTGGTGCAAAAAGGTCTTTGTTGATTAAAAATTCAGAAGAAAAAGAAACTGGAGCAGATCTTGATGATCTCCTTCAATAACAACTAATGCAGTGGGAGGTCATAGCACAGAACTGAGGACAGAACTAGACTGTAAAACACATCAGAGTTTTAACATAGTTTGGCTGTAGCCAAAAGCAGGCAATAATAAAAGCAAATGAAAAAGATCAGAACAAGAGCTTTCTACACCAACCTAGAATATTTTAAAGATAGCTTCCTCAGCTACATTTTAAATGTTAGGATGCTGATTTGGAAATGGATTTTAACTGAATGAGTTCAGGTTTTGCTACCTGACTTTACAGTGTAGTGATACAATTGTTCCTCTCAAACAAATTTGATCCCTGATTTATCTTCAAAGGCAAAAGAGATTTTGGGTTGTGTGTGTGTGTGTGTGTGTGGTTCCCCCCCACACACACTCTTACATTTTTTTCCTAGTGTTGAGTTTCTGGTTTTGCTTTGTAGTTGTTGCACATTGTTAGGGGAATAATAACTGGCTTTATTTTTTTAATTCAGATATAGAGCAGCACTAAATAATATATATGTCATCAAAAGCTAGGTTAAGTTTTATAGAACCCGKTGTTTTTATTTCATTTTTTGGTGTTAGGTTCAAGATTTGTAGAAAATAATTTATAATGCCTTGCTGTGTGTCCTATGGGCATCTGTGTTTAAAAGTATACCTTCTGGATTGCAGTTTAATCACCTAATATGCAGTTGTCTCTTCTTTTCTCTCTCAAAAAAAAATGCAAGTTCTCTTTGTAGGAGGTATTTGTTTGTTTAATAGGTTTGAAACGTACCAGTTTCTCAAAGTATGTTAGACATGACATATCTACTCAGTATGCTCTCTGCACAAATTAAGAAATTTTTAATCCTTCTTCTGCAGAGCTGGTTCTGTGCGCAGCTCAGTTGCTCTTGGTAGAGAACACGAAAGAAGTAAGAATATAAGAGGTCCATAACCATACCGTTATCTTCAGGTTATTTAATAGGCTGCTGATGATTGTATTTTATTGCTGTAAATAGTTGTCATTAAATGTCTGCATAAAGCTGCAGAATGTTTTTTTTTTTCTCCAGACAACTTATACTTTGAAATGTTTAAATGTAATAAATATCCTTCTATTTTCAGAAGTATAATTAACATTGCTTCTGGTGACCTGATGGTCTGATTAGTTCTTTGGAAGGCAGAGACAAAGTTTGTTCCCTGCTGCACTTAAATAATACTTACTCTTGCATAAAGAGGAAATGATAAATATGTTTTACTTCCATTGTAGATGGAATGAAGTACTTGTTCATAGTGATTATTCATCGAGTATGTCAAAGCACTGACTAGCTTTAACATCACCAAGGTTAGTGTTATATAATTAACGTGTGAGGATCTAGAAATTTATTTTGGAAAAGTGATCATTCCTTACTTGCAGTTATATAGCTAGTCAAATAGGAAATCATTCCTACATTCCTGTTTTTTTTTCAAAGGATTCTTTTGATCACAGACAGTGTTATCTCATGATCATGACTATTGACTGCTTCTGCATAACATGCGACACTTACTGGTATTGAACCTACACAAATAGGCATTGCTACTGCTRTGAGAAAATCTTAAATATCTGTGCAAGGATAGAGATATTCAAGTGCATTGACTCTTTATCATTTCTGAAATAATAGTAAATGAAGACTGTGAATCTCAAAAAGATGCAGRTAATGTTTTCAAAAGCACTGAGAACTGACAGAGGCTCCGAAATTATTGACCTTTCTACTGGACTTGAACTTTGGAAAATTCTGCCCTTTCACACTAATCTCTCCTAGTTTCTAACCAGTTTTCTAGAAGCTGCATCTTCAATAAAGACTGTATGCAAGTATTTGTGCTATAAGTAGTTGCAGTATTCTATTGTTAATTCCCCATACTGCTGATCATTTTTTTTTAAACTAACAATTACCAGAATATTAATCTCATTTAAAACACATTTGGTTTAGCATGCATATGAAGCTTGATTGCATGCATTTGTAATTGTTGAACTTTAATTTATTAATCAGAATTGCCATTTTCAAATTATAATTACAGAAGCTGTTGTAAACATGCTGAACATAYTTATACATTTTCAGCAATATCTCCATTCAGTTATAACTGTAATATCCACACTTAAGATTWAAAATGTAATGCTACCATAAAACCAAGGTTCTTGCTTTATTGCTAATTATGTGAATGAATATAATCACAAATACCAGTTTTGTGAGCTTATCACTGCTAATGTCTCACATAAGCATAATTTCAGCGTGTACTAGTTTASTTAATATTTTAATATTCAAGGTATTGACCAAGATGTAGTATATCATAAAATACCTTTACCATTTTAAACGTGTTACACTGAAACATAGCTGAAAGCARTATGCACAGCTCATGATATACTGTAAATGAGCTTAAAGGCAGTTTCTTAAGGTCAGAGCTGTTGCTTTGAATACTATGTGAGCTGATGCAAATTGCTTCAAGGTAATAGCATTTTGATATATAGAACAAGCAGAACAACCTCATGAAATCTTTAGAAGGAGTATTATTTAGTCATACGCTTTTTTTCTCATTTGAAATAATTAGTAACTTTTGAAGGTGGGTTAAGAAGCTGAATTTGTTCACTGGGTGCCCTAAAAAGGAGAACAGCTGAGCAATTCTGTGGGAAATGAATACCATTCCGCTCCAGTGATCCAAGCAGTTCAGCTCCAACCTAATATTTAGCCATTGCTTTATGGAAGAARGTAAGATCTGGATGATTTTTATATTCATCTGTTGAAACATTCCCCATGTGAATTTATGATCCACATTAAATACTGTTGTAAAAAGTAACTTCTCTGCATATAGCTATATAAAACTTCTGGGTTGAAACTGTGAAGCAGTTGACTTCACCAGACTCTTGTAAAGCTTTGTAATTAAATATTGACATATTCTACCCTAGGATGAAATTCCTTTGCATTATGTCCTTGAGTATAGTCAAAGGAACTCCTGAATCCAGTCCCATATAAAAATAATTAAAAAGAAAAAAAAAGTGTTTGCAGAATTGATTTTTCAGAAGCAGTCAGTCATTAGGGCAYAGTTAGATGAATACTCAAATTTGATATGGAAGGAATCTTGAGAGGAGGAGTCTCCTACTGTGTCTTCAGATACCATAAGAGCTCATTTATCTTTCTGTCTCAATCCTATATACTTTTTCTGCTTGCATTGTGTTCTGCACTCAACATACTCTCTCAAACTGGAGAACAAATAATCATGACACCAGAAGAGACCAAAAACAGTAGGCAGCATTGCTAGACTATGATGCAGTCTTAAAATTCTTTTTAGAATTGGGAGTTTCTGTGTGCTAAATACCCAAAATATTTAGAGGCATCTGGGTTTTGTTTGTTTGTTTGTTTTTCTTTTTTTTTTCCTTCTGGTTTTAGTCTGATTCCTGAGGAGTTATCCCATGCTGTACTTGTTTGGCTGGCTACTCCTCTGTTTCTTAATGACTTTTGATTATCAATTTCTATCAAATTGGAGAGAGACATTAAAATTTCAAAGACACAATTAATGTTCTAATTTCATGAAAATAAAATGATAGGATAGAAAAGAGATCCTGTTAATTTAGCAAGGACTTAACTCTCATTGGAAAAAAATCAACCTTGAAGACACTAATCTGGCAAACACTAAGATTCTTCTTCTTCTTTTTTTTTTTAATGAGGATGAGTGTTAAATGGCTAAAAGGAGGCAATCAAGAAGCCAAACAAACAAAGGTCTTGCAGGAATATAAAGGAGAATCTGAACTTTGACTATGGCTTTTAGCATTTACTCTGTAAGATTACAAGGTTCTGCACTGACACTTGATGGAAGTTGTAGGCTTTTTATTTGCAAGGACATATCCTTCAAAAAGCTCCAGTTTAATTTTACAGTCAAAGATGATATCAAGCTATTGTCTGGCTGAGCACTACAACTCTTTGCTTCTCTGGATAATATTGCACAGTTCAGAAGGTTTAGGGTACATTAATGATGAAAGAGCTCTCAGGGAAAAAAGGAAATATCTTTTCACRTTGTTTAACTACCACATTTAAACTAAAAGAATCTTGCAAGTATAGGCCCAGTTAAATAGGAAACAGTAGAGTTTTAGCTTGGCATGATTTCGGCTTTTGCATTGTGCAGTGAGTAGATTCCCCCTTCTCCCCCACTTTCTTCAGGCCAGTTCTCTGCTTCTCATCACACTGAAGTCACAGTTTTCATATTAACTTCAGCTGGAATAAGTAAGCCCAAAACCTATGCATCTCTCTCATGCTTCTAAATCTGCTCACAGAAAAAATTCTAAAATTGCTAATTTGAATACTCAGTGCAATACTCTATAGTCTCCTATGCATGATATCAAAGTTACTGTAAATGGGTTTCTGTAATTACTGAAGGATGTTTTGGTGGCAAGAGATATGCACATGCTAAATTTCATCTACTTTAATATTTCTGTAATAGGAAACGTTATCTTAGTAGGAAACAAGACTGACCTAGTTATGAGCCAAATCAATCCTCACTGAAGTCAACTAGAAGAATTTTCACTGATTGTGTAGGAACTGCAATTCACCCTAAATCAGAAGGATATCTGTAGAAAGAGAAATTATTAATAGCTGCTTGTTTGCTTATGAGTTGGTTTGTCTACAGAAATGTAAGACGGATCATTTTCAATTGTATGAAAGCCCCTAAGAGTCTTACTCAAATACTTTTCTCTATTTATCAGATTTCCCAACTTTGAAATGGTAAACTTATTATTTTAGTCTTGCTCTTTGGTAGATTTTTCAAGATAGCAACTGCTAGCTCACCTTTGAATTCTTCTCTTCTGTGTGTGTGTGTTTGTCGGGGAGCAGGGGGGGAGTAGTTCATAGCTTATTATTGCAGAGCTTTCCTTTTAACCAGAAAGTTCCTGGATTTCGGCAGCATAATGATTGTCTGCCTTAAAAATGCATTAGACCTAGATTTATACGGGTCTGATAAATCTGGGTCAAATATCATAGTCTTTGCTCAGTATTTATTCAGGCAAAACTCCCTCTGGCTTCGATAGGAGTTTTGCCTGACTAAGCACTGTGGGATTTTGCCCTTGGTATCTAAAATTTTTGATCTGTTCTTTGCACTTTGGAAGTATTCTAGAAGCGGATTGTATGTGTTGTCCTTGACTGCCCCGTTGTGGCAGTATCAACTTGGATTTAAAATGTGGCAAAACTTTCCATCTGTCTCACGGTGTTATGAATGTCTTCATTCTGAGAGTTTAAAACAAAACCTTCTGCATATTTTTATATATACAGTAATCACAAATCTATGTGCACAAATTTTATATAATCCTGCATGAACATAAATACTTYTATAGTATTCTAGATTCCTTGCTCCATTTCTTTCTGCTCTATACCTTAGGCTCTTTGTTTTCAGTTATGCTTTTATGGAAAACAAAACCTTTTGTATTTAAAAAAAAAAAAAAAAGTTTCTTGTTTTCTGTTTTCCTTTAAAAAGTTTGACAGGTTCATGTCACTGCCTATTACATATGAGGTTTTTGGTTCACAGTTCAATTTTCAGAAATTCATTCAACAAGGATTAGGGCCAGCTAAGAAAATATTGTGACATTATATTAGGGGCAAATTGGTTGAGTCATCAATAAATTCAGATATTTCAGTGCTTTTTTGAAATAATTTTTCTTCTTAAGTAAGTTGCTAGATGGACCTGTTTAATTGATCTCATGAAGAAATGTGCAATGTTTGGAAATAAAAATAAATAAATAAATAAATAAATAAATAAGGGCTCATGGAGACATGAAGCCATGTGGAAGAAGTAGTTTTGCTCTTACTAATATGGCCATGCCTACTGCCTTGATTTTCAATTTTTTTCCTAAACTGAGCTTAAGTGTGCTTTGAAGTTAAACTTCTTATCCTCTCCTGCAAAATGTCACATCTCTGACTGTGCTTATATTGTTACTGTAATATCTAACTGCCTATGTCTTCACTCTCAGTGAATTGCATATTATTCCTCTTTCCATTTTCCCTTTTCAATGTATTTTGTTTTTTATCAGAGCCTCTGACTGGAACTATCGCATTTTTTCATCAGGCACTCTGCTTTTTGTTTAAAATCTCTCTTGAGGATTCACATTGAGATTTTAATGTGAACCCTTTTGAACAAAAATGCAGTCACCCTACTCACTACTTTAAAAAACTCTAGGGTAAATCTCACAATGAATGTGCTGTTCATGTCTTTAGAGATTTTTTTTTTCTTACCCTTACTCAGGCTAAATAGCTCCCAAATCTGCAGTGGTTCTACTGAAATAAATAGTTGTAGTCATGGCTAAGCTGTTTTTCAACATGAGCAATTAGCTTGAGCATATAGGCTTTTTCTCTCACTGTAGCACTCTGCCAATATAGAAATATATTTGGTAAACAGTGAGATGTACCAGAGGAAAACATACCAGTTCCCTTTTTCAGAACAGTATCWAGTGTTGAGGAATCTCGGTAACAATGTTGCAACAGTTAAGAAACATATACCTATTTCTGTACTCGGACTTTTTTAAAATTCATCTGCAATCACACATGCAGTGGACTCRAGGAAATTTTTATTTTAGCTTCTGTAACAAACCATGTCTCTTATTTCAGCCTCTTAAGCGGTGTTATGGTTATGCTTAAGTGATTTTATTTTAAAATATAGAGAGGTTTTCAGTACAGATATACTCCCAAAATTACAGAAGCAGTATTATTGATTAAAGTATTAGGCAGATCTTCTTGATTCATATATTTTTTTTTCTCCTGGAGAAGTGTGGAATGCATCAGTTSCCTCCAAGTTAGTGTCACTGAATAAACGTAACAATTGCTGTAACTGCATTTTGCCTATTAAGCTTTTAATATACTTAACACACACCCCTCTGGATGGATGATTTAATTCTTGAGCAAATTAGTAATGACATCATTAACTTCATTAAAGTTATCTGACCTTTAGGGACCCTCCTCAGCCTTTAACAAACTTGAATACAGTTAATAAAGTCGTTAAAATAATAAACTCAAGTACAGCTTTACRTACTTGTTCTTGCCATGAAGTTTAATCTGGTCTTTGTTTCCTTGTCTGCTCATAGGCTGAGTCCAGTTCTTGGCATAACTTTTTCGGACGGAGCTCTCTGACCAATCTTTTCCTTAGAAGTTTAGCAGTTCATTGCAGAAAGTCAACTAAATCAACTCCATGTTGAAAGGAAGAGGTTTTGTGAGCTGGAAATAGAGTATGCCCAGGATAGTTACTTTTCAAGTGTACGGATGTTGATTATGAATGGAAACATAATCCCAAAAGTTTAGAGAGCATCTGTCTTGATTAACAACTACTTCAGTCTTACTGCTTTTCATTAAAAGAATGTATTGTTTACTGTTCTACATTTTACTAAAAAGTTATTGTTTTCAAACCTACACAGCTGTAAAATGGAGGTGAMGTCAACATGCAATCCTTCAAAGCATCTAGGCATATCGAAGAAGCCTGTTATAGCATTACTTATGATGAATGCTGTATGACTACTTATTTAATTCTARCTTTTCTTAATTTTTGAGCACTTGACTGCACAGGCTTAATAAAATTTGTTTTATTGAGTTTTCAGTGTATTAAGGAATGTAAAATAATACTTTAGAAAGCTATTTTGGAGAAGAAGAATGGAGGCAGGACTGCAGCAGCCTGCCTTAGCTTTAGGATTGGGGTAGGTGTTTAGTTGCCATGTCAAAATGAGACTTTATTCCTTGTGCTCATCTTAAAAGCTCTTGGCCCTCTCCTGYAGCTCCCACTGGAGTAAGTCAACAGCATTTCTGCTCATGCTTTTACAGTAATGTCCCATTAGTGAGGCAAGTCATGTGGACTAGGCTACCCTTCTCAACAAGAGCTTTGCACCACATTACTTTGTATTGTAGACATGCTGATACTAGATATTCCAAGCAAAAACAAGGTACACCTAATACCATATAAATGACTTATATGTTATTTGTTATGTTATTTGCTAGAAGCAATACATTTCCTAGACTARATCTTTCATTAGAAAGATTGAAAAACTTCCCAAGATCCCTTTAGTCTCTTGATCAAATTCCCTTTGTTCATACTACAGCAGTATTACAGCCAGAAAAGAGAGTAAATAGAAAGATGCACCTAGCAGCTGTGACTATTGAGAAGAATATATTGCCTTATATAGTTTTGCTACTGGAATTTGCTCAGTTTGCGGAATAAAGGAAAAAATCTTATCTCACAATGGACTGTAAATTATTCAATGGAAGTAATGCATGCTGTATGTGCAGACTCTCTTTTCAGCGTCTTTTTTTAAATAGGAGCTGCAAAGGTTCAGGAAACTATCCTGCTCATAAAGTATTTAGCAGGCCTACTATACTCTTGAAGGAAATATATTGGGATYCATAACTTCAGTAAACTGTTGAGTTTTTAATATCTAGTTAGCTCTTATCAACAAAATATATAATATTTAACCTCCATCAGAAATAAATGTAAGTAACATTTGTTTCTTGATGGGGGGGGGGTCTGTGCATTTTGGCATTGTGTCTTCCACAGAATAATAATATTACATAGTTACACATAGGTGCCAGTCATCTACAGCTTCATTTGACAAGCAGAGGACATTGTATTTCCCTGGTAAAATATGTTAATATCAATGGAAGTTCTTCTGGATCCAAAGTCATAAACATCCTATCTCTCAGGACTTTACCATTAAGTCCTTATTGGTAACTGCAGGAAAAAAAGTTGTGAGAAGATACTGAGTCAACCAGAACTTCAAGCAAGCATATCTTAATCTTCTTCTGTTCTARGTTCCCCCAAAGAATATTAAAAAGCTTTTAAGCTCAAAGGTGGGGGAGGGGRGAAGGGAAAGAACAAAGAACATCAACTGAGATGATTAACATTTACACGGAGAAAGCTCAAAGCAGAGGAAATGACAGAATGGAACTTGAGAGCAGTCTATACACAGTTCCTGCTGTTCATTGTGTCTTTGCAGGTAGATCTTGCTTCCAGGCTAGGTTGAGTCACTCGGTGACTTTTTGAATGATACCAACCCCCTCTCACCTTGAGAAAGCTTGTTCAACTCTGACATTTGGCTGCCTGCTCCTCAGTGCACGTCTTTCCACTCTGCATGAGCTTCTGGCTGTCCCTCAGCTGCCACACCTTACCTTCTCCCAAACCTTCTCTCCCTGAGCAGAGTTAGTAGCTCCCCAGGCAGAGGAGCCACCATCAGAAATAAACATCATAGGTAACATAGCCCCTCTCCTGGGGCTTCCACGTCACTTCTCTGCAGGAAATAGCTGTAAGTAARAATAATTAAAAGGAAAAGTATCTGTCATATGGGTCTGCTGTCTTCTTCCTACATCATCTAGTACAAAGACTATTATTACGCTTTCTCCTGAATGAATGGCAAGAGAAGGAGCTCAGAGAGCACAACCTTGAAGCTCCATATCTTCCTTGAAGCATACTACTTTTTTCTTAAGTTATACCTGGAAGTAGAGCCAAGTTCTTATTCAAAGGTAGATAGCCTTGGTTATAGGAACCTATTTATTTTAATATACCTTTTGTTATATTTACTTGAGATAACAAAATTATATAAGAAGTTACTTACTGGCTTCTTTGACCAAATTTTTTGTCCTAGGTAGGAAGATTTTTCACAAAAGTCACAAAGACAGTAAAAATGACACTAGAAGTCTGTTTGGCTCTTTTTGTCTTTGGAGCCTGCTACTGTATCTATGTCCTACGTATCCAGTCACATCAGAAATAATATTTCACTGCTGCAGGTGGTGGTTATGTTTCAGTGAAATGTACTTTCATCCATAGCTAAGGAGTATGTGTGTCCCATGGACAGCTTGTTTCCAAGTGCGTATTATTTCCCAAGGAAATATTTTGCTTCCTGATAGCCAACTGTAGAACTGTGGGGACAGTTGCTTTGGACAGTTTTTGTCCTTTTGCATGTCATTTTTCCTTTTTGCTCAGTATCCCTACCTAGGCCAAAGTGGTAGTCACAGGCAGAGTGCCAAGCCCTACGTGCTTCTTGACAGCAAACTTAAAGGAGATTCCTTTGACTGGCTCCTTTGGAGGTGTCTCTCTCCATTACACAATGTCTTGCCAAGTACTACTTCTCCTGTTTACAGCTTTTTGTAAAGGTTCCTGCAACTATCAGTTCAGCTTTGCCTTTTGACCGGATGTTATGAAATCAAGATACATAAYTGCATCCTTACATTGGCATATTGCAACACAAGCTGTATCTTCTCTATGCCAGAGGTTCCTGTTTCTAGTGCTGTGTATACCACACTGTGGATGAAATTGTACATCATGAGATGTTTAGATAAAAGCAAGAAGAAACCTCTTGCTGACRTATTTTTCATGTAACTTTCCAAATAATCAATGTGGTAGTGTTCTTCAGTTATAAACATGGAAACATAAGAATCTGACATTAGAGTTTCAAAATTGCTACAGGGCTACATAACGCCATTCACCATCACCAACATTATATTGCMTTTGTGTTTTCTTCAACATTGTCTTGAGTTTTTGCAGTTAGGCTTCTGTCTGTAGGGTACCCCATTTTCTCTGGCTTTGTGCAGACTTGTTTATAGCCAATAGTAAAAGGTATTTGTATTAGCCACCTACGCATCAACTGATACTCTTTGGTAATCTGTGCAGTAAAAATGTATAAAACACACACAAGGTTGAAAGTAAAGGTCTGTTTGACATGCTGAAGAGTCTTTGAAATAAAAGAAGACTTTAGTGCAGGCTTTAAAAGTTCTAGTTAAAAGCTCTCTTATGTCGATAGCAATAGCAGCATTGCACTGTTAAATATGTGTRCACAGATTTAATTACAGCAGTAATGCAGGCTGGATTCCACAGTCGGCTATCAGCCTCACATGTCAGCACTGTGGTTTTATTTTGAGTTGTTTTTCTTTGGAAAGATTCAGCTCTTGGAATAATCATAGGATTGAAATTCAGATGCATTTTTTCTAGTTGTTGTAATTCTGAAAATTTGTCTCTTAAAAGATTTCCTGCAAAAGTAYGTGTTTAAGAAACATTGTGCAACATGCTTTTGTGCAATTTGAACCACATTTTTTTCATGTTTGGAGCTGATAGTAACACATGCAGAAAATCTGGACTGCTCTAGGTCAGGGAGATGGGAGGAAAAAGCTGGAACAAGCTTTCACCAGGAATCTACTCCTCTCTCTCTCTGTCTCTCTCTCCCCCCAAGTTCTTACACTATTATCACAGTGATGTATATTTTGGTAAATAGATTTTCTGTGGAAAAGGCTATTTTTCATGGTTAATGTGCACACAGCACTTTCAGGTAGGCATGCAACAGCAGTTTTATAGTCCGTGAGTGCAACACTTCAAAGCTGTTATGCATTTTTACATGTTTTATAACCATTACACATTTTTTTATTTGCAGTTGCTGTGTTGTAATGTGTCCATGGACCTAGCTGTTTATTGCTCATGAATGATTTCTTCTTGTATGTATGTGTATTCTTTTCCTTATTTTAGAGTGTTTTAGAATACCAAATCCCAATTTTCTGTCCTATTAAGTTTTTATATGCTAATATTTTTCAGTATCATAATAGAAGCTGATTAGACTTTGTGAGCGTTATTCTCACACTTAGGAGCCATTATGATAATCTTATTTCTATCTAGCTACAAAATACAATTTCACCAGTTTTCCAGCTTCTAAGTTAAAAACTAATAACTACCTCATTGTTTATAAGAAAGCAAACACCTTGTTACAGAAGATAAAATTACAAAGAAATCATCAGACAAGAAAATATTAAGTGATGAGCCAAAAAGAGCAAGAAGTTTTTTTCCCCATTCCCTAGTTTTGCCTTTTAGACTTTKTATTTCTGCTTTGAATCAGCTTATCAAACGTTTAGAGCTATAGATAATATAGATGAGAGGACTTTACAGATCTTTCTGACTACTTGTAYAAGATTATGTCATTTTACATAAAGTAAACCACGATGTTTATACTAGAAATGGACCAAATGCTGTGTGTTCATTAGAACATCTGTGAATTTGGCTTKATGACAAGTCCCAAAGCAACACATTAAAGCCAACATTTTGTTCCTGCAGCTTAGTAGTGGTGATGTGTGTTTAATCAAATTAATGATATGAGGTATTAAATTAAAAAAAATCACATCCAAGCCAAAAATATGAAACTGAATTTTCATTATGAAAGTTAGTGTGTACATTGAATAGTTAAACAAGAACTTGTTATTAGCTTGATTTCTGATCTTTTCAGCTAAACTGAAAAAAGAAAATGGAACTGATATTGTGTTTTTAGAGGTTAAATGTCTTTGTGCTGTTTTTGGAGTGTTTACAAAAGACAGGGATAGAAGATCAGGACTGTTTTAGTTCAGGAGGCACACCACAGKATTGCAGTGAGGAAAAGGTTTGGTTTAATATTGTAGTGAATTCAATTAATTATCTAGTAGTCTAGAGATTTATATGTTACCATATTCCTCAAATGTATATGGAACACAATGACAGGAGTCATAAGTACTATAAAATTTATTTCAAGATGGAATTGTTAGTGATAATATCTCTTCTTATTGTCCATATTTGTTCTATCCTGGTGAGTTGTTTACCATGAGAATAATTTTGATTTTTCTATTCCAAAATAGAACTAGTTCCTCTTTGTCTATAATTTCATTGTTACAGATCYGCGTGGTGATTTTTACTTAAGTGAATGGACTGCAGAAGATAAAGTCTATATAAACACTTACAGTAGTTGACTGTTAATTAGTTCTTTTATTTTTACAAATACCAAATACATAGTAAAGCACTCTCTGTTGTGAGATGAAGGCACAGCATAAATGCAAACTTAGTCTCGGAGGCTGTTGCTCTTTTACCTTGCACTTTTAGCTTTCTTAAATCATTTATAGTCTGTTTCCAGTAACAGTGAGCATCCCGAAATCCAGTTAATGACACTGAGAGTTGCAGTTATTCAGCATGTTTGACAACTCTCAACCTCTGTCCTTGTTTTTCCAAGTGTTAAAGGAAGGCAGTAATGTCCTCGAAGGGTTGCCATGAGAGTAATTAGTCAGGAGTTATAAAGCCTTCTGAAGAGGAAAGTGGCTAAGTAGTGTTATTGGAAAATTTTCATGTTTAACAAATTTCAGCAAAATTGCTTCTTGTTTTTGGAAATATGAAATACCAAGTGTAAAAAAATAACTTTCTAATTTATTTATAGTTGGAAAAGTCATTACTGGTCAGTGTACCTCAAACAAATGTTTTATAGGCTTTTATGTGATTGTGAAGACATTTGGGGAACAATACAAAAACAGGCTTGTTTTTSTGACTCAGGATTTTTGTATGGTTCGTTTGCTGTGAATACTGTGAATCTAAAGAAGGCAGTGTCAGCCATGAGCTTTTTAACCCTCAAATGCCAAAATAAACAGAATAGTTTAAACATCCTCATGCCTATTTTTGATGAACATTTTTTCTGCAGCAGCAATTGCCCACAACTTCCATAWCCCATTGCCAAATGCCTTAAACAACTGATAGATTTTGGAACGCTTCTAAAAGAGCGAGCGGRCAATATATTGAGGCTGTTGCCCACAGACACACAGTTTGTGTATATTGTCCTGTGCTGAAAAGCATTGCACATGAAAATACTGATCATTCCATTGCTTCCATTAATTCTTCTGTATGAAGTCAATGACTCATTTTCCCTTTATTCTTTTTTTTTCTTTTTTTTTTTTCTGAGTTCCAAACAGTGTATGAAATGGGGAGGGAGAGCTAGAGAGATCAAGCATGTGCCATCAACAGTTTTAATTAGACAAGTGAAATCTTGATCGCCCTAGCATCCCAATTGCATCTCCTTTTTAAAAAGGTCTTTGAATAATGTGTTGAAAAGCATGAAGTTCTTTCACAGTGACACCTGTTCACATGGCACATAAAACGTGATGGTTGGCTAGCTAACAAGATCTWTAAGCTGGAAGTGAGTATGACTGATAGACATACCAGAAGCACCTTGAAAAGGAGACAGAATGGAAGAGTATAACATGCTGGGGTGCTGGATTTRTATAAAAAAACAGAAGTACACAGGCTTTGGCAGCAAAAGCTTATGTTTGTATACAGAACCAACTAAAGATTAGAAAATGCAGGTAAAGCCTYTTCACTATCTTGCTTGGCAAAAAGGGCGAGAAGGGAGTGAGATACTGCTGCTAAGGATAATGCCTGAAACCATGGAACAAGAGATAGAGATGTCAGATTGAATCCTGTGACCTCAGACAGATTAAGACTGGAGAGGGTTTTTTTTTTTTTTTTTTTTTCAGCCGAGGTAAAGAAGCAGAAGCAGTAGTAGATACATTTAAAAGCCAAAGATCTCTAACACCCACTTGTATTTCAGAAATAGTAGAAGTCCTCTAATTAAAGATCACTTGTAGCACATGATTCCAAAGCAGAGGAATGGATGTGAAAAGAGAAAATTTTAATGTAGGCACTGAAATGTCGAGACCCACCAAGCAACTCAAGTTCACAGGCTCAAAGCAAATAAAGACCACGAGAATGACCAGCGAGGCAGCTGGGTCCTGTGCACACCCTGAGGAAGGCAATGCAGAAGACAGAAAGAGCAATGGAGGGCTTCCTTTTACATCTTAGTCTAGGAGGAGGAGTGGATTCCTCTATGCTGGATCAAAGCCTGCTTTTTTTTATTATTATTAATTTGTGTGCTATGGTTGATTGTGTGATATTTTTTGTTTGGTTTTAGATTGTTTTTATTTTAAGTTGAATTATGCCAAAGCTGTGACCTAATCTACCACTTGTTAGTCACAAMAATACAAGCCATGGGCTTTAATGCACTAGCCACAGTGAAAAGCTTCAGAGAGTATGCCAGAAGGTGTGGAAATTTGTTAAGGAGGTGAGGTGGCTCATCTAGATCAATTTGCTAGAGCACACTCTTGGGGTTGCAGTTAATGAACTCGCATACTTGGAATAAATCAAGTAGCATTCTGGAAACTGCTGATAAAGGACAGGGGCATCTTTTCAGGGTTGTTTTCAGTGTTGTTGAATCACAGCATATTCTGATTTTACCTGCCAAGTTTTTCATCAGTGTTAGCCTGATAGCACAGTTTTTAGCAGGAGTAATGATGGTGTACCCTTTCTTTGCATAATTCAAGTTCATTCTTCAGTTCTTCCACCAGAACTAAAGGGACTAGGTGAGTTGTTGGGAATTAATGCTTATGATCACCAKTCCACTCCATAAATGTGTACACTGAAACAAGCAGTGCAATGCATGTGCCATTAAGTATAGCTGACTTTGTTATGAACCTGAAAGTAGATGGTGTTTTTGTTAGCATTCCAGCTCTTGAAATCCTATGATTCTTTTTCTTTTGAAGTAACAAGAAATAGACTTATAGTTCACACAGAAAATGTTGACAATAAGAATTCTAAACCATGCATTAGTATTTCATAATTTCATACTTAACTGCTACCAAAAACAGTATYGGTATTTTGCCTTAACTTCCTTGAGAAAACAAGGTCAAAATCTAGAAACCGAAGAGACCAAATTTGRTTTTGGTAAACCAAATAAAAATTGTCAATTATTTACAGACAAAGGAAGATGATTCTCTTTCCTGCTGTCTGAGTATCTTGGGTTTATGTTTTCYTTCCCAATGCTATTACCTGAGTATACCTGCACATCCTTTGAATGCTGTAGGCACAGCTGTGCTCGTGGCTGCCTACCATGTTTGAACACATGCTGTTTTCCTACCCGCCAGAAGAGCTTTTGAAATCCATTTCCTCTTTGTGCACATATTCATTTTAACTGAGACAACTGAAGAAGGGAAAATTTCAGAGCATGTGCTTTTTTATAGCACCAAAAAGGGCTTCCTGCAGAAGCTGCATCTATAATATTATGCCAGTTGGCCTTGTAAATGCATCATTGCCATGCACCTGTGCCCTAAGGCAGGGGTTCAGCCAACTTTGACATAACTTAGCCAGATGGATATGCCTAATTTGCATGAAGTCTGAATGCTTAAAGGYATAATTCCTCGCTCCAAATTATTTAAATGGTGTTCTCTCAGTGAACTTGTGGTTAAAAGGGATTTGTCATTTGTCAATCTACCCCTGTTAGATTAACTTTTTTTAATTTAAAAAAGCCCTACATTTTGAATTATTCTACACTAGATAAATATTTCAGTGAAATGAACACATTATGTTCTTTAATCTGTGGTGACTCTTAAAAAGGCCAAAGCAAGCTTCAACCACTTTGGTGAAGCTTTATGGTGAATTAATTAAGGCAATGCAAAAGTTACCATTGATTAGAGGGTATATAGCAATTTATATAAATTGCTATTCCAAGATAAACCGCAGCTGGTTTAGCACCAGTGGCAACTCTGATGTTGGAGAATAATCACATCTCATTATGCCATGTACCTTCTCACCTTTGTATTGCAAACTCTGTTGAACAAAGTACCCCTGAGGGCTGTTTATCCCTAGATAATAGTCTCTACTGTTAAGTACTACTTCATCAAAATGTTTCTTTCTGATGATGTCTTACTGTAATATATCATGGAAGTGACAACTAATATATTATATGATAAAGTAAAATATCCCCTGAGCAAGGTATGGGGATGATAAATTATGTTAATATGTTATTCCCATTATATTATCATTGGTCAGCTGATGATTTAGTATGATGCTTCATCAGAAAAAGGTAATCTAATAGTATATTACTCAAAGCTTTATGCCATCTGGGGAATACAGGGAGTAAATTCAATTGACTTGTGGGACAGAGGTGTCTTTTGTCCTATAATTCAGGTACAGTCTGAAATAAAATACATCAAGATAGAGCAAATAAGTATGAAAAAGGTTAATCTAGGATGTACAGTGATAAGAAATGTCCTGTTGTAGAGGTCAAAAGCAGATTCTCAGTGGCTATAAACCAACATTACACTAGTATAACCATTATATATTAAATCAGCATAACCATTCATATAACTGAAGCTACCAGGGTAAACATCAGTCAATATATTGTCCTGGTAAGCTGGTGACAATAGTAAAATAGAAATTAACTGATATGCTGTGCCCTTTATTCAGACATTTGACAGAGATTTAGTTCACCATGATTGTCTGCAGGAAGGCTCAACCATGTTTCTGTGCCAAACTATTCATCATCAAACAGATGGTTATACTATTATTCAACAATTTGCATGCTGACACGCTGCAGTGATCTATGGACGATACCAGTATGTCACTAAACCAAATGGAAAYATCAGAAAAACTTTGTTGGGAGGCAGCTCCTAACTTATACTGAGAACTACTCTCTCACGTTCATTTCTTTGTAATTTTTTGGTGATAGGCTTTGGTCTTGTTGGTGCAATTTAGGACGTGACACAGTGGGAGATCTGCATTCTCCTAAAGTGTCAGGTAGGGGGCAAGTGACAGTGCCTAAAGGATGCTAGACACTCTGTTAGGCAACTTGATCTAGCCTTCAAAGTCTTTGCTGCCTCTACATTTCAGTCATCTGTGGTTTGAACAGGCCAGTGGTTCAAAGCTTGTAGCATGGAGGCTGACTGACAGATTTTGTGGCTCACACACTTGGTTTCACTGGCAAACCATCAGGGTGGTGCTTGGAGCAGTTTTATCTAGTTGAGGAGAAGCAGCTATTGCAGTCCTTTTTACTGAGCTGCGTGGCCATACCCCGGCCCTGGCAGGCTGTTCCTCATCATCATCCTTCAATGTCCCCATATGAGAAATGGTGGCTGATGTTTGTCAGTTCCCTGGTGCCTGTCATGTTTCTCACCCCATGGCCCTGGAGTTGGTTGCTTTTCCTTCAGCAGCATTTGGCCCCTCCATCTCCCTTATTATATACGAACAGTTTTTTCACGGTAAYGTGGATGCCCTTATAGATGTGAAACTCACATGCTGCCCAACAGCCTGGGAATGCTTCTATTCCTCCCCCTTTTTTTCCCCTAAGTGAAATATTTATTGCTGATGAAAGATTTGACAGTGAAATCTTTGCAAGCTAGTTGTCCCTTCCCAGACTAAACATAAGACCCCCCTCAGTCCAACACAGTGGTCTGCTCACCGTATCATGGGACAGTGCTTGTACAGATAACAGTCTGCTAGTTTATATCCTTAGTCCTATCAGTCCTTTTTCTGTTGCTAAAAATTCCAGCAGCTGAACTGCCTAGTACCAGTTGTTAAGAGGTAGGTTTAGTCATAAAGGATATATATCAAAGTTGGAGTCTGGTACAGAACCATATAAATGTAGTCCTAGAATCAGCAACAAGGAAGAACTATTTTGTGATCCTTCCAATAGCTACCTACAATTGTACTGCCTCACATCAGAGTGCCTCACTTCAGGTGCCTCTCTTTAAGTTTATTTCCCTCCAAATGTTCCTGATACATTCATAACTACCTTTTTCCAGTTACATTGTTAACCCTATGTTTAAATTTTGCCTGCAGGTGAACTGAGATCACAATAATTTAAGAATGATCAAACTTAGCTAATCCCAGTGTGTTTTAGCTCAGTAGCATGTCTCCAAAATGCAAGCCATAGCGAATGCCAAGGAGGAATATAGTAAAAGACTATGCATGTTGTGATATATTCTCAGTTTTGCTTTTGGAGCTTTTAGCAGTCTGTGACTCAAAGACTGCCTTAAATCAGAGGTGTGTCTTTATATTTGATAATATAAAGAGAAATTCTTTCATGAATAGTTATTTCATAAGCTTATCTAGCCACCTTTTGAGGATGTTTCTTCTTTTAGAGTCCATGACATCCTATGGCAACAAGTTCCCTTGTAAAAATGTAGTGCTGTTTGTTTTTAATCTGCTACTTGCCATTTTAATTTAATATGCCCTAGTTCTATACACTGAGCAATCATGTTTAATCTGTACCTATTAAATTCTTCATTATATTCAGGATTGTGTAGACCTTCGTTGGTATGTTTTATTACATAGCTTTGAACATCCATCTTGTCTTTTTCTATAAGTCCACTAGTCTCAGTGAATTCTGCAAGAATGGGGGATCCAGGCTACACTCAGTAAGCAAGCTGTGGGAACACCCCGAGTTTCAACAGTGCCATAATGGTGTCTTCTGTTCTCTTCCCAATCATTCCTATCATTTGATTTCTATTTTACTTTTAGTTGCTATTGAGCATTGAATTGATACTTTCATAGAGCTATCCATTGTAACAGAGTCCTGTTATTTTGTATGTAAAGTCAGGAGAGTTTTTTTCCCCTGTGCCTCACTTTATGACACTGGCTGTGATGCTGCTTTATCACTTGGCATGTCAGTATGGTAAGATCCCTTTGCAATTTTTTGACATCAGTCCATATCTTTACTACTGTGAATAGCTTTGTATTGTTAGCAAATTTTTATCTCTCTGCTGTCTAGAGAGTAAAGTAGATTCTTCCTAGGTACGCTGCCAGCAGGACATTAGCAGTGGTCCCTGACCTTTTCTTTCTGCCTGTTTTTTCCTATCTTATAACCAGTTACTAGTCTATGAATTATCTGAAACTTAACCGGCAAACTCCTTCAGGGTAAAATGAGAAGTGACCTCACAAAAGCAGGAGCAGAACTTCTAATTCATCAGTTATTAAGATATTAGTTTCCCTATGCACTTCTTGATCCAATGGGAATCAAAACTAAGGCAATGATATACTTACAGAATAGCTTAGTCTCATAATAATTCTGATCATCAGCATCTGTGTACAGCACTAACTCTCAAAAGAAAAGCCTATTTTTTATTATGTTTCTGACTCATTTCTAGAGAAAAGTTTTGAAGAAGCCTTAGATAAATAAAATCTAGTGTACCCCAGGGCATATAAACATAAATTCAGTATAGAGGTCCCTAGATTATCCAGCTCTCTAACACAGCAACTTGAAAATTCTGTTGCAGTCTCATTTTCAGGAAAACATAAAGGGTTTTTTTTTTTAATGGAATGTGAAAATGTGTAATGGACACAGTACTGTAGCCTGTATATTGTTAATTTTGTACTTAGTTATACATTACTTTGTTCTCAATTTTCAGATTTCTGTATGCTGCTGAGTTTTTATTGACTACCTTTCATTTCATGGTGTGGAAGAAATTTTTGCAGGGGTTCAGGGCCAGGATACTATAAGTACAAATGATCTGGATGTTATGCAGTATTATACAGAGACCACTGGCTTGTTGAAACTCTGGAACTGCTTGTTGTGCATGTCAACTACGTGTTTCTGTTGAAATCACTAGCTGTGAAATGGTTAAGGATAGTTGATAACATGAACTGTTCAAGCAGCACATAGTAACAATTTATTCTAGATCCAATAACAAACACTTCACAGAGCCCTGGGGAAGTCAGGGCCCTTATTTCAGAGACAAGTCTTGCTCGATGCTTTCAAGAAAGCACAGTGCCTAGTAATATTATTTTCAATTTACCTTATTTGTTTTTAGAGAAATATTTGTATTCTATAACTCAGTTTGGCTGTAAGCACAGGCCCTGTAGCAAATTCTTTTGTTGTAGAGTTGTGCAACATAAGGCATCCCTCAAATAAACATCTCAGAACAAATCCTCTTCACCTTTTCCATTGACTACAGTAGGGATATTTGTGTAAGCAAGGTGAACAGGTTTTGGATGTGCAGATTGAAGAACTCCGTAGGAGTAACTTTCAAGAAATTGGTTACTGCTATAACGTGAGCTGTGCTGACACAGCTGGCAGACACATTGAAATTGATGCTCTTGAGAATAGATAGATCTTTGCCAGAAATATTAGTTTCAAGAAAAAATGACATTTTTTTCCTATCATTACTGCCAAGTGGTGCTATAGTTTCTAAACTAGATTTGGTAGAGATGCATGGATCTGATACTTAATCTCAGAAAAGGGAAGAATTGCTCTTTTACTGAGGGTCAAGTACCCAGTGTTCTAAAATTCACTAGTGCATTCCTAATCCTAGGGAAATGTGAAGTCCCACTCTCTAAACTGTTAGGAGATTCCCTGGCCTCACCAGAGCATGCCCCAGCAGCGCTGTAGCTGACCAACCCCAGCCCTGCTGGACTGGAGTTGCTGGGATGTCCTGGAGTGACATTGGGCATGGCGAGTTGCCCTCGCCTTTGCCTGATGCTCACTGGGCCATGGCGAGGACCTGCTGCTGTCACCACCCTGCTCTGCTCACCCACCCCAGTGCCACGGGACTGCGCCCCATCAGCGAGAGCATTGCTCAGCCTGTGTCCCGTCACAGTGCCCTCGTCTCCCTTGCCTGCATCTGGGAAGCAGCCCTGCCCCTGCTGCTCCCTGACGGCTCAATCTGTCTACACTTATTTGGAAAGCTGTCACTTTCAAAAGTTAAAGCTATTTTTTCCCTTTCCCTCTTTCCATTCTTCCTCTTCACTTTCTCACTTCTCTTATAAAAAAAAAAAAAATCAAAAAAAAAGTGCATGAGACTTGCAGCTCTATAAGACTTGAATTTATACCAGTTTTCAACTATAGCCTCCTACTCCTCAATCTATAATACAATGTACCTTGTTCATTTAAAAATCAAAAAATGTATTAAAAATGTATTATTCTTAAAATAGGTAAAAATCTTGAGTCTTTTAATGAGCACCTTGTAGCTGAAGACATCATTGACTAACTAGGAAAGATCTCTGTAGTCCAGTTAGTTGCACAAACAAGACACAATGGCATCAACAACTTGTATTCTGTAGTTTGCTGCATCTATGTCATTGTATAAAGTTCTTTAAATTGCACTGCCAAGAAAACATGATTGCAGGACAGATGTAAGTGGTTAGAAAATTATTCACTACCATTTCACTTGCATGGATTTTGAGGGTCAAAGCTATGCATTTTTATCAGACTTTTTATTATCTTTCAACCCAAGCGAAGATCAATGCCTCAGAAAAGGAACGGGACTGACTGCTGAAGTTTTTTGTTTCAAAAGAAATRCTAAAGAGAATTCCAGCTATTTTATAAAAAGTTTCTATTGAATAATTCTTTAATATTTAGAAAAATACGTGAATATTTTAATTCTACACGGAGCGCTTTTTGGAATGATCTTTTATATAAAATGATAATAAGATGGCATATATTTGTTTGTGTGTATGTACAACTAATCTGTTCAAACTTGCTGATGACCATTAGGAAGACAAAATGATAGAAAGGGAGGAGAGTTCTGGGGAAGCTTCCCGCTATATCTCTAATGTTAATGCTAGTTAACATGAGTTTTGTCCACTAGCAGAGTCTATATGCTAGCAACACTGCCACCTCAGCACTTGGCAGTGTTCCTTCTGTCTTTATTGTAGAAATTGTAAGCAGTGATGCTTAGCAATACCATTCCTCTCCTCCTTCAGCCTGGATGAGCCAACATCTGTCCTCATTTGAGACCCTGGCCTACCTGAGCTCATAAGTATGCTTTTGGTGCATGTGGTCCATAATATCTTACACCATCGGTCCATCTGCACCATGGGGCTTATACCCTGCATCTGGTTTCAAAGGGGGAKCCACCAGCTTTCCCTGTTTTCACTTGTGGTGTGGTGAGACCTACAACAACAGATCTGAATATGTGGAGAGAGCTGTCACATGTGCAGGGTCCATAGCATTGCTCTTGCAGGGTAGAGGTTGTAATATGAGGAATCATGGGGCTAAAAGATGTGCTTAGATGCCTACCTAAATCAGAACATAAATTAGCAGAAGTGAATGATATATACCCAAGAGATACTCAGCAAAATCCTGCAGCTGGGACATAAAATCACCACCATTTCGCCCACAAATCCTCATCCAGAAGCACAGCAAAGACACCAGCAAACACAGCCTCACTAGTTCATGGCAAATCAGCTTTTGACAAAACCAGCACTGTCTCTAATCTTACTCTTTAGTAAGAGTACTCTTACTAGCTGAATACCTAGTATTGATTCATTCCATTGCTGAAATCAGGGTTATTGCAAATACTAGGCTCAGTGCAGGTACAGCTAGTTTAGAAATATTGATCAGTCAAGCACCAAAAGAGTAGTCCATAGTGATTTAAAGATGTGTACACACACACACACACACACACACACACACACACACACACAAACAAACACACACTGAGCCTATGGGGTAAAGGAGCTATCCAGCTTTCTGCGACTTCCCATCTGTCTTTGTAAGAGATGAAAAGATTTGGACAAACCTAAGGAAATAGCTTCTATCTCCAGGTGGAGGGGGCTAAAAGGACTAAAGGCAAGCATGCAAGGAGGCCAAAGCCAGAAGCAAAAGCTACAGAAGAAGAAGGAACTGACTTTTCAAGGTGAGTCCTGACAGGAAAYATTATAGCTTGGGGAACTTTGTAGAGCGTTGGTATAAAGCCAGGCTCATGGCCCGAGCTGGGACAAAGACCTAACTGTTATAGCAGATAAAGCCTGTGAGCCTGCCACGTGTCTCTTGGAACAAACGGTAACTCACTCTCTTGAGTAAGAGTTAACTGTCAAAATCTGAGTTCTTCAAACATCAGATTCCRGATACAAAGCATCTTTCATTCCTTAGGGGTTCTTCATTTGAAGGATTTTGGGCCCAGTTCTTCAATTGTGATGTGTGAAATGGGTTTCTTTACCTCCCTTTCTTGAGTAGAGGACTGCAACACAGAGGCCATGTCTGTRTTGCCTTTGGTAACAGGTAGCCCCTGAGTGTTTGTGTGAATTCCCCAGCCCAGAGAGACTTCCACCAGGTGGGTATATACACGGCAGCAGTCTGCAGGCACTTGTGAAGCGTGCCAGCTGCATCTGCCCCACATTTAGGGTAGGGAGTCAACCATTGCTTCTGTCCCRTTCACGTTGCCTCAGCATAGGCAGCAGAGCTGAACCTAAGCATATGCAAACACATTGGCAGTAAAGTATGAACAGGGAAAAAGATAAACATGCATAGTCAGGAGCATGTTTAGATGGCAGCAGTATGACAATCTGAGAGATGAAGTCCTATGCAAGACAGTAAAACAGTGATACAGATTTATGATGAGAGACTGTGCATACTGGTTCAGAGCTGTTGCTGAAGACTATTTATCTTCCCTTGGTGGCACTGGAGACTGGCACTGGGGGTGTTTCTGATGATCTAGAGACAAATCTTTAATCTCAGCTGTTTGGTTTTGCCAGTATCTAAGTGCTGATTCTTTCCATCTGCCAACAGCTTTCGTCCTCATATATTTGCAAACAGAAATACATTTGTAGTGTATGAGTTAATAGTCACTAAAATGCTATATTATTAAAATCATAAATAACTTGTTCTGAAGAACTGGATAGCTAACTTCCCCAAAAAATCAACTTGTATGTATTTAATTTTAGCATTGTTAGCCAGGATATTTGAAAGAAAATGAGTATTTTCCTGGAGATTAAAAGAAAATTTGATCTTTTKGAAAATTAAGGGGTTTTGTTCATGTCATTTCTGAGGAAAATGAAAGACTGCTAGAACTGACTGAAATCAGGCTTAATGAAAGCAGATTCTGAAATGCCTTTTCAGAATAGTTTTGCTATCTTGACATATATGTAGTATTGATAATACTGAATGGTTTTAAATTACAATTTGAGGATGCTAAATTCTGACAATTCATAACTTTGCACGTGAAGAATTTGATTCATACGCTCAAATAAAAGCATTGCTCTAGTAAAGTGTGATAAGACTTTTGTACAGAATGATGAATTTGTCCAATATTTAAAACCAATCTTTCATATTACTTTTGTCTCTTTTCACTCTGAAGTTCTTTTTCCCCCCATATCTGTCTTGTGAGGTGGAGAAAAGGAGAGATACTATCCTTGTGATGTGGAAAATTGTTGCACAATTCAGTAACATCATACATAAAGGAACTGACAGTTACATCGGAATTAGTGTGCYGGATTAGGCTAATGGTGCACGTAGTTCAGGACCTTTTGTCCTAGAAATACACAGTTCTAGATGTCTGTGGATCTGACAGTGACGGGTTTGCATCTCAGCATGTAGTAAAACTGCAGCCAGCCCTGTGACARTCCATCTACATTGCCTGTTGCTCAAGGAAAATAAAGATGAGACTTTTCCGTGGGAAYAGTCCTCGGTTCACATCACAGTTAATTTTGAGCACTTCCTAAGTCCGAGGCACTGCGTTTGCGTCTGGCTGCTGATGTACATCGCTCTCTTTGCACATCCAGGAAGAGCACGTAAATCTTACCTCCAATTTCTAAATAAAGTTTTCAGTAGGATTACTCCTCGCTTCAATTAGTTAGCAGGGCATGCCAGAAGTTCTGGGCATCTAACAAACTTCCTCCTTATGCTTCTTTGCCCTGTGTTGTTCCTGATTTTTTCAACTCAAGCTTATTTCAAGCTTGCCAATATATCATGGCCTTCATCATGGTAGAAAAGTGGCCTGTAGCTGCCAGTTGCGTTGTTCTTCTGGACTTCTGAAACATGTTTAAATATTTAATTAAAGAAACTACTGATGCCTCATGTGTTTTGAAAAAGATATCTGACATGTAAAATAAAGAAATCAAATAAAAGATGGAAAGAAGGCAGAGTAAGGAATGTGCTTTCTAGCCTGTTGGACAGTATCTAGTGTCAGCAGCAGTTGCCTTGCAGGRGTCTTTTCACGTGACAGATCGTAAGCGCTCTTTTTTTTTGTTGCAAGCTCTAAGAAAAGACAGGGTGTGTTGGGAAGAGTGTCCCTCTTGTACACAGTTTTAGGGAAAGAAGTTTCAATTCTGTCTTCAAAGTACGGCAAATTGCTATTGACACCTCCTTAGGGAAAGTGAGCGTGTGTGGACCTAGYGGGGAGTGAGTGAGTAAACTGCATTTTAACAGTTGATGCTGAAACAGTGTTACAAACTAAGCAAAGTAAATCTAATATTCTCATTTCAAGGGGATTCCTAACATTGTATGGTAAAATTGCTCGTTAAATTACAATCAAGAAAAAAATCAGGAGCTAGTCACTGTTCAGTAGGCAGCATATGGAAGAAAATCTGAACCCTAAAAAACTGAATAACACTGCTAGTGTTCTTTTACTATATAAAGACAAAATTGGCATATCCCTGATACTATTATTACTGTAGGAGATGGAGCAAAAATACAGTATGATTCCTAATACCCTATCCCCACACATATCCCCCCAAAAGAACAGGTACTAAAACTAAAAAGAGCTTGCATAAAGGCTTTCCGGCACAGGGAGCTGTGACACGTTTCATCACTACAGTAGTTAAATGTAGATGATTTGTAAATTATCCTAATTTGAAGGTAGAGCATTGTGCAAACAGTGATGCATTTATTATTTTCCCAGTTAGATCCAAATTTAAAAAGAAATAGCAATAGTGCTGTTTATTACTCTAATCAGAAGCAGGACATATATTTTCAGCTGTTCTAAACCTTATGTGCCCTTCTATTATGTATGAGTAGCTATTACTACTGTTTAGTTATGTATCTTTTCTGCTAGTCATATTGCAATCACCGCCTTTTGAATAGCTTTCAAATAAATAAAACAACTTCTTTGCCTGAACAGACATTCTGCAAACGTAATTAAGTGTTGAATTTTACATTCTTATGAATATGTCTTCATACATAAGATGAATCCACTGTAAAAATTTAAGAGGTATTGCTGCAGTCTGGCATTAGAACTAGCACAAAAGATTTTTTACATTGTAACACTGAGCATATCTTATGCCCTTGAACACAAACTGCCTTGAATTTTGTTAAGACTCTGTTCTCTGTTCTCATTTTCACATTCAGTGAGCCTCCAGTCTTTCAGTCCAGAAAGGATCAGTTAGTAAAGCTGTGTGATGAAACTAATCAGATTCTTTAAAATTCATTTATAATTAGCTGATACTCATAGATCTTCCTGTGAATGCTATTCAAGATGACAGCAGTGACCTCTTTTTTTTTGAATGTAATTCAGGAATAAATAATCAGATTCATGAAAGTAACAAACTTTTAAAAATAATTATCTGTATTCAAACATTTTATAAATAACCAGATGCCTTTTATGTATTGATTTGTATTTTCCCTAAAAGTAGATATTTTATTATTAGCACGGGACTATCCATTAAATCTAAATAGTGATAAATGACTAATAAAATCCTACAAATTAGAAATCTAGGCTCATAACAAATTTATAAATTCATCAGTTTGTCTCAATAAACAMTTTGAAAGTTTTACAATAATGCAGTCATTTAAACGTCGATTTTTTTTTCATATCATCTTCTGAGATCTGTGATCAGGAAAGAAAATATGGCATTCTTCATTTGTATCTTCCCTCAGATGCTGGTGTGGTAGTCCAAAAAAGTGTCTTAAGTGGACATAAAGCAAAAGGGAGCAAGAAGGATCCCTTGGTAAGACTAGATTCRGATAGTGCTGGAACAAGACTGTCATCTCCTGTGTAATTTCTCAGCCAGGATTGATATCCTATCGATGAGCAAGAGCTTTAAGGGTTTTTTAGGGCAGTGCCTCTAGTGAAATGGATTGGTATGAATGTTGTTTACCTTATTAAAAATGCATGTGTCCTGGTTCAAAAAAGGAATTAGATGCCTACCACCACCCTGACTTAGGCCAAGAAAATATCACTTGTCTCAAAAAATCTGCAGAAGCCAGRGATCTAAGTATGGAATTGCCTAAGTTTGGCAATGTTTAAAAATAAAGGACTAAAGCTGACCCAGTAAAAGGATAAGGCACCTAACTCTGTGGTATAGGGAGATATTTCTCCTCAATCCCCATTCACTACCATGAACTATACTCTGCAGTAAGACTCTGTAACTATGTTCTCAGAGAACACAACTTTCTGGTCTGACAACCCAGTGTGCAGAGCATTCATTTGAGGCACAGAATGTTTAAATCTTCCACTGCCTAAGAAATCTGAGACATGCAAATCTCATCAAAACACCCTTGCAATTAGACGGAGAGATCAAATGCCAAATGCTCTTACCTAATTTATATAAAATGTTTAACTATTCCCTGGAGAAGGGATAAGAAGTTAAGTTTCTCTTTCCTTGAAGAATGCTCTATCATAAGGTTCTAGGGCTACRTACTCTCCTTTCTCATCCTGCTTCCCTATTCTCATACCCAAATGCATTTGTAATTACTCTGTAAGTGGAATAGTTTTATCAGGAATGGATTAAGAGCACCACAGCATGCAACAGTGAGTGATTAGGGCACTCTCAGAGATGGTAGTAGATGTGAGATAAAGTATCCCTTACATGCCAGGTGAGTGATCTGATCTCCAGGTTACTGGATTAAAAAAAGTAGAGGAGCTTGGGTAAAAATAGAAAACAAGATATTACCTTTACCTTACTCCCATCAAAATCAGCAGATGGCTTGACATTGACTTCAACTGCAACTTTGTGAAGCCAAAACTGAGCAGGCAAAGGCTTTAAAAAAGCAACTTACCAGAAGGTAACATCATACAAAGGACACCTTGGCTACTATCGTTTGTGAACGATATAAATATTAACCATCTACATTTTTCATCGTAAGATTGCACTCAGTGAAACTTTATTCTGAGAAGTTCGCTTCTAGGCACATCACCCCACAGAGCTTGGCTTTTGAACACTTTTGGGTAGATTTTGAGYCAATTTTGTGTCAGCTCCGAACAACTTGCAGACAAATTGTTTTTTATATATATTCAAATAAATTAGCAGAAATTTGCCTATTTATTTTTGACTGTGGCTTCTCTTCAGTTGCCAAGCTGATGTTCTAGTTCATTTCTTTGTTTCTRTCAGAAATATAACCCTAATGCTGAACAGAATCTATTACTGTTCAGTGAAAGCAACTACTGTTGGTCCGCTCAGCTCTGCTGACTGTCTCCTTCTACCATCTAGTGGCACCTTAATCACACTGCTCTCTCTCCAAACAACTTATTTAAAGAGTAAAATTCTACAGATAGTGATAATGAATATATACTTTAGAAATAAAAAATGCATCTGGAGAAGAAATACTTTATTTTTTTATTTATTATTATAAAAGGAAGAATAATTTTTGTGTGCAGACTCTTATGGGAGAATAGGACAGATTCAATGGCATAAATCAGTATCATCAGAAAAAAGTTCTACATGCTGTGATCTTGCTAAAGGGTAAATCAGATTTGTGGACTGCATTCTTACAAATTCTCCTGTGGTARTACTTGGATTTTAGTTTGAAAGCTGCAGAATTAAACGATTCAGGAAATGCCTATTAAAAGCGTGCTCAGTTTGCAATATACCTAGATATATAAAAGGTGAAAAAAAGATTTAGAGAGATTATCAAAAGTAAAGAATAATATAAAAGCTATATTTTCCTTTCTGCCTATATAATTTTATTAAGTMTGTGAGTGTTTTGTTTTGCAACAAATGTTTCTATTTCATTAGAGTATAAGAAGTAAAATGTCAGTGTATTAGAAATTTCATATTTGGAATGTTTTCAATTAAAAGGTATATTCTGACTAATTATATGACTGAAGGAATATGAATCATCTAAAATGTGTTCTGTTCTCTGAACTGAGATTTTTGTTTGCAAGGAGTGCTGGTTGCGATGAATTAGGCTACAGAAGGAATCAAATTTCTGTCAGATTCTGAATCATGTATGTATCTTCCTTTCCAGTTATAATCAATTGACAAGGCAAATCGACAGAAAGCAGACTGCAGAATCTCAGCATCTAGGATATATTTTTTTTTTTTCTTTTAAACATGTACAGTTTTGTATTCTAGTCATATTGATAAGTTGTCAACGTATTTTCTAGGGTGGAAAAATCCCCATAAGGTGGACTGCTCCTGAAGCGATAGCTTACAGGAAGTTCTCTTCAGCAAGTGATGCCTGGAGCTATGGGATTGTGATGTGGGAAGTGATGTCCTATGGTGAAAGACCATACTGGGAGATGTCCAACCAGGATGTAAGTACTACACAGAAGTAATCTATCTGTTTGTTGAAATATTCCTTAAAAATGCTTATCACCCCCTATCCTGCTTTGCCTTCTTGCTAACTTTCTAGATTGGGATCTCAACTTATTTAAATCAGCAGAACTATCAGCTTTGATGGAACAGTTACTTTATGCAAACTGGGGACTTGGCCCTGTATAACTGAAACCTTGACTAGCTTCCTCCTAAGGATTAAAGACATTATAAACAGTCACAGCCAACTTGCCAGATTCTGAGGCTGGATATATGTGACTTTCATCCAAGTCACWGGAATCTCCATCAGATATGCAATTTGATTCAGTTCTCAGTTAAGCCATAAACGAAAACTTGAGGGAACATTGGAACTATCTGGTGATAAATTTGGCCCATTATCTCCATTACAGTTTGACAGAATCCTTCAATGGGCAAACAATGATCAATTTGAAAGGAGTAAAGGTTAAGCTGCCATGAGAAATGTATTTGTAAATTCTTCTTTCTAAAAATTAAATGTGTTCTGCTTTCTTTAAAAAAAACTACCTATGGGCTTAACTACAGTGCAGGACAATATAAGCTCATAACGTTATATGTTATTTTCTACTGTCATTTCTTTGCAAAAGTTTCAGTCAAATAGATCTTCCTGTTTAAAACACACATTTGCTTCTAGTGTAATAGAAGGCTTGTCCTAGAAAATGCAGCACTTGAAAGGAGGAGTGCTTTTTTTTTCTAATTTAAATTTCCACTAATTCTGTTATTCAGTGGGCCCCCAGCACAGCTTAAACTGGCATACTCAGTCTTCACACCAACAGTCAATCTCCATGTCAAAATGCAGGACACYAGCCAGCCCATCTTAACCTCTTTCACATAGTTGCGTAAAACACCTCTGCATTGGTTCTGAAGAGCTGACATGACTTTTCCCAGATGGCTGTTTTTATATCATTGCTAAGTTATTCAGCTRTTCARATCTGGTTGCTTGTTAAGGCTGATCAGTCATTTGGAGATAAGGATCTGAGAGATTTTCATTAAAGAAGTAATTTCAGAGTGCTCCAACATATCTCCTCCTACTCTTTGGAATAAGACTGCCTCCGTACTTCATTTTCCCCTGACAATACCTCCCATCTCCATCCCCTCTCCACCAGCTGTGCTCCCTAAGTAACATTGAGTAGGATACAGTACATGCTGTGTCTGGTTTTGAGCTACACTTCTATTGATGGACCAGTCAGTGRTTGCTGGTTGGCCATCTCAAGAGAACAAGTAACTACTGAGCTGAGGTAGAGGCTTTTCCTCAGTGGAGAAATTAATTCGGTAYTATCTGAACTGGAAACACATCATTGATCTGTTGTGAGATAAGCATGTATGCATGGTAGCCTCAGTTCTGTGTTTTACCAATAGCAATCTGTTGGCATTTGGGATGCCCTAGGGTAACTAAGATTGCCACATGGGGCTGACACAGCACCTGCAGGAGCCCGTTTGGAGCATTAGCTGAAAGCCAGGCAGGATACCTTACAGAATCTAAGATTAGACACCTGTACTTAGACAACTGAATTCAGTCCATTTTGTCCCTGGGGCACAATGTGCAATCACCAGTGTATAGATTTTTCAAACGTCTCTATTTCACACAGCCAAGTATATCACCAAACAACTTGCCTAGCTGCTGATTTTCACATWACTTGTTTAATTTGATTGAAGTGGGCCAATGGGTTCAAAGTTATTAGAGGAAGATGAACAGATAGACTCAACCCAGCAAGATGAGTACTCCAGCTATTTCCTTGCCTGAACTGAGAGCCACTTGTCAGCTTCTGAAACACCGTAGCTTACAAACAGTGTTTTAAGACAATCGTCTTTTTTTCCTTAAAATACRACATGCTTAGATGTATTGTTTTAGGAGCTGATTGCTGAGGCATTTGGACATCACTGCTGCATACATAGCCTTGCAGTAGCAGAGGGTGCTCTTCTTGAGCTCACCTTCCCTTCAGAAGCCAGGCTAAGGCATCCATGGCAATAGCAGCCTATTCATCATGTCTACACTAACTACTCTGCACTGCAAGGAATGCAGTTTGTATCAAGTTGTATTTCTTGCCTCAGACTACCTGCCTTCCCAAACTAGTAGGTGCAATGGTTGGTTGGACTGTGACCCTTCTTTTAGGGGAGATTCAGGAGAGCACGAAACTGGGAAAAAGGCAGTAGCACCTCAACGGTAATAAGTAAAATGTACATGTGCAGCTCTACAAAGGAGGATTRCTGGGCTGCTCCCCTTCCCTTCCACCCCAGTCAGCGCTAGGCCTAGTTTTAGTTAGAGATAAGCAAAGCCCAAGAAGCCAGAGGTGCCTCTGAAGAAAGTTTCCCAGGCCATATTGCCTGGTTTCTGTATAGTGCCTGGCTGCCCTAGTGCCAGTGCTTCCAGCTGCAGTGGCACCTCTCTGTAACTCAGCCTCTGCCCCTCATTTTGCCACTCTGCTTGTCTAGCCCCAGGTGATGGGCAGCTAGTCATGACTGCAGCTTGAGGAGGTGCAGGGAAGAGGAGTTGCCTGCTGCATCGTTGTGTATTCCTCACTGCCACGTAATCTTGCACTAGAACATGGAGGCAGATTTCAGTGTCTGCTGCCGTTGTGAGTGATTTCAGCTGGTGCTGCATTCACTCTTTCGGAGGAACTCAACTGCTGTTGTATCTTTTGCTTTTCCTGTCATCGTAAAACTTCTCTTCACACSAACTCCACTACCTCGCCCAGCTCTTGACTGCTTCATTGCTACTGCCACTAACCAGGAATGGGAGGAGAGAGAGGTGGAGGGAGAGACTTTCTGTSAAGTCTGTGCAGCTCCACTATTCACTCCTGGGGGAGAGGTTTGAATGGCCTGTAGGACCCTTAGAGAGAYTGCAAGTCGCCAGGTCAGAGTAATGGACGTCACAGAACTGCAGTCTGTCTGTCTTTTCCTTTGGCTGAAGCAGGCTTCAACCTCCCCTTTTCCCCTCTGTCACAACCTAGGATGTATTTGGTTAAGACCATGTCAGCGGTAAGAATTTATAAAGCACCCTCCCAGACTGGGCATATTAAATATTCTGTTACAGCATAAGGATAAAACCATTTAATTATTCCTACGTCCAAAATAGAAGTATCTTTTAACACAGAAGAATGGTGCAGGCCCTATGGATGCTGCTTATGCAAATGATGCTGACTCCTGAGCTCTTTCCTTGYCGTTCCCTGGTGCACAGCACAAAGAGCTCCTCTTCCCCGGAGCCCTACCCACAGGCTTTCAGTTCTAAAATGTTAACAGTGAGTATCTGTGACCTTCTGAATACATTTAGTGACTCGAAATGGCATTGGGAAATTTCAAGTTATTAGACACATTGTAAATCTTACTTAGCTGCATATTCTGACAGATGTTTTAGTACAATAAATTAATGTGAATTAACATGAGCTTATTTTGCAGAAATAATAGTTCCTTCCCAAAGGTAAGTGATACTGTATATATATCAGGGTTAGGAAAGGAGAAGTGCATGCACTGAACAGATTCATAAAAGACGTACTATGCAAACTATTGAAGTCTTGTATATGTACAGTCATAAGTTCTACTGTAGCAAAAGAACTGCCAACATTAACRTTACAAGACTTCAGTTTCTGGGATTTGTGTTCTAATGGTAGTAAAACTCTGCTTTAGTTAGCAACAACATACTTATTTAATTGGGTAGATTTTTTACAGAGTACTAAAAGTTTTCAGATATAAACTCCACAGGTCTTAAATACTTTTTCACATTTCATCTTACACATTACTTTTCTAATTTTCTAATTAAACAACTTTTGGAAATTAGTTCATTAATAGACAATGGCTAAGTAAGTGATGTTTGAGATGAGCCACAGCTGCCAGTTAAAAGTTCATTTATTTTATTTATAAYATACAAGCAAATAATCTACCTATTTCCACCCAAAGGAAGGAAACRGTAAGAGAAGTCAGGTTCAGGGCTGTCTGATGCTGTGCCTGTTTGCTGTATGAACACATCTTCAGTCAGATGAACCATAGGGCTGAACTGACTCTGCAGAGGGTCTCTTTTCTCACTGCTCTCAGAAGCCACGGAGATCGTATTACTGGGAACGAGCCCAGGTAGCAGAGATTCAGAGCCAGTGTGAAGAGAAGTGTTAAACTGATAACCTGCCCAAATAAAAACAGTCTAATTTTCAGAGACAACTGTTCATACCCATCAGATCAATACAGCACCTTTGCAAACTTGGTGTCCTCTATTTCTATTCCTAAACAGGGATTTGGAAGCTGAACTTTAGGCAACTGAGTTTGAAAATGTCTCCCATAAATTTTTTAGCACTGTGAACAGTATAATGTACAGTCTGAAAATGTTACCAACTTTGAGGAATGTTCTTGTTTAAGTAAATAACCATTTTATTATTGTGATAAGTCACTTCAGACCTGTGTTAGTGCTGATTAATGTACTTCTTAGATGTGTGGCAGGCACCAGAGGTGTCCATTAATTAGGGCTGCTGCGCAGTCTGTCATGTCTTATTGCTTAATTAATAAACATTAGCTAAGATATTGAACTTTCCAAGGAAACTACTGTGCTGATGAACAGATTGTGCTAAGAGCCTGGCTTGCTAATGCTCATGTGAGGAAAGGAAGATTTATATGTAGTGCATTTGGTTTGTCGAACAGCTGTGAGTGAAGTCTCCTGGGACACCTGTTAGAGGCCATTGTATAAATTACTGCATGTTGCTGAACTACAGTATTCCAAAAAGAGGGAATATTTAATGGATTGTAATCAATATGCAGGAAAACTACTGTAGCCAACAGAATGAAAGTCCTTAGACTTGTGACAGTTTCTTGTAATAGTAATAATCACTTTCCCCCGTACATTTCTTTCAAACCAAAGGAATCAAAACACTTGGCAGGCACTTGGGGTTGGTGCTGTACCATGGGGCATGAGCAGCTGTCTCCCCATCCTGGTAGATTTTTCAGATGTCAGCAGGACACAGGGACAGTGTCCCTCTGGACTTTCTTCTGGCTCAGTCTTATTAAAATATCTGTCAGTTAACTTCCAAAAGCAAAGTCTATATTACTCTTGATAGTGAAGCTATCAGAAAGATTACAGCTTAAATTTCAAATACCATTTTTGCCAATTTCAAATGATTTCAAAACTAAGGAATGCATAAATGTGATATGGAAGATCATGAAACATTTTTCAGAATTTTTTTATATCATAGTTACTGTTTAATATTAACTCTGTCTTCAACCTTTACAGCTATGACTAATATCAAATAAAAATGCCAGTATGTATTTAACAAGCTCCAGCAGTTAATTTCATGTGTGTACAAAATATATTAAAAGAATGCTCCTCTTAATAAACATAAAGCCTAAGCATTAAAAAATATAGGATTAGTTTTGTTACCTTTAAAAGTACTCCTTTTCCCTTATAGTTTATATTTATACCTGACAAAAAGGTTTACTTAGGAAAATTCACTCTACCCACTTTACTCACCTTAATGCAGACCCACAAGATCTTCTGGTGAGTTTTAAACATACCCATCACTGAAAAAAAAGCTACAGTCTTCTTCTCGGAGTTTGATTGCAGCATAAAATCTTTTAATTTTCAGTCCTTTTCTTATCCATCAAGAGTTTGCCACAAAAACAGAACTAGATAGCAGTATTCAGCTTTTTTGYTGGCAGACTCAGGGCTTTGTATGACAGAAACTAAGCTATAGTAGGGATTCTTTCACGTCRTAATTGACAGGCTACTACTATACCAACACAGAAACACTTCTATTTGCTAGAGCTTTTGCTGTATCCTTTTGCAGATGCAAGCATTTAAACTTGTTTACTATTAATGTGGCACTTCTCCAACCTTAAACCAGCAAGAAAAAAGCATTTAAGAGGTCTTAAAATAGATAATCTTTTTATATATATAATTATAATCATATATTATAAAATATGTAATATATTATATATATTATAAATATATGTAATTATATAATATACAATTATATATTACAAAAAAGTCATACTTTTCCTCTTCTTAGGTATATGGATGTCTAATTCTTGTGTTCAGCGAAAGGTGCTATGCAAGGAGCTAAAGGGGAATGGAGAATAAGGAATTAAAAAGTTCTAATTCTTCCTTTGACACTTGACTCCCATTGCAGTATTAGACAACTCAAATCACATCTTCGCTCTAGTTTCTTAGAGTCTAAAAATAATAATGTTTCCCTCACAGGGATACTAATGAGGCAGTATTTGGAGTTCATTTTTAAAATGTGTTGGTATTAACGAGAAATTATAATTATCCCAGTCACAGCTGGCATTTGTCTTTATACTGAAAAGTTTCTTTTGAATAAGAGAGGAAACAATGCAAAGATATGGTGAAACAGAGTGTGTCAGAGAAAATCTAATGCCTGGGAAAATGTAGTTGCTTTTCCTTTTTTTCCAAATAATGTATTCAGAAAAACCTCATCAGCTCACTATTGTTGTGTCAAGTGGATGGCATATGTCTAATAAAAACGGTGCAGCTTTTCCTTTGCCTTAAAAAAATGCATTTCAGAAATTCATTATTTGCAACAGGTGTCATTAACTGTTAAGACCATGATAGCTGCATTTCTGGGCTGCTAAAGACTGCGGCTTCAGTGACAAGTATCCACTATGCTGTATCCAGCATTATAACAAGTACCTAGGTTTTATGAAGCCACTTCTGACATGGCTGCTGGAGAAACTGGACTTCTGACAGTTTTGGGAACAAAATATCTGTTATGCACATGGGATTGAATGTTACCCCCTCTGAGCCTGTAACAAGAGCAATCTGAGGGCATATCCAGCAGCAGGAGGCAAGGAGTTGGAGGAAATATTTCTCTGGCAGTCTGATGATTTTTTTTCCAAGAGCAGCTATTTTGGCAGCCCAGGTTTTGGACCGCTAAAGTAAATCCCAGGGAGATAAATTAGTAGACAAAGGCAGGTTGAAGGATTATCATATTGACCTATAATTTACCCCGGGCGTCACCTCCATGYGTATGTGTGCTGCCAGTCCCAGCTGTAGGTGTGCAGCCTGTCCACGCTCACAGGTGCACCGAATTCAGAGACCTCTACAGCAAATTAYGCTCGGTTTTGAGTAGCCTGTACTTCCTAGCGCTAATGTGGATGGGTTTGAAACTTACCCTGTATGACCCCAATTCCCTATAGTGTTGCACACACCTGTTTTTCATGTACGGTTGTTCCTGCCAGGGGACAGGAGGGCTGTGCTCTGTAGGCTCAAGTCACCTCCTTTTATGAAATTCAGACACCCGGTTGGGTGTAGTTATAAGATTTCTGTTCCTCTCCCCACCATGCCATCAAAGGGAGCTGAGGCCCTAATGCAGCTTCRTTGCCGGTATTTGCATGATGCCTGCAGCAAAAGCGTTAGGCGTTGTTACACAGAGCCGGCACCATTAAGTCACAATTCAAGAAGAGAACAGGCGTATGTTCCAGGATAATAAGACCGAATATACTGAAGCTACAGCTCGTGCTGTAAAGCATTGATTTGCTGTAAATAGGTTAATGTACCCCCTTCCAGCTGCATTAATACATCTGTGGCATGTACATTCATCTGTGTGAAAATGATAAATGTCTCCTTAGCGCACAGTGGGTATAAATGCAGTGGATATGTTTCTTGTACATGTGCTGTATTATAGTAAATAYTCTGTACAATTATTTTCGCTTTAGAAAACATTGAGCACTGTCTGGATTTTTATGTGGAAGGGATAAGGTTTTTTTTCTGAGCAACCACTTAGTGTCTTTCCATTCTTTTATATACAAGAAAGCATGATAGTGCCATTTCWATCCACATCCCCACTGCTACCACCATTTACTTCAGAATCCAGTAACCATTCCTCGCTCGTTTTTTAAATCTTACGTAGAAGCAATCCAGCTGACTTTTCATGGACCTTACCTGGTTCTGCTCCCTCCTATCATGCAGGGCTGTCTAGGGTCCTTTTCAGGCAATGTTATTTGTTACCAGTGTTACTGAAAACAAGCCTCCTTTCAACTCCCATCAAATGTAATTTTCCATACATATGATTTGTTTATGACATCCATTTTTTTCCAAATCTCATCTGAAGACATGTTTTTTCCACCCTGCCAAAGCTGGCAGTTTTATTCACTGAAAGTGATATGCAGAATAAAACTGCCAACTGGTGAATAGGGTGTGAAGTAACAACTTACTTTTTTTTTTTTAAGTCATAAATAGCCTGGACGTACCTTTTCTGAAAGAGGCTGTGCAAAGTAATGTGCTCTTCTGTTCTGCTGTGTGGGGTACATTGCCTGAACTAATCATATTCCAAAGATCAGCAGACCCAAATTATCACCAAATAAATTTGCCRGACAGTGCACTGCACATTTGCAGTGCCTCACTGTATCATGACATTGCCACATGTTATCATGATGCAAATATGAAGGTATCTCTGTATGTAGTGGCCGATAAAAAATTAGTTTGTGGCTCCGTGACGCCATTCAGTACAATACCAACCTGCAGATGGATGAAAAAGATAGTGATACTTACTCTTTCTTTCTTCTCCTCCTCCTTTCTGGCTTGCTTGAAGAGGATAGCCAGAGAGCCTAAAAGAAGAGCCTGCTGTGTTTCGTATGCCAGCAAATTGCCTCACATACCCTACGCACCGTGGGGCACACTTCTGTGATTGATGCTCTTTGCTCCACCTGAGCCCAGCTGTAGAGCACACCAGTCAAATTCCTGTTAGTCCCAGTTCTCCAAGKGAGGCCCCAGCAATGCATGAAGTGAGGGTATTTGTATCATTAATCATTATCAGTGGTCTGTAATTTCAGCTTTATATTGTCCTTTCTGCATTTGATTCTAATGCCCAATAATCATGTACATTGTATTTCTTCAGGTTATACTGTCTATAGAAGAAGGTTACAGGCTTCCAGCTCCCATGGGCTGCCCAGCTTCTCTTCACCAACTAATGCTTCACTGCTGGCAGAAAGAGAGGAACCACCGTCCAAAATTCAGTGATATTGTCAGCTTCTTAGACAAACTGATCCGCAATCCAAGCACCCTTCATACCCTAGTGGAGGATGTACTTGTGTAAGACTCTTTTCAGTACTTTTTGCTTGCATAGTCCATGATGGCTATCATTAGATGTATTATAGCATTATGTAGGGGTAGGAGAAAAGGGTGAGGGTCTGAGCTTATGAAATTAGGGGGTTTCAAATAATTTTGCACTTTTATTGCTAGTACACTATTACAAAATGACTTTTTCATGAAGCCACGTGGTTGATATTAGGCATTTTTCTTTCTTTTTGTCTGAGTTCTGTCTGTTTACTCTCTGTTGTTAATCTTTGGGAATCTCCTTGTTCAGTTTTTCAGAGCTTCTCCTATGTGTTTGTTTTCTCTCTGTAATTTTCTTCTGCATTCAGCATGCTCTTTGACAGTGCTCAAGCAGTTTCTGAATTTCTTTGGACTAATTTCCTGCAGAACGTACTTGTATCTTAGCTTGCTCAATCTGTGCCTAGCTGCAGAAGATTTATCTGGCTGCAATGGTGACCAAATGAGAGATTATACTGTTACCGTTCCACAACAAATTCTTGATGGTGTTGTCCAAAGCTTTTGAATGCAGCCACAATAGAGGCAGAGCTGGGGTGGAAGACTGTCAATTTTACAGTGACTCAAGGTCCCCCTGGATGTCAGCTGAAATCAGTGAAGCYACAGTTGGCCTCACTGTTGTTGATCAGCTGAAGTTCACCTTAAGGTAAAGGTGTTTTCACGGACACTCCCTGGGCTAATAGAAGAAAACTCAGTGCCTCTAGGCAGGGCTGGCTTTCTTGAAAACCGTAGCAGGTAAAGGGGTGCTCGATACAGGTTTGGAGACAGGCTGAGAGATTGGGCAAAACCTGAGTCTGGTAGATTGCTGTGGGAAAGGTTCAAGGGAGAGGTAAACCTAGAGTTAGGGCTATAGCAAGCTGGCCACCACAACCCCACGTGACTTATGGAATTTAAACATCCCTGCACTAGAGTTAGTGGTCTCACATACATGCATATACATATACATACATACGTGTGTGTGTGTGTGTGTGTGTGTGTGTGTGTGTGTGTGTTATTATATATACACAATATATAAAAATGTTTTTATATGTATATATTATGTATAATAACATATATATATTTACATGTATATGCACATCACTTCTTACTTATACCCAAGTCATTTTATTTAGCACTAGAGTAATATGTTTATATTTACTTCTGTTTTAAAACATTAATTACAATTTAAAGATTCATGCTTGTTCTCCAAAGTTGAGCTTTTATTGAGCTCCCCTGCTTTCACAGGTTTTCTTCCTGCTTGGAAATGCTTGATGCAGATAATTTGGATGGTTATTGAGTTACTGGTATTTTGATTTATGAGGTCAGCAGTTTTTTCTAATGGAATCATAGAATAATTCCAACTGAAAGGGACCTTCGCAGGTCTTTACCCCATGCTTCTCCTTGCAGTGTTTTTCCCTCTGTCATTTTCGTTCTGATAGAGGAATGAACGTCAGTGTGTTTATGTATTCCAAAATGTGTGGCTGCAATTTAGTATGTTGCAGTTCTAGCATGTGTTTCTTCCTACCTTCTGCACAAGCTGCAGTTGGAAAGTTTTTGGAAAGCTACTCAATTTTGGAAAGTTTTTGCTGTGTCAATTTTCATTTGAAATAAATTACATTATTTTTCTGAAGACTATTACAAAACTCTTACAAACAGTTACATGCTTTTTCTGCATTCTGTTCCTACAGTTTCTCCACATAAAATGTACAAAGTCAGTCAATGTTGTTAGGCCTCACCAGCAGGATACATAATAAAAGACTGGAAATATATACCCTCAAATTGGATTCTTTTCCATCTTTCAGTTTCAGTTGCAGTAAGATTAGGGAGAGGAACTGGAACAGAAATGTGACTAAGTTAGCTCCTTCATTTTTGTTCACTACTCTATATGTGAAAGCAAAGGTTCTTTTTGCTTTTTTAGGTTTAGTTCTGTAGCTGGTGTAATCAAAGCGCTCCCATTGCATAATAGAATAAACAGCCACCTGTTTTTCTTTGTAGATAAATGTAAAAATCATCATCTTTCAGTGTATTAATATTTTTTAATTGTATCTACTGTTATCTCAGGTTAAACTTTGTTTTCYCTCTACTTTGCTGCATTATCCTGAAAGAGTAAGATCTGTAAAGGAATTTTCTGTGATACAAAAATACAAACAGAGGGATAGGTCTGTTCCTCAGGTTGTCACTGAGCTGCAGTGCTTTAAAAAATGTATTCTTTAAGAGGCACAGTTTTACARGCTAACATATGATTTATAAGTTTTAGACAGTAGGATAAAAATCAAACTTTGGAGAACTTCAGTTAAGATCTGACCTTTACAGTTCAGGCTCCTCTCTCATTCTTTCTGCCTTTTAATAAAAATAATGTCTATGAGAATAAATCAAGTGTCCTATTTTCTACTTCTTTGGTAACCTTTGCATTTGATTTCTACAGAATGCCAGATTCACCTGGTGAAATTCCAGAATATCCGTTGTTTGTCTCAGTTAGTGATTGGCTGGACTCAATAAAAATGGGTCAGTATAAAAACAACTTTATGGCAGCAGGTTTCACAACTTTGGATATGGTTTCAAGAATGAGTATTGAGTAAGTATATAATCTGTTACTCCTCTAGTGGCTAACCTGGAATTGTTTGGATGCTACAGTTATAAAATTATCATGATATATGGAACAGTGCTTTCATTTACTTTCCTATGTAAGCTAAGAAAACATACAGTTCTTACCAAAGCAGTATAGGAGAAAGCTGTAATTGAGACTCRGAACTTACAGTTTCATTCTGCGACAGTACCATGCACTACCAAGCTGGGGCACTGAGCATTCTTACATGTTTCTTGGGAAATCAGTTTTGATCTGGACTACTGAAATCAGTGGCAAAATAGTTTCTTCGTTTGTTTGAAAAGCATCAAGCTCAAATYATTCCTCACGTGGAAGCTGTTTTATACTTTGTTGCCTTTCTTCAAATTGTCTCCTGTTCCGCTCTCTCATTTTTGAAATGAAAGGACTGTGCACAGTTTTGAAGTGTCTTTCTTCAAAGTATCTCCAATTCCACTCYCATTATTGAAATGAAAATACTGCATATAGTATGTAAGGGTCTGGGCAAACTATAGATTTATATGATAGCATAATGATATTATCTATTTTGCTCCTTATTATCCTCCCGTTAATTCATGAACTCTCATTTTATTCAGGGGCTAGCTATATTAATTCCAATATCCAGCTTCTCACAGGTAATGGTCAGTTAAGATCCAGTAATTTTTATGTGAAGTTAGAATTGGTTTTGTCCCATGTGTGTCACTTTATATTTATCTACACCAAATTTCATCTGCCATTTTATGGCATAGTCACCATGTCATAGTCAATATAGTTCATAAGATCCTTCTAAAACTCTTCACAGCTATCACTTTCCCTTATCCATGAATAACTTCATCTCTCCGTTCACCTGTTTTTCCAGACCATTTACAGATTTGTTGAACAGCACAGATGCCAGCATAGGTCCCTACAGATTTCCATTGRTGACTCCATTGTAAGAATGGGCAATTTACTCCTAAACTCCTGTCTTTTAACCAGTTWTTTATAAATGCATAAACTTTCTTACACTACAGCTCCTTACTTTCTTTACGAATCTTTGATGAAGGATCTTCTCTGAAGCCTTACAGAAATCCAAGTMGGGTATGTCAAATAGATCACCTTTATCCATATGCGTGCTGATTAGCAAACATAGCAGACGAGTAACTGTAAAACAGTAATTTTGTTTGCAGAAGCCACAGTGACTCTTCTCAAATAGATTATATTTATCCAGGTATTTGCTAATTAAATTCATTATTATAGTTTCTACTGTGCCCTGTACTGAACTCAGGCTCACAGGCCTGTAGTTCCCCAGATCTCTACTGAGAACTTTTTATTTCCTAGCACCATATTTTCCACTCCACTATGTCTCAGGCACCAAGGCACTTTAAAGCAAGAGGTTACATATCCCTGTTAATAATTCTGTTATTTCATCCTTGAGCTCCTTTAAAACTCTTGGCTAAGTATAATCTTGTTCTAGAGATGTGTTCCTTTTGGGKTTTTTTTTTAGTTTCTCCCATAACCTCTCCTGCTGTCACTTCAATTTCAGACATTCAAAAAGYTCACCGTAAAGGTTCTAGCATGGGAGTCACCTCTTCAGCAGTGAATACCAACTCAAATAATTGCTTTAGTCTCCCTGCAGTGGCCAGTCTTTCAGTGTTCTTTCAYACCCTATCATCAATAGGCTCTACAGATACTCTGGCAGGCTCCTTGCAACCAATGAGTTTGCCAGAAGTTTTCTTATCGGTTTTATTTTTAGGTGCCTTTTGCTG
This sequence comes from Rhea americana, assembly GCF_003343005.1. Taxonomy (NCBI): domain Eukaryota; kingdom Metazoa; phylum Chordata; class Aves; order Rheiformes; family Rheidae; genus Rhea; species Rhea americana. Next base: position 3,154,721 of record NW_028186990.1, on the reverse strand, counting down.
GTTGAGTTAGTAACCTTCCTCAAGGTTTTTCTTTCTTTCTTTTTTTTTTCTTTTCTTTTCTTTCTTTCTCTCTCTCTCTGCTTTTACAGGTAATCTGCCTAAGTTCATCATCCTCTCCTTTTTCTTCTTTTAGACACCACTTCAGCTTTTTGAAAGATTCCTTCTTTCTCTTCAGGCACGTTGGCTTCTCTTTAAGTTTTATCCAGCCTTTCTTGAAAGGTGGTATGCATTGGTCCTGCATTTCTAACACTGCCCCACCTGCAAGGGTTTATTCTCTTAGCTGCCTCTTTTAGCTTCTCTTTAACAGTCTTTTGCATAGTCCCTGCTGATCTTAAGTGTTGTGTATAATCCCTCTTATGGATGTTAAGCCTAAATACATAATAGTTGCTGCTATTCAGTGGCTCTTCATCTGCGGGATAGTCTGCAGGTATCTTGAACTGCAAATCCTGTACCATAAGGGTCACACTTGATCTTGTGGGCTCCTTAACTAGCTATATCATAAAACAATTTCGGAGGGTATCTAAACATGGCTATGTTATGTCCCAGTGCAGGGCTTGCACAATTGACAGAGCATAACTGAAATTTCCTGCCCTTGCTGCCTCTCTGATCTTTCTCAGTATATTGTAGTTGGTGATATTTAGAGAACAACTGAACTAGTGGACTGTGCTGGATGCTGAGGGCTATTGACTTTCTTCTTGACAGCGTCATGCTCTGTGGATGTGCTGCCCACACTGTGGTGCAGGGCTAGCTCAGATGAAGGTGAACTGGGAGGGAAATCTGGGTCAAGTGGGTAGACTCACTGTTGTGCTGATCTTTAAACAATCTCTCATCACCATTCCCCAAATTATCAAAAGCATTATCTCAGGTATTCCTGTCTCAGGACTGCAAGAATGAGTGTATGAGCTCTGTTCGCCTGCATGTATGAGTGGGAAAAAATAATGTTACTACTACATTACTAAAAATTGGCTATTAGAGCTCACTTAGGTTCTTATTTAGGGTTTGGAAGAACTACTTCACTATTAATACCACAGCAGATGGCAATACTCTAGCTACAAATTTTTTTTTCTTAAATGGCTGTCTTTAAAAATGCAGAATTGGCAAATGCAGAAAATGTGAACATTTGCAGCATTCTTACGTATTCCATTCAAGAAAGTAAACTGTCCTAAAGTGGAGCAAATCATTATGTATTTATAATCTTTTTTTGTGCAAGAGGCTTTGCTATACTTGCATCCATGATGAAACTTTTTATCTTACAGTGACATTAGAAGAATTGGAGTTGTACTCATTGGACACCAGAGACGAATAGTGAGCAGTTTACAGACTTTGCGGTTACACATGATGCACATACAGGAGAAAGGATTTCATGTATGAAAGTACTAGAATCAACTGTGTTTTGTGCCTCAGCATTTCTAAAATGGAAAATATTCTCATTCTTCCCTTCTGCTCTTCCCAACTTCAAGAACTGCAGTCTCCTGTTCAGACTATTAAAGTACTTCTATGTTAATGCTTCCAAACTGGAATTTTTAATCACACTGCATAGTTCCTTCTTCAGTTATCTGCCAATAAAATCCTGGCCTACTGCAAGATTCTTGCTACACATTGATGAATAACTCAGCATGGATGTGTAACTTTGTATAACAGCTTTTGGGAAACTTTCATGAACTTACTTGAAAGTAGCAACCTATTTGGCCTGGTGTGGCTTCTTTATCGATGTATTTAGAGTTTGCTGGTAGATCGAAAAGTATTTGACTTCTTTCATGTTCTGTGACCATGTAAATTCCAATATCCAATGTGCAATCAAGGAGAAGTTTGACATAAATATTTATTTCATCTCTTAATTAAATCCAAATGTATGGGTCCTATCGTTACATTACTTTATAATAGTTTAAATGTTGGTGAGCTGGTGCCTCAAAATTTTAGAATTCTTTGCAGAAATGACTGATGATTTCATCTAGCAAATTTGCTTTGTGTGAATTGGGTGCATAGTGAGAAAAAGTTGTTTGACATCATAAGGTCTTTGATTTTGAATTACTTTGGCACTCAATACTTTTTATGCTTTAAATTGTAGATTAAGTTGGAAAATTCATTCATTCTTGGGATTTTTCACCACTCGACCTTCTTTTTATTATTCAGCATTTGCTTCTACTACATGGCAAATTATCCCTGGAAAACTGATTATAATGTTTCTTAGCCATGTATAAAACATGGTTGTCAACTATCCTGTGGCAGCCACATAGACTTCAGAAAGCTTTCTGTTCCAAAAATGCAGGCCTCCGCTACTTAAACTAAGGGTAATCTCCATCAGTGGTAGGAGACCTTAGAGGGCCAGCCATCAGTGGGGTGATATGTTTATTCCCATAGCAGCAGATCGKCCATCTCATCCAACTGAGGGCAGTGCTAATGCTGGAAGTTACACCCTGTGGTATTCAGTTTTACTGTATACAGGCAGAAAAGGAGACATAGGACAGCAGTGTAATCATATGTTGCCTTGAGTCTACTTCTAACTGTTTTTAGAAGTAAAACACAGACTCTGCCAAAATGGAGCTCTGGTTACTACAAGCTAGATCTTCATTTAGTGCAAATATCTAAATGACATCGAAGATAAGTATCTTTAGAACTCTTCAATAGCCATATTTACATGCAAGAAAATGGCTGCAAAGGCCTAACATAGTATTTGTACCTCTGTAAGACTTAAAGCTTTCATGTTTTATTCAGACAACTTACACAGACGTGCTGGGCTACATTTCCAAACTTGTGTATGGGATATGCGCTACTAGGAACCGAGAAAAGAGCGCATGTCTGTGTGCCGTAGAAGCCACGCGCAGATCTACATGCATGTCACATGTAAACTGGTTGCAGATGCTTTTGTTAATTTATACATGGTTTGGAGGACGTTTGTTAAGTTACGTGACATTCCAATATACTTGAGAATTACAGATCTTCAGTTAAAATGTGCATTTGGGCRATTAGTAAAGTATATGTGTATATCAAAATGAATTAACTACTTTATGTAATCATAATGATATTTACTGCTTAATTTACAGCTTACAAATCAAAATGTACTTCCTGACACTGGGAAAAGGCTGTTGTATACCAGTGGCAGAGAAGGAAAAACAGAAAGCAATTCAGAAAAGATTATGCTTCCAACCAGTTCACAGAGTAAGACACGCCAGGCCTGATTCACCCTTGTTACTTTATGTTAGAATAACTTCAGTAATTTTAATGGGATAACAGTAAAGAACTGAGTACCTTTTCCTTTGTCCATTAAAAAAAAAAACAGTTTTAACTGAGGAACAAGTTTTCTAAAGATAAAGAATCACCAGTGCTCTTCAATGCTGATTTGATAAGCATATTTAAAGAAGGGCAGTATCAGTCCTACTCTACCTACAAAGGTAATTTTATCAGCATGAGTACTCCCGTTGAACTCAGTAGGACTGTACAAGCATGTGTATTTTACAGGATCACAGGCCTTTAGTGGGAAAAAAAAAATTTTGTCTGTTACTGTCACTTGGAACATTCTGCCCCAATTCCACAGCTGGATAATTTTTGGTAAGGGTTCTCTTATGAAAAGAAAAYTGTACTTACTTTTGAAGCCTTTTAAAATAATAACATCACAGAGTAATGTAAAAGTTGATTTTCCTTTTTCTATTTTGCCTGCCATTGCTTCCATGGTCAACAATGTGCCATCTGCAGAAGGCCTCTCGCATTTAAATACATTACTGAGGAGGTATGAATCTGTTACTTGTTAAYGGGGTTTCAAAACTACTCGTAATCAATCCAAACCATACATGTGCACTATTTAATTCTCCTTTGCACATTTATTCATTCCTGGTAGCGTGGATGCAAACCTGCATGTTACATGCACACAACCTGGATATGTTTCATGGAAATTAATTTCCAGATATTCACACTACTGAAAATATATTTTCAATAGAACAAATATAATTAATAACAATATTAAAACATTTATTAATCAGATATATTTTTTATATAAAGAAGAGTTTGGGTAACCAGAAAGAGGCGAACAAGAGATTCTTTTGGTGAGGACATTTATTAAAAAAATTGTAAATCCTCTCCAGGATTTTGTGGGTTTATATGGCTTGGGTTTTTTGTTGTTACTGTTGTGCAGTATGACATTTTTATAATTGTTATCTTGATCAAATTTACATTTCCCCTATTTTGGAAACATTTCATTTTCTCTTGCTCAGCTTCCACACCTACTCTTCCATTTTCTTCAGTGCAAACAAAAGTGCCATTGCTAGGGCTTTTTAAATTTTTCTGTTCATTAAAAAAAAAAAAAACAAGCAAACAGGTATTGTTCTTCAAATGTGTGTGTAATTCTGTGCAGGCCACAAGTGTATGTGTGAAATTACAGTAGTTTCCTTTGTTACAGGAGATACTTTTTTCAGGTGAAAATTAGCTGTCTTTAATCATCCCGCAGCTTGCATTGTGCARTTAAGAGTTTAAATTTAACAAATATAAGCAAATCTAGTTGGCTGTTTTTGAAAACCTGGCCCACATTGCATAGTGCTTCATTACTYAAACTACTTGTTAAAAGTTTACAAAATACAGTGTGCATGATATGCAAGCCAAAATATACATTAAAATGGGGGCATAATGAAATAGTTCTAGGAAATAGTTATTTACAAGTAAAATCCCTCTGTAGGCTATTCCTACAGATCTGATTATCTTTCATCTTTCATCCATCATTTTTTGATGTCTTTCATCAAATCCATCCACATGTACAAACCATAAGCACTCTCTCCAAAACATGGTGTAAGTGAGGGCCTTGACTGCTGAGCATGGCCAGGTCATCTCTTGGCCAACAAGTGCACAGTCTMCAGCTGTCCATCCCATGCCAACCACAATGTTTCCGAAGTTGACTGACAGGTAATTCGGATGTCCTTCCAGCAGAGTTGGGGAAGCATCTAACATGGAAACCACAGCAGTCATCCTTACTGAGGTCATGCCCACTTGTCAGTCAGGGCTCTGAGACCTACTGGGAGGAGATCTTTTCACCTAATTTTGGAGGTTTGCATTTGAGCTAGTCATCCGAGGCTCCCTTTGAATCCATGAGGAGAAGCRGGCCCTTGTAGGAGACAAGTCATCTGAAAAATGTAGTTATTTAATATTGGGTGAGATGAATTGTGCCTAAGAAGCACCTATTTCTCTTCCTTCACTCTGAAAAGAGACCAAAATGACTAGCTCAGATCCAGGCACCTGTGTTCAGTCAGATGAATCTCATGCCTGGATTGTATCTAGTCCTTCCCCTGAGCTCCTGAAAATGAGAACTAGTCCATAATGCAGGTGTTAAAATTAAAATAACAGCAGAAGGTTTAGCAGATTTGGCTCATGAGATGTTTTCACATTGGATTTATTGAGAAGCAATAGGRTTTTCATTAGGTGAAAGGAAGGGAATTGAGCTATGTAGTTTAAATTTTTCCTAAATATAAGTTGCCCTTTTCATTTCCCATGTATGTCAGTTCAATGGCTGTTCAATAAAAGCTCAGCCACATGTTCTGCTTTCTTTAAAATATCAACCAAGACTTTTCACTGTAAGACAATCCTTTAACTGCAAATACATTCAACTATAAATTCAGAATAAATTAGTTGCTGTAGATGAAGCGTTCTGCGTCCAAAATTTTATTAGGTATTAGCTGGATTATTCTGATATGCAGCTCATAGATTGTAGTATTTTGATTTTTTGTAATTTAAGACTAATTATTTATCTTTTTTGTAGATATCATGAGCTTAATCCTGGGCCTTATTACATTCTATTTCAATGCAGCTTCATACAGGTCCAAAGATGGATCATAAGTAACATACAGACTCCTTTTATACAGATGCAGTAGAGATTTACTATGTGGAATAGTTTGYATTGTGGAGGTGCTTAGTAAGAGTGTATTTACTAGAGCAATTTCTTTGTTAGAAWGACCCGATGGTCTATTTCAGCAGCCCAGTTAAAGCAGAATAGAATGTACTTTAACTTGCACTGAGGGCCAGTTACTAAACTTCAGCTGGCCCAACTGCAAATGGAAGCATATATTCAGCTGTTTTAGCCRGGCTGATGGAATGGTTCCATGGACCCATTCTGGCAGCTGGGAATTTCTCTTATGAACATACAGTAACTGGACCTGCCCCTTCATGGTCTCAGTATGTCTTAGCATGGTAAGGAAACAGTAATGAATGTGGCTGCAAGACTCTATCAGCCAGAGGACTCGTATCTTTCAGAGTAACAAAAGTAAGAGTCATTATGCAGGGCTATATTCTATTGCATCCTCTAGAAAAATAGTTATATTGGAATATTTTTGACTTATCATAGCACCTATGCATAGTTCACAAACATTGTATCTATTAAATAATTTTCTTCCAGAACACCCTTGTTCACTTACTGATTGCTCTTCTTTAATAAAAGGCAAAGACAATCTTTAAAAAAAAAAACAGACCTTTTTTTTGAGAGCAAGAGAGAGATTTCCTAGGCTGAGCTAACACTTAGTAGTACAGTGATCATGAAATGTCCTGGAGAGACAAACAAATCTCAGTCTTGAAAAGGAAAAAAGTCCCTGAAAACTAGAAAAAGGTCCAAAGGAAGAACTGTCCTTATTGTGCTAGAGAGTTCTAACAGAAACAAAAATGTTGTACAAGACAATTCCATGTATTTAGAGCTCACAAGTATCTTCTACCATCATATTAGTAATTAGATTTAGTAGTACACACTGCTCATCCATGAGTGCTATGGTTGTATCTAGATCCTCAGATTAGGGGCCAGGCTATGCTGAGCACTTTGTGGATATAAAAATAGTGCGTGTATGTATATAAAGAATTGTATATATAATATGTATCATAATGCCCGAGATTTTTCAAACCTACAGAATTATATAACTCCTAATAATGCTAATGAGGTTTAATTGCACCATTGGCTTTGAAACTTTTAAGGAGCATGCACTGTATGTGTATTACTAAACAACTATACTTCCCAAACTTTCCTGGCCTGTTATCTATCTGGAAATGGACAGCCTCTCTTTTCCTCTACAGGCAGAAAAAAATGTATGTATTTTTCAAACTGGCTCACAGAAAGYTGGCTGGTCACCTGATACTGGCCCTTCTAATGCCACCACACCAAATGCTTTTCTACCAGTTCTTTTCCATGCACCCAGTTACTGTATAACCCTTTAGTGATCGGAAAGGGGAGAGAGGTGTCCATGAGCCAGCATGGCACTCCAGTACGATGTAGACCATTCTATAAAAATACTTTTGAGTCCCTCTGTGAAGTCACCAAAGATGTTTAAACACCTTATAATTATATTATTTTCTTTTAAATATCCATRTACAGGCTCTGGTGAGGTTAAATGAGGGAAATTTTCAAGGGAATTTGAGTGAAGATATGCCAGTATATACTGTAACAAGATGTGTTGAATTTTAGAAAGGAAAACAGACAAAAAAAATACTTAATGAAGGAATGTGAAGTTAAAAAAGAGACTAGAGTTAAAAGATATTTCCACATTTTACATGTCAAATAACATAATAATTCACATAACAAGATCTATTTGCATGTATGTTTCTTTAAACACTTTGTGAGGAATTAAATGTTTCAGTGTCAAAAAAAGCTCTCTTGATGTGACCAAAATTCTAAAGAATTTGTTACCGAATTCAGTAGCACTAGGATGAAGCCCTGAGTTACATATATAGTATATAGGATTCAGCTCTCCAAATAAATTCTCTTTTCCTGCTCCCACTACTATCATAGTTCACTTGTTGTTAGAGGACCAACTGTTATTAGGAAATACGTTGTCTTGTAATTCAAATTTATTGCTAGAATTTTTTGCTAGCATTAATTTCTTTGCTGAGAGTTACAAGTTACGGGATGTAGTTTACTCATTCGTGGTAKGATCCAAAGTCAGTTAAGTCCAGAAATAGATGTCAATAAAATGAAGTATTTTTTTGATCAACACTTTCTATAGTGTTTGCACTAGAAGTGATGACCCGCTTTAAAGGGGAGAAAGAGAGCGTTCTGAGCATAAAAGGTAATGCTGACACCTCAGTGAAACAGATTTTACGGTTCCCCTCGGCATGGTAGAGCTGACTTGAAGACAAAAAAACTACCCTCCCCATCAACCAAATAGAACCTACTGAAGTTATAAAGTCTTTATTTATAGTATTGGATTATCTTTTCTTTTTCTTAAACATGTACCATTATACAGTATGATCTCCCCTTCTTTATAGCTGCTYTGATTATTTTCCCCTTTGAACAAGCTCTGTTTTATACTCCTAGTCCATTGTAGTGTGAATTCTGTGATTTCTCAGTTACTGAAAGCCACAACTGCAAAAAAAATGAGTAATGTCCTTCCAGTGGTTCTGCTTACTAGACTCTTTCAGTAAGTCCATATTTCAACAAATTCATCCTGCTCTAAAATTTCTAAGATATGCATATGCTTTGTTTTAAAACATATGGCCAGGATTCTTTATCTGCCTCTCCCCAAGAAAGAGCTGAATTAGCAGTATTTCATTTTAAAATGTCGTTTCTTTTGCTGCAATTTCTTCTTCGAACTTTTCTATATAAGTAGAGGTCTATTTCAGAGAGGTATGGGAAAAGTTGTTTCTGGGTTAACCCTGATGAAGGAACTGGATTCAGTCAGTACTTCAACACATGTTGTTCAAAGGCTTGGGTCCTACTTCTGTTGAGGTTGATGTGAAAATTTCCTCATGGTATCAGTTGGATCACATATGGTGATGCCATGACTGAAAAACCCACTAACAAAAAGGGCTTGTTATTGTTCAGTGCAGTACAACTTCAGCTCCTAGTGACTTCAGTAGCAATGACAGGTACTCTGTACTTCTCAGGATTGTATCTGCAGTTTAGCAAGGAAAAAAGGCTTAAAAAGATCACGTGAAACCATATTTACTGAAAGGCAATGTATTATCTTCCAGCAAAGCAACTTTCATTGATCAAGTTGGCAGAAATTGTTTTAATTTTGTCATCAAATTTGTAAACCTGTAGAACAAACCATTTTCACTTCCAGAAAAGATACAAGAAGAATATATGATTACCTTCCAGAAATTAGCTTTGATTTTCTCTTGGAAGATAATGTGGTTGGTATATTTTCTCAGGATAGGCTCTATTTCTGTGTATTGGTTTTAAAAGTATATGAATTAAAAGGGGTTTTAATCTCTGTCTCTTCTGTGAAATTAGATTGTATACAATTAAATATGACTGCTCTTCATAGTTCGCTGTTCTAGCATAGCCATAAAATGTATCAATGTATGTGTATATATGAATAACTATTTGATGACAGACACTTTAGATTAAATATTTAAGCAGCCATGTCAAAACTTTAAATGTAGATGGCTTCTAAAGTAACAATATAATCATGATAATACTTGCAAAATATTTTACAAACAAACGGTGGCCTCAGCACAGATCTTGTATCCTTATAAGTACTCTGAAAACCACTTTTTCTTTAAAGATCCCAGGTAACATTTGTGTTTTGCGGTTGCTTCTTTTTCTCTTACTGAGATATATTTGAATAATGACAACTACCTGTAACTAAAGTCTTCACCATTCATCTCACAGAAAAGCAACCTTGGTACTATACCTCTAAGTTGTATCTTCACTGGTCTGAACTTGTGTAGCATTGCATACAGCAAGCAAGATCTACTAATTCTGAGAGACTGAACATTTCACAGCTGGTATAGTTGTTTTCCCCCTGGGACTGCCTCACYATTCAGAATGACTTTTCTTCATGTAAAATATCTCCCATCTATGTTCCAAGTCCATTTTTCTGTCTTTTAGCCAGTTTATAATATAGTAGGAATAGCCATGAAATAACGAGCTTAATATACTGATTTGCAGTCCCAAGGGGAATTTACATTACAAGTGAAGTTGTTCATATTTACTGAAACGTGGTGTTATCTTTTTTTTTAAATTCTATTATTATGATATTATGATGTTCCATGTAAATTTTCATGTGCTGGCATGCCTACAAGTTAATAGTGTAATAGAATGCTCAGCTCTCAACATTAGGATGTTTTTAAGGTGAATTGCATTACATATGCCATCTATTTGCAGAAAGAATATGGGGTTTGGCAAAGCTACCTGCTGAGCAACATAATAAGATTTTTGTACAAAGTACAAGTTACTGATTATTATTGTATTTTATTTTTCTATGATTTCCTAAGAGGCATTATCAGGTCTTACAGATGGGGTAAGCCTGTTTATTAAGATATTTATTAGCAAATAAAAGTTACAGTACTGGTGGTTATTTCTGAGTTAATGTTTTTGTCTTGCCTTAGTTTATGAATATGACGATAGCCAGTGAAGCCTGTCATACATGATCATGCAAAAAAAAAAAAAAACAGTTGCTTAACACAGGCTATGTTCTAAGATTTAAGGTACTTCAGGGTGTTGGGGTGGGGGAGGTTGCAGCAAAATAACAGTTAGTGTCCTTAAATCTTCCACTTAATCTGTAGTTTGCAGTCTTGTTCACTCTTATTCACTGATCTAYACAGCTCCTTCCCCGCAACTCCTTCTGTTTTTGAAAACTAACACATATGGTTTTATAATTGATTATTTAAATAATGCAAAGGCAATGCACAGTGATTCATAAACAAGTGAAGACTGACAATATTTAGCTCCTACCTTAAAAACTTTAATATATAAAATTATAGCTAGCCTTTAATTTCATAACATTGTGTTGTCTTCTACCATTCAGTTATGCAAAACTGAACAAAATTATGTGTAGATTAAAAAATGAATGCCAGTTGTGGATCATCTATTATGTTTTGCACATTTTACATGGGAAGAGCTCTCTCACTAAGAGCTATCAGGTTTAGCATGAAGAATTTTTTGTTTTAGATCTGGTTACAGAAATGTCTGTCATTCTTMTCTCTTTGCTGACTTTAGAATTAGTTCTTAGGTACAGACTAACTTCAGTGTGAAAAGGGTGGCGATACACTCTTCTACAGCAGATTTACTTCATTTGATTAGCATTTAGAAAGTACTGCAACTCRGGAAAAAACTACTTGGTTTTAATGGGTCATAACGCCATTATGAGAATCTTTTAGTCAGAAACTTCTGAGTGTAGGGAAGTCATTAAAATTATGACTGCAATTTGCCTCAAACCCTTCATAGCAATAGAAAACAACAGTGAGACCCAGAAAATCAAACAAAAATTTATTTCCCTATGCCTCGTCTAACCTGAACAAGCTGCCTTCTCAAACTCCAGTCACTGCAATTACCTAAACCACAGGTAGGCTTAAGGTTTCCCCTGTATATTGTCCATCCACCAAGTGCCTGCTTAGGAGCACGGGCTGCTGTGAGCGCCCGACCCCCGCTACCCTGGTCTCGTTAGTATTAGGCTTTTCTTCGTACATTAAGAGTAACCGCCAGGAGGATTTCTCTGAGCGCTCCTGTCGTAGCTCTGCTAGAAAGGAAGCCAAATCAGGGGGAAAATGCCCGACCTCCGCCGCCGCCGGCGCCCCCAGCGCCGCCCGTAACCCCCTCGAACCGGCCCGCGGCCGTTGGGGCCGGCGCGGGGGGCGGGGTCTCATCCGGGGGCGGGGCTGCGGCTGGCGGCGCGACAGCGCCTCGCGAGTTCGCCGGAAGAGGCGTGGCTGCCGCTGCCGAGCGGCTGCGGAGAAGGCGGGGCAGGGGGCGGGGCTTTTGCGAAGGGGCGGGGCTCGGTGTGGGAGCGGTGATCGGTTGCGCGCGGCGCGGCGGTTTCCTCGGTAACGGCGCGAGCGGCGGCGGTTGGTGGCGGGCCGGGTCGGGCCGAGCCGGGCCGAGCCGGGCCGAGCCGAGCCTGGGTGACATCTTGCGGGCCGAGGTGTGTGCTGTGGCTGGGGGTGGGTGTGGGCGTCGCGGGGCGCCTGTGGCTCCACGCCGCCGGCTTGGCCTCTTGTGAGGGAGCGTAGGCGGGGACACCCCMGTCCTCCTCCTCCCCCCTCCCCAGCTGCCGGGCTGGAGCTGCTTGTCATCCCCAGAGGCTTCAGTCCCGCCGCCGTGGGAGAGGCAGAGAAGACCCATCCTTGAGGCCGTGCTGAGCAGCCGGGCCGCCTGTTCCTGGCACCCTAGGGGCTTCCCAACTCAGGCCCCAGGCGCTGCGTGGCTGCTGGCAGGCCCGGGGCTACTTTCCACTTGCTGTGGGAGTGGGGGAAAAAAGGACCTCTAGTCGGAGTTTTAAATGATGCTGCTTATGAAGGGCCTTCTTAGGGTGGTCCAGGCTGCCTTGGAAGCTCAACATTTAATGCAAATAATTATAAGTAACTTGGATTATTCAGATAAGGGAACTAAATGTAGCTGTAGTATGGTTTAGTTTGGAACGGACCTCTGGAGACTATCTGACCTGATCAGCTTCTCAAAAACTCCAAATACCCACAGTGTGTGTAGCACAGATTCTGATTTTTCACTGAAGCTTAGTGCTGATAACTGGGATAGCGGGTTGTGGTGCCTGGCTTAGCAGCTGTGAAAAGGAGCTGGAGGAATGCAGGCATCACTTGCAGGAACGTCTGCAGGGCCATGTGACTCACTTGGTGCTGTTCCACAGCCTGGTTAGTCACTGCTTTTTTAAATGCTTTACATGAGTAGTTTATCTTCCTCAGGAGTTTCACAGCCTGGTTAGTCACAGTGAGTATCAATCACTGATGCCTCAAACAAACTTAATTTAGATTACTGGTCCTGATGATGATGATGATGATTCATGGAGTTTGAGAACAAGTTACTCGACCAAACTCTATTTTAAATAATTTTAGGGTTTTTTAACATTATATATTGGTTAGTGTCATAGGATAAATATCAGTCAGCAAGAAAAAGATCTTATGTGCTTTAGATGCAAGTTATATGTGATAGCATCACCTGTCATGCCAGCTGAGTGCAAATCTGATTTCCAATGAAATTCCTGTTTCACGTAAATTGCTTTTCAAAATACTTATCTTTTGAACTAGGAGTATTTATTTAATTCCAGAGAGCTGATCTTTWCACCTGTAACTTCTTAGCTGAGGAGAAGCACAGAAGAAAAGGGGCAACTCATTGTATTGTTAAATAATAACTTTGCCAGTTGTTATGAAAGGCTACTAGAAAAATGTTAATGTTAGTTAATATGTTGCTAGAAACTGGTTTTGAAGAATGCATTTGGGGCTTTGGGATTAAAAGTGAAGTTCTTGGAAACATCCAAGTTCTTGCATTTTCTCCTCTTCCATTTAAGTCTGCAAGGTTTACTCCTTCTTTCCTGTGTGGTTGCCTCTTCTCATCTCCTTAATGGAGGAACATATGCGATCAGGGACATGGCATGCTCCTTTTTGGTCACTGTTTATACCCCTTTTTCTCAAGTTAGTTTGGCTTACTGAGAGAGACAGTGATTTTTCACACAGGCTAGATTATTTGGGCCTGGAAAAATGAAATGTAATCTCTGTTCTTTCTGAAGTCTTCCTTCAGCATCTTCCGGAATATTCTGTAGTCATCAACTTTTGATTAGCTGAAACTAGCATTTCTGCAGAAATTAGCAGTGCTTGTAGTTAAAAACTCTTCTAAAGCTTCTGCACTTGAGGTGGTGTGTTTTTGAAGAGCTGCTTTTCTGCTCAGCCATTTGACAGTTGAATGATCTCCCCGTTACAGGCTGGATCAACTCAGTGCTCCTAAGAACTGCTATTTTCCCCCTAGCAGTGATCACAAATCAGCTTGAAGTAAGGTACAGTTAAAGTCAATGTTTCCTATTGAAAAATTTTGTAATAAAATAACTTTATTTTGGAGAGTTTTTATCTTCCAGACTATAGGCAAGACTCTTGATCAAACTACAGGGTAGTATGCTTTGAGGCAGAATTTTGTCAGRTTAATTTGTTAATAAATGGTAAGCCTTAATCTGCTTTCAGAATTGTACATGTTTAAAAAGATGGGGGAAATAAAGTGAGTTAGAGAAAAAAAATCCTGATTTTTTTTTTTTTTACTATTTTTTAATTAAATTGGAGAATTGTAATAACTAATTTTAGGCTTGTGGGCAGGTAAAACTGTGTATAGCTGTTATGCACATAGCCACTCTAGAGTAATAAAAGCTTTAAAAGGATCTTTATATAAAAAAAAAGTTTCACACTGTAAGCAAAGGTGATGGTTTAAGTGACTAATTTCACTTTAAATATTTTAAACTAGTTTATATTAGAAGACGGTTAATCATTTTGTAGTTATTTAGTGAGACTAAAGAAGTGAGACATAATACTTTTCACTGATACTGTTTTTTTCATTTTCCCCTTCTGCTGTGATTTTAGGGGGTAAAGTTCACAGTCTGAGTTGTCCAGAGATGTGTATGTTTATTTCTATTAAAAAAAATCACAAAATTCCTCTAGCATTAATTAAATACTTCACTGAGTGTCACAAGTGTTTGTTTTCAGCTGTATGATTGTTGAAAGTATTTTTAGTGGTTATTATTCGGGATAGACAAGGGTTATCCTCCTTGTAAAACACGTTCAGTTAGGTACTGCAAGAGAACACATGATACAAGCTCCATCTCATGTGTTACTGCCAGGTAACTTCAATCAGACGGCYTCTGCGCAGGAGGAGCAGTTTGGCTTCCACATGACACGCTGCTCAGTGTTACATTGCCTGGCCTCATATCAGTTGAATCTGTTATGATCGGATTCTTTTTATAGTGAATGAGTTCCTAACTTACATGTGTTAATATCAGCCAAGATGTTACAGYTAGCATTTCAATTGAACTGACAAACTATATTTATTCTGATTTCAGTAAAATCATACAGCAAGTGCTAAAGAAGGCAATACTGTGTTGCTTTGTTATCTAAATTATGACTGACTGGATTTTTGACATTTCCAAATAAAATGTAATTGCTCTTTTTCAGTTCAGTGGACCATAAGGAGGTGTAATAGTTGTGCTGTGGAATGCCTAGAGTGATGCCAATATTGCTACCCAGRGAATCAAGGACATTGTGTTATATAGACAAGGCTATAAACAGACAATCTACTTTTGTATCAAGGCTTCTTCGCTATAATCAGCTTATGCTCCATTTGCTTAGTGTACCAGGCAAACCTGCTGTGACAGTACTTGTATAGCATCTTACTCATATCGTCTTTTTAAAAGTTTAAGGACTTCTTACCACATGCCCACCTACTGTGGTAGCGCTCCTGTATTTGTAACAGTCTTTAAACAGCTGTTCCCTTTTCTGATCTTCTGAACAACAGGTGATCTGTGTGTTTCAGCAAAAATTATGGGATTGTTTGACAAACTAGCAGGATGGCTTGGGCTGAAGAAAAAGGAGGTTCATGTTTTGTGCCTTGGTTTGGACAACAGTGGCAAAACAACAATCATAAATAAACTTAAACCTTCAAATGTAAGTAGCTTACTTAATTTACTGATAACTTTTTTACTGCAGAGTTGATGTTTATTTAAACTATTTTTGCAATTTTTGCATGCTGTTATACTAAATCTGACTATGGAAAAGATATGTAGAGCTTTTTGTTTTCATACAGTAGAAAAAATGTGTATTAAGAGTTCTGAACTAACTAAAGCTAAATGTAAGCATCCACATGTATATTACGGAAGCTAAAAACAACATTAATGTGGCAGTCTTTCTAAGATCCATAGTAAGGCTGAAATCAAAATCTGGAAATTTCATAAGTCACTTAAATGCTACAGGTTTGCAATTACAATTCCTGTGCCAAACATACTAGATGAATGAAGTTGTATAACAACCTGTCTTTGTCTACATTTATCATCTCTGCTGTGAGCTGTTACTGAGAAGTAATAAATGTATAATAAATAATAAAAATTGTAAATAATGGGAGATGCAAATTTAATGGTCAGTTCAGCATTTCAAAAGCAGGGTAACTTTCAAAGAAATACCACTTATACTTGCAGTTCATTCCTCCATTGATAGGTGTTTGTCAGGTYGCTAAGACTGCCTAGCATCCTGAGCAAAATCTAATGTAAGATTGCCTTGTTTTTGAGGAATTGTTGTAGCAATTGAAATTGTTTAAGGAATAAGAATRGATGAATTTTAGGGGCCATACTCAGAGACAGAGGCTTGTTCATTTCCATTATATGCATTTGAGATACTATGAATTCTGCAGTTTATATGAGGACACCGCTTTTGTTTGTTAACTTTCAATTAATTTTTTCTGTAGAGTACCAATGGGCATAGTTTAAAACTGAAACTTGGTAAAGAGCCTGCTATGTTCCCTTCCTAGGAATTATTCTTCCACTGAAAATTACATAGATTTATTAAACTACTTACTATCTGTTTCTAGTTGTTCGGAGGCAAAGGTACAATTTGGATCGGGCAAATATTTTTATGTATAGCTTTTTGAGACCTTCATTGTAGCAGTTTTTATGTCATGCCTTAAACAGCAAAGGATTCAGAACTAGGGTTGAACACTGACTTCAAGGTTTATCACAATGATGGGTATATGAGAAGGTCCGAAGAGAATTACTCAAAGTAAATACTTCATATTTCCTTTACTGTAAATCATGTAATGAGAATTTACTTCTGAATGTTTTCAATTAATATGATGTCACTTTGCATACCACTTGTGTAAGTCCTGCCCTTGCAAGACATGACAAACTTTCTAATGTGCAACAAATATCATTAGATCAGACTTGATGAAATTGCTTATTTTTAGAAAGTACAGTGCACAGATAATTTTGGGTTCTGGATCAACTCAGTGCTCCTAAGAACTGCTATTTTCCCCCTAGCAGTGAWACATTACTTGACTAGCAGCAAGAAGTATGTGCTTCCATTTTTCTCCATCAGCTTGCAGCTGCCTCTGTCAGGCCTGATGAATATATTTGAAATAAATGTTAAAGAGATAATACCTACTTCACACAAAATTGTCAGTAGAAGACAGGAACTGTTGGCAAAACTGTTTGATTGTTGAAATACCTTTTTTTTCACAATGAAGCTGCAGGTGAACAAACTAAGCTTATTTCAGTTGTATGCAAGAAGGAGTCAACTGCTTATAGATAATGTTTGTAATAAGAGACTCTAGAAAGTCTGTAGAAGGTTTGTGTRTTACTTTGTCAGACAGCTTTATAATCTATGGAATGTGACCTTTCTCCCTGCTCAGTACCATTGCTTCTTGAAGAAGGTGTTTTGTGGTACCAACTTACTGATGATTTGCATTGCTAGCTCAACAATAAGCCTGGTTATCAGCCACATCTATTAATAATCTTGTGTATTTTGGCCTTTCCACTCTGATAAATGGTGATTTCTTGTAGTGATCTGATAGTTTGAATAGAACTGCAGTTAGGCCATTGTGTAATCTCTGCTGTGCGCTTCCTAGTGTCAAGAGTTCTCTGGCCATACTCCTGCCAACAGGCTAATCTAGTCTGCTGATAGAAGTATGCTCTCTTGTATCCAGGAGGCTTGGGGTACTACACAGTTTTGTTTGGGCTGACATTGTATTCTCCAGAGTACCAAAATAYTTTGAACTTTGATGTCAGTCATAACTCTTCAAGCTGTCATATTCCATATTGACATATCTCATTTTTTTCGTAGGTACTATACATGTGTACACACATGTTCTAATGTAAGAGGCAGGGATTTCACTCTTAAGGCTGAAATGTCTTCAACCCTTAGCTTTTGTCCAATAGTATCCACCACTTTTTTTCTAGAAAATAACAAACCTTGATTTTGAATTGTGGTACTTCTCTGAGAATTTATTTAATATACAGTATCTGGATTTCTAGAGAGTTTTTGTATTGCACGGAGTGCACAAAGTTTGGGAAAAAAACAGATGTATAATGTTTCATGTTTCCCATAGATTTCAATAGTTGTATTTTCTAACTTGATTTTAAGATACATACTTTCTTTCCTTTAAAGGCTCAAACTCAGGACATAGTTCCAACAATAGGATTCAGTATAGAGAAATTCAAGACGTCCAGGTAATATGGCTTCTTTCATTTGTCCACTTTAACAGTAAACCTGAATATGCACGTAATTGGATTGCTTTCCCCTTTCAGCGTCACGTAACTGAGTATAATGTGTAGCAGTATAATAGAATGTCACGCAGTTTGCTGTTTGAAATGTTGGAGTCCTAATCATGATTCAGGAGTGGCAGTGTTAGAACATGTTATCTGGTGCTGTAACACTGTGTGTGTGAAAACACAGATAGTTTTGCAATGGTGGGTATAAGCATCTGATTTCCCAAATAATTTGAGAATCGGGCGCTTCTACAGGCTTGAGGAGAGGGAATTGCTTGGATAGTATACTGTTCGATTAAGTACTGTCACTGGAGAGACTCTGAAGAGATTGTGGTCTAATCTCATTAAATGAAAAATAGTGGTTACAACCTTCGTAGTATAAAAATGGCAGGGGTGAAGGTCAGGAAAAGGAGGAGGAAATTATTATTTGAATAAAGGCTAAGCTATAAGGAAAGCTACAATACATAAGTGGCAAGTGATGAGAGAAAGACATGTGAAGGAGATGATAATAGATGCTATTTTTATTTTGTAATTTTCACAATATGTTTTTAGTGGATGCAGTCAGGCTTCAAACCAAGCAGCATGCCCCACTGGATGAGAGATCTGCAAGAAAATGTTTTTTTCCTTGACATGACACATGGAATTGATAAGTTTCATATTTTTATAGGAGGCTGAAATCTGTAGTTTCTCTCAGTAAAGTATGTGAGATCGGTTTTGGGCTTTGCTATGTTAGAATGCTATGTTATATTGCTTTCYGTTATTCTGATTCTGTTATAGGAGAGATGACCTGCAAATACACAGTGTAGAATGATTGAAAAAAAAAAAAAACCTTCATAAATCTTATATTACAATCAAAACATTATTTGGGAGTTACTAGGAACTTTGCATGTCAGGGCAGCTATTCTAGAATCAAGTAACRTTTGAATTTAGAGTGGAACTGTTGTTTTGAGAAAGCTTTCTTTTGGGATTGTATTGTGTTTAGCCCTTAGGTGAAATCTCAAACCTGCAAAGACTACCCTATGTAGCCGGGTCACTGTTATTATCAGGTTGTGATGGTTTTTTGAAGGTGGAGTGGGGTTTTAAAAATCTTTTTTAAACCTACAGAAGCCTTTGGATGCTGTTAGTGTCTGTCAAGGAGTAGAGTTTAAGACCTACTGATCTAATGATTTTGGGTCATGGGTCTCCTGAATTTTATTTGCTCAGTGTTATAAACAATATTATATACTTATGTCATAACAAGAGAGGCTGAATGAGGTTATTTCCTATGTGATTTACCTTTTTATAATAAATTTAGTTCTTTTATGCAGAAAATATGCAAACAGTATGTAAATTTTCCATTGTGAAATCTTTCTATAGAAAGATCACAAAGCTGGATAGGATAGTTTGAAGTACCAAAGTTCCTTTTGAAATCTTCTCTATTTGATTAGATTTAAAGCCGATCATGGGGTTTTGGTGGTTTTTGGTTTCTTTTTCCTGTCAAGATAACAGAAAATACTTTTGTTTGCAGTTTTGTTCTTTGTTTCTATGCCTCATTCACTTTTCTTTGCAGTTTGTCTTTCACAGTGTTTGATATGTCAGGCCAAGGCAGGTACAGAAACCTCTGGGAACACTACTACAAGTAAGCGTGTTATTTATTTTAAAACATTGCTGTTCAAATTAGCTAACATCTACATTATTTAAGCAAAGTGCGATAATATCTAGTGGTTAGAAGTGATTCGGAAAAGACTTATGGACTATGTTGTACTGGAGATCGTTCTAGATGATCACAACTTCTCTTTCTGATCCAAAAAAATGAAATTTTTGATATGCAGTTAACTRGCATACTTCTAGGGACTTCCTGTTAACTCAAATTTTGAACATACTAGAGATGAGATGTAAATGTTAAAACCAAAAAATTGTAAGAAACCACGAAGGTAAGCTGGGTATCTTATCTTTCTGTTCCTCTATATATATGTGACTTAGGACCCTAAAGATGTTGACCARTGGCTGAGATTTTTTAAAAGGGAAGTGAGTAGTCTCAGAGAATGAGGCACATGTAAGTAAGAACCCAACCAAATATTCTTAGATGTTATTTATTAAGCAGGATATTCACTGTACTTCTACAAACAAGACAATATAATGTTATGTAGACCTCCACCCCCTTTTTCTTTTCTAATGAAACTTGAAGCTTCTTTTTCCTTATTTCATTGTTATTGTCTAGAAATATCTGTTGCTGGCCTAAGTAGGGTGAATGGCACAGTAAACCACACAGAAATAGCTTGAGTTCTCTATCTTGAAAATTTTAATACGATGCCTGTTTCATGTGGTAGTGTTAACTTTTACTCTGAAGTCTGTCATCTTCTTTCCCTGCAGAAATGCATTAGTATGAAAATCTGTTGTGTGAGCAAGAGATTTTCAGAGTTGTTCGCGAGTGTTGGATGCGCATTCCCCAAAAYTTCATTTGGATTTCAGTGACTGATTCCCTTAAGCTGCTCCTAAAATGCTAGTCAAGTGCTTCATARGAAAATCATTTTTCTGCCTCTTGTGTTTAATGCAGTGACTTATCCCTTGCGTGCCATAAACTGCTTTCATCATGTTTATGGATTTCTAAAAGGGAGTTTCTTGGGTAATAGAGTGAAATGTGCAGTTGTGTCCACTTTTGTTTCTGATCCAGTGCCGTAGTCAAATATTTTAGATTTAACTTAGCTAAACATAATATAGAAATAATGATGTACTATSTTTTGGTTATAAAGTTAAGCAAAATTTAGTTTTGCAAAAAGAGCAAAATGGGAATTAGATCTTATTAAATATTTGTGTGTAAGCAGGTGCTTTGGAGCACTTGAAGCTTTTCTCCTGTTTAGCTTGGAACTACATTTTAGGATGTTCTCAAAGTATGCATGTCTTAAATATTTTTAAGATTATATTGTGTTTCTGCTCTGTCATATATTTGCAGTTGTTTTGGGGTAGCATATGTATATGTATGTTAGAACCCTTGATTTCTCAATAGAAATTATGTCTGCTCATAAAAATTACTTAGACATTCTCAGCTAATATGCACAAGCTGTATTTACAATTTAAGTTCTTCTGTCCTGTACCTCAAAACAGAATGAGCCTTTTCATACAATCTTAGGCTGGTCGAGTTATTTCTGTTTTTCAGTAGGTCTAGAATTGTTTCTTACCAAAATACGAAGGTGGGTGGTGCTGGGGGGGGGGGGGTGAGACTGCATCAGTAATGTTCTCTTTTGGAAATGCAGAATGAAGGAGAAATACGTATTTGTATGTATTAAGCAATGAAAAATATTTTTTGTGGATCTTTGACTAAACCAGATAAACTTGGAACATCTCATAAAATACCAATAATATCCTGAAATCATGAGTTGAATAGCATCTCTAGGTATTTCATCTGCTGTCATATCACCAAGCAAAATGTGTTAATGATTTGAAGTAGTTTAAAGTTTTCGCATGTGTTATTCAAAACAAAAAATATGATACTATTTTGTGCAGACTTCTGTCAAGTTTAAATTAGTCTGCATATACCAATTTCTTAAATGACTGTGGATGTCCTGCTTTTCTAGAAGGGTAATTGAGCTTCATCTAAACAAACTTGGTCTTAATTTAAAAACTAATGGATTCTGATAGAAACATAACTTTTGAGGTTTTCTTTGTATGTTTCATCACACCACATCAGCATTGCAGTTAATTACATTTCAGAGTTTAGTTTTCTGCCTCTTTARTGAAATCAAGGTTTTCTTAAGGGTCTGTGTAGATTGAATTTTATAGAAGTTAAAAAATTAGCAACCTCATGTCTGAGATCAAATTTGTGCTGGTAACCAAAAGGGTGAATTTCAGAAATAGGCCTAGATTCATGTATTAGTGGCAAATAACAGCAAGAGTTAGAGGAAAAAGTCAGACTTGTTTGCTTTTTTTTGGTGTTTCTTCTGAAGCCTTTTCTTAATCAAAGTTTGAGAGAACCTATAATTTGCCTCTTTGCTCTTTTTATGTTATGCAGAGATGGCCAAGCCATTATTTTTGTCATTGATAGCAGTGACAAATTAAGAATGGTTGTGGCCAAAGAAGAACTTGACACCCTTCTGAATCATCCAGGTGAGGAGGCTTTTTTTCCCCCCCTTCTCTCTCCATATTTCTTATCTTGTCTTAAGAAAAACCCTTCTTATCTGGCATGTTCTGCATGATGAGTATTTTACAAATATTTTAGCCGTTCATGAATACTCCAGTAAGTATGATAGTCTTGGATAGCTGTTCACACCTATTCAGATTTACAGTCTGATCATAGGCCAGTGGGCTACATTATGAGTTGGATAGGTCCCTTATTAGTCACTGTAGACCAAAAGTTATGTTGTTTTGAGAAAGTGTAAATTTTGACACTGAAATTAGAGAGCTTGTACACAGTCGCTAGCAAATACAAAAAGGTTTTCCAAGATAACTGTTAATCTGTTTAATATAACTTTTTAATTCTTTTTTTCATTGCCATTGTTATGTTTCTAATGTGTTTTTTTTTTAATTAGCTTGTAGCCAGATATAAGGATGGATCAATATACCAATCAGTTTCAATTTCCTGTAGGGTACATGGGATAAAAAAGGATATGAGAGGAATTATTATGAGGGGTGAGGGGTTTGGTTTTAGGGTTGTTCTTTACTTGAGGTTACTTTAAAAAAAAAAAAAAAAAAAAAGTAGTTTTGAGATTGATTGACTTTTCCTTTATTTCTCCTCCCATATGGTCAGTGTTGTTGCAATTGAATTCTGTTTGTAAGCATTACACAATTTTCAATTTGACTTTCAGCACGTTAGACAGTTAGGAGGTGAGAACTGCTGTAATAATGAGCTGATTTGTTATAAGGCAAGTGAAAATGTTAGGAACGAGAATATGAATGGTTAGGTGTATAGTTTTTATTTAGATATTAATAGACTATTAATGCTGATACAGTGCCATCTAGTTCTGAAAGATCATGGTTATAGCTACCTCATATGTTTCTTGGTATCAGGAAAGGGCAGTTTTGCATTTTTGCTGAGGTAGCTCAGTTCAAATGTAGCCATAGTGTTCCTGTTTCATCATTTTGGATATTGGTAGGTCTTAATACTAGAACYAAAGCGAATGAAAAATCTTCTGGTAGTTAGTAATGCTTGACTAAAACAGATGTTAACACAGTCTATAGTTATTTTACTACTACAGCAATACTTTCATTTACATTACTGTTCTGCCCTTCCCCTCATACAGCCTGCTTTTCCCCCTTCTATCCTTCTGCCTCTGTGGGCCTCCTAGAGTGGTTAAACTTACATGTTTACTTAAGAAAAACTTAGATTTAAATGGATGGTGGATAACAGCCTTGAGTCAGTTCCTGGATTTGAAAATCTTAGCAATCCTGCAGTAAAACAAAGTTTCATCTGTTTTTGCCAGACTTCGCATGAAGTGGTCAGGTGAAAGGGAATGATCAAAAGGTATTGTGATACATTGCATTAATAGTGTTAGAAGTTGTACTTGCTGGGTCTGTTTTATGAATCAGAACTGTAAATTATTTTACTTACGTAAGCGGAAAACATTTACAAATAATGGGCTGTTTAATGATTACTGTTAAAATTTTAATTGTTTATCTAAACTTTATTTTTCAGCGTTTTGCAGGATGATAGTCCTTAAATTCCTTGTTTAGATAGGGACTCTTGGGTCACTTGACCTTTAGAAGCACATGCTTCTAAAATAACCTCCAATTGCTATGAATTTGAAATTCTTCATATAAAATTAGACATATCTTTAGTGCCTGGGGTTTTAGTTAATTTAGTTTAATGTGTTAACTCTTTAACTATTTTCAACTAGAAAATGCTGGCTTTATGTTARTGACTGTGGGAAAAGCAGGAGAGGAAAAGCACTGTGTAGCTGCAGTAGGAAATTGTGTCTGTGGAAATATCTGAYCTTCGGTTTATTGTACAAACATCTTTAAAAGAACATTTATGAGTCTATGTAAATACATTTTTTACCTCATTTTAATTGCTTTAAGAAATGCTGAAAAATCCTTAATTAACTCAGCTATTTGCATATGCGATGTAAACTGATCTCTGTTTTTAATACATCCATAAACTGCAACCTGTGGGTATCAGAGTTAATTTAAGTATACCTARTTGCTCTAGGACTTTCAGTCGAGAAACAAAAAACCTATTCAACTGTGAAACCAAAACAGAGATTTCATGATGTAGTTTGAAGCCTTTGGTTTGTGTTAGAGGATGTCAGGAAAAAAAATAGCTCCTGGTAGGGTAGACAGTTGCAAAAATTGTTAGCCTTTTGGTAAGCACTYATGATCTCTGTGTATACGTACTGATGTGTTATCTTCACCTGTTACATGGAAAGGTTGAGTAGAGGGATTTGAAAAGGAGAAAATTAAGAAGTCAAACCACTTCAGCAATGAAGGAGGGTCCCTCACYACCACAGCAAAAGTAGCTGGTGTATGTTTGAAGTTCTTAAATAGGTCCCTGGCTTCTCTCCTATGTGAGATAACCTTTTCTTGAATAACTTGGAGTTTGTTGTTCACTTCTGAATTTTACTATTTCAAAAGAATTTGTAGGTCAATTGTCATSACAATTTTTTTTTAATTTCTTTTCCTGTGAAGATTGATAAACTCAAATTTAGACTTTGTTGTTTGATCCTGTAGTTCATCTGGTATGCTAGGAATTAACAGTATAGCAAGATCCTTGCTTTGATTGGTGGTTTCTGCTTCTAACTGAGAACTGCTTCTGGAAAAGAAACCTTTGATCAAATGAAGATGGGCTAATGGGTGTCCAGAGGTTTGGATGTGGTTTGGTGGTTCTGTGTATGTTTGTTTGTTTACTTTTCTTAAAAAAAAAAAAAAAGTTCACGGAATTAAAAAACAAATAAGGGACACTGTTCAGGATATTAAAGGATCATTTAGACTGTCYTATGCAACGCTATTGCAAGGATATGAATAAACACAAATTGTTTTTCTGTACATTTTAAATGCCCAGTCATCACTAAACAGTGATGGGTAATATTTGTAGGCAGCTGTTTGATCTCCTATTCCCCAACGTGACCAGCAATTTACACCTACAGCTTTAAATGTACATATAAGGTGGGGGGAGAGGGAGGTGGAGGATCCCAAGGCCTGCTAGAAATTTTATGAGCAATCTTGAAGTATGCATCAGAGGCCACATGACMCAACAGTGTGCATCTTGTTAGGATACAGCCTTCAAAGAACTGCAATTACAGGTGAGCAAAATATCCTCTTTTACTGTTTGTGGTTTATTACTTGCAGAGATTAGTAAGTGTTGCATAATGTTATGGTTGTTTTGCTTATGCCTAGATATTAAGCACCGTCGACTGCCTATTCTGTTCTTTGCTAACAAGATGGACCTCCGAGATGCAATATCATCTGTGAAAGTATCTCAGCTATTGTCATTAGAAAACATCAAAGACAAACCCTGGCATATCTGGTAAATTACTTTTTCTAGCCTTTTATTGATTTTAATTTGTACGTTCATATTTTGGCTCTTTCATGCCACTCTATTATGTAACATAAATCCTATGCTGTCATGGGAACAGTAATAACATTACAGCACTTGCTATGAAATGTATTTTAAAAGAACAATGCAATCATGTAGGGTTTGAATGGAAAAATTTCACAAGAAAACTGTAACCCAAAAATAATGAAATTGAGGAGAAATCAAGAAGCGGCATCCTCATTGGAAGAATAGTTGCTGTTGTCATTGCTGGGAAGCTGAACAGAATTGTTATGAGAATGTTGCTATTAGTCTTGCAGGATTCAGACTATCAATGATATTATATAGGATTTCTAATATAGAATTTCTAATAGAAATATCTATTAGAATTGGGTTTCTCCACTCCTTGAACACCCTAGTAAAACACATAGGGATGAGAAGACACYTAGTAAACTGTTCTTGTGTAATACATAAGATAGTACATAGATAGATAAGATACATAGTACTGCTTAATGTTTTAGAGTTTTTTTTTTTTTTTTGAATTGTATGAACAAGTGGGTTGTTTTCTTTGTATGAAAGCTTACATTCTTCAGAAATAGTTTTTAAGCAAGTCTTCGCAAGGAAAAACTTTGCTTTTTACGGTGTGTTTTATAGTATTCCTATTTTTGCCTTTGTTAAAATGTTCAGTTATTGTAAATATATGGGAAAAAAGCAGCAGCTAAATGCTGCTAAAAAATGAAATTTTCATTTTAGGCACTTTGGTATTAAACCTGATGACCTGGGTGTTATTTTGGGATTATTACTTTTTTGTGCTCAAAATTGTCAAAAATTATCTATATGAATTCTCAAGCTCCTTGGGACATAATTTTATAGATAATAATAATAACAGTCCAGATTCACTACTGTGCTAATTTTCATAAGTTGCAGAAAGAGGGGGCCTTAGGTGGTTATGCCTCTGATTCTCGGAGTAGACTCACTGTTCTCAGTGTAGCCTAATGTAGCGCCTGTAGTCCCAGGGCAGATGTGAGGATGAAGTATGCACTGCACTTTCTTCCTCTTTTATTCCAACAACCTCTCTGTATAGGAGCTGGGTAAGAAGAGAGAAGGTACTGCTTCATCACTGTTATCATAGGTAGTAGAAATGTCCTTTATAGTGCTGTCTACAGAGGTTATTACCTCAGTACACCTGCAGTRGAACAGTGTGGCTGTCTTAGGTAGGAGCTCTTCTAGGACTGCTCACCTGGTTTTAGAGATAATTCCTCTGCCTTGAAACTGGAATAGTTACTCAAAAATGAAACAGATCACATCTTGGAATGGTGTTGTCATGCTGGGCAGGTACAATAGAATATCTAATTACAAAAGCTGCTTCTCCATCTGAAGAAAACTTTAGTAAACTGTACGTGATGCTGTGTTGCAATTCTGTGAATTATAGGGGTGTGTGTGTATATATATTTTATATGAATACGCATTACACATACACATGTAAGTATATATAAGTGTGTGTGTGTATATATATATATATATAAAAGTATATACTTTATATATAAGTATAAAGTGTGTGTGTGTGTGTGTATATATGTATATAAAGACTCCACTAAAACTGGTTTATTTGCAATATTTTCATAAGCTGATTTGCTCCTTTTAGTGCCAGTGATGCTCTCAAGGGGGAAGGATTACAAGAAGGTGTGGATTGGCTTCAAGGTATATCATACCTACTTTTCTTGCTATATTTTAGTGTCATTAAACTCTTTGATTTTGTAAGGTTTTTTTTCTTTATTACTTCCTTTGTTTTCTATCTGTCCACTTCTGCTTCAGATCAAATCACACAGTGAGTACCGATGTTATATTTGATATTTGGCTTTCATTCATCTCCTAAACATACACAAAAAGATCACGTCGGTTTCTCTGACAAGAGTGTGTACAGTGAAAAATGAACACACGCTCTTGGGAGCAGTGTAACACTGATTCCTATAGACAATAATAATACAAGCTGCTCCTGAACTTCAATTTATTGTTGTGGTAGATCAGTCTGTTCTTTGATTTATTCTTACCATTCTGTCCCAATTTTTCTTATTTTATTATTTGTGCACCTTGAAATGGTGAATAAGCAAGCTGGAAAAATAGCCTGAGGATATGTGGATAACCATACTGTTTTTCATCCTAAGTTTTTAAATCTAGTGCCAAAATAAGAACAAGTTATGTTATATGGATTGTAGCATATTCAGATACTCATAACTGCATAGAAAACATCAGATCCAGGTTAGAGCATATGTTACATATGCTTTTCTAACTACAAACTTCATATGGGTGCTRTGTACTTCCATATTTGTATTATTGATCAAGACTTGATCTCTTTTGTCTTCCCAGGTATTGCTAGATGCATAGAATAGTGAAGTTTGATGTTGTTTTGGTAGATCTGTTTTAATTTTAGCTTCCTCAGTGTAATGTGCTAGCTGAAATTGTGATTGTATTAGATGATGTAGTATACTTTGAATCTGAGAACAGTGTTGCGGGAGACAGTTTATCTACCTGGTGTTGTCTTTTCTGTAGAAGCCACTAGATGTCAGTAATGTTCTGGAATCAGTGCAGCTAAAATTAAGTTTTCTTCAAATGCCAGTAAATAATACCTAGCATTGTATGTGATTAACATTATCTCCACTTATCCAGGGATACCAGTGTCCATTCTACTTAGAATTCTTACTGCTAATTACAAAGAGAGGGTTTATTACTTTATTACACCATACTGAAACATCTGGTTATGCTTTCAGAGGAAGGGGAACTAGCCAAAAATTAGTATTTGCAGAGAGGTTTACCTCCTCACGGAAGGAGAGGTATATCCTCCACCATGTAAACTTTTATGTGATGGAAAACAACAACTTACTACTGAGTTTCGTTCCCTTCTGGATTCTATCACAGAAGACAAATCTCAAATCACACACTTTTTCCTAATTTTAGGGATTTGTGTCATCATTTGCATTATCTTCTTCTGATCTCCAGGGTCTCCTCTCATCTTTGAGGAAACTTACAAAGGGCATTCAGTCCTCTTTTGGAGCTGATGATTTTGTATATAGTTTCAAGCTAAAGGGATCTCAAATGCTCGTCAAAATATTTTGTCAGAAAATATTTAACTAAGCTGTTAATGTGTAGTTTGAAGCATCACTACTCAGTTCTTCTGCTGTTATTAATTTAGCTCTTTGTAATTATTCACTTTCAGAGCTGAGAATTCTTCATGGATGAGTTTTACCTAAAAGAGTTCCTTTTAATTCCCTGTTTGAGTGCCTTCAGAGAAAGTTTAGKGACTTGGGGCTTAAACTGGATTGTTGCCTAAGCATGCATAGTTTGGTAGTTATACTTTTAATGGACTGAGACGTCAGGGGTTTTTGTTTTGGATTTTTTATTGTTGTTGTTTTTCAGGAATGAATTTCTACTACCATTCTCYGATCAATTTTAAGAATGCTGCAGGGATGGGGGGGGGGTGGAATTTGGAAACCACAGCCCTAGGTTATATCACTCCCTAAATCACAGTGTATGGGTGTCATAAACACTTCAGTTGTGGAGGAGTTACCTGTTTAATGAATGTACTTTCCTTATAAACAGTCATGCATTAAGTAGGTACTTTTTTCAGACCCCTTATAGGTAATCCACTGATTTTTGGGAGGGGAATAAGGTGTTGCCTTTTCCCTTTAGCAAATACTGAGTTAATAAAGCAGTGTACTGCTTTCCGCATTTTGCACTAAGGGTATACTATTCTGTTAGTATATTTATGCTAACTAAGGAAATATCTGAAGCTTAATTTAGAAGTAGCAATCAGGCAACAGTGTAGAGAAGTGTGGTCACTGAGAGCAAGGATGTTTTGAAGTGAACTGTGCAGGAGCAAAATTTAAATCCTTTAGCATTCATAGCTGTTGAGGAGCTTAAGTTCTTGTATAGTCACACAGAAGCTGAAACGCATAGAAGGAATTGAAATGTGTACTTCATAACTGTCAGCCTCATTCTCATCAGTGTTACTTTGTAACCGTAAAAAAAAAAAGTTAAAGTTAGTTCTGATGAAGATTTTTCCTATTTTAATTGGCAACTTTGGGGGGAAAGTTGCTTGGCTATGGAGGAAATTCAGAAATAGATGAAAGAACAAGTTGGATGTTTTCAAAAAGTGAAATGTAGCAAGAATTAATCTTCCTTGTTTTTAAGACTAACTCTTTCTTTTTATTACCAGATCAGATCCAAGCAATGAAGACGTGAGAGGTCAATAAAAGATGCCGTTGTCTTATAAACTCTTATCAGTAGATGTACAAGCCTCTTAGAAAGGAAGAAAGATTTAAAGAAAACAAGTTCAGCTAAATATTCTGTGTTCTTTTGTTTTCTTTTAGTATCTCTAAGTAACTGAGCCTTTTAGAAAACATAGCACCTTAGGTATGCACATCCATGCWTTAAATTGAATCTTGTGACTGGAGAGCATATTAGAAAAACAAAAAAAMCCCACTGTTTGTTAACAGTAAGCATCTGCAATCATTTGAATTTTAGGTGATAATTATGTCCTCTAAATATCCAAAAGTATTCCTCTAGTTTTTTGATACATCTTTTGACAAAACAAGAATATTAATTTTCCAGAGGGTGAGTAATAACACCTTCTAAAATAAGCCTGCATGAGGTTCCTAAAAATGGGCACCTAAAATCAGCAGGTGTTTCTGGAATTTTTTACCATATACTTTGATGCTGGTTTTTTTTAGTAATAGTCTAATATAGGGTACTAGAAGAATATTTTGATTGAAGATAAAATGATTCAAATATGAAATGTATTTGTTATAAATGATTGCGGATGTTTTTAAAGAACTGCTTATAATGAAATTTTTCAATTGTGTTTGTGATGTGCCAGTTATATTTGCATTCCTATCAATAAAACCTTAAGTTTAAAAAAAAATGACGTATATATGARTATGTTCGGTGATGGTCTTGCTATCA
This sequence comes from Rhea americana, assembly GCF_003343005.1. Lineage (NCBI taxonomy): Eukaryota > Metazoa > Chordata > Aves > Rheiformes > Rheidae > Rhea > Rhea americana. The sequence continues at coordinate 3,124,403 of NW_028186990.1, read as the reverse complement.
TAGATATTTTTTCATTTTAGTTAGCTTCATTTGGAATTTATTTGGCCATCTTCCACTGGTTTTATCACAGTACAGAATTCTGTTTCCAAATCTCTTGCCTCGAGCTTTGTTTGAACTGCATAGATTTGTTACGCTTCCTGATAAGCAAGACTGCTATTCCAAATATTTAGTGAAAATATGGTTGAAAGTTGTATTTTGGGAACGCGGTTAAGGGACAATTCACTAGATCACTAATATGGAGTATGTCTTATACTTCTGTTGTGTGTGAAAACTATTCTACTTTCAAGAATGATTTTCTGTAAACTTTTTATCTTCAAAGATGCAGTCTAGGTAACGAATTAAGGGGCTGCTAAGAATTTTATTTTTATACTGCCACCTCTTGCTCTTTTTTTTCCATCTCACTCTGTCCAAGAAAGTAAGTCTAGCAGTGGGAATGATAAAGACTGTATTTAACTGAGTGACTAGCTGGCTCTTGTGGGAGATGTAGTATGTTGGTCTTGCAAATATTTTTTTCCCCTTGCTAACATACAAAACACAAATGCCCTGAAAGCCTGCTTTCTAGATCTCACTTAATAGAGGAATATTTAGAGCACAGGGAACTGCTTGAAATGGTAGAACAGCTTCTACATGCTTTCARTTAAATCATTATTAAACTGTTAAAATTAACTCTTTCTCTTTGCCAGAGGGAACAAAGTCTTACTGTAAGATCTTTCTTGTAGGATGCTTTAAATCTAATGTTTCTGTTTGTCACGAAAATACTAATGCTTCCAGTCCCTTACCATGATATCTTTGGTCTTCTCTCAATTCTGAATTTATAAATGTCTGTAAAATGAAATAGTMCTGATTTTCTGAGTGTGGATTTTTTTTTAACTCTGAATTCTGTGGCAGATGACGTTCTGATTTATTTTGCATTCGATAATATGTTAACAAGAATGATATTTGTTGGAAACACAGTTTTTTTCAGTATAAATATTTTGTAATTATTTTGGTTCRCTTAGATATTTTAATTGAATATTTAATTTGAAGTTGGCATTATTTTTGTCTATCAAAGCAAATACTTAAGTTCTTATATAAAAGATCTAGCTATCTTTCTGACTTTCTTGAATAAAAATGTTTCTGAATTTGGACCTTGATGGCTTCCTGACTATTTAATGCCATATTGGAGCAAAGTACTGTTTATCATATGGACCGCCTTTATGGGCATGTTCCTATCATGGCAACCTGTTTGAACCTACTGCCTTGTTCATCTCTTACCTACCAGTCTAAGGAAATATCCTGTTATCTTTTACTTTTTGCTTCCCAGTGCAGTTAGTAAGCCCTTTGAAAACAGCAGGTAGTTATATTGATTATCGTTCCCTTATTTATTTAGCTTTATTTCTTCAGCAGCTCTTTTCCTCCTCATGTACTACCAGGAGACTATGCTGAACGGAGAGCTCTTTGAAAGAGGGAGAATGGGACGTTCCCTTTAGTGAAATGTTTGGTGTGAGGTTTCCCCCCCTTCTGCTTCCACCATTGCTTGACTCTTCTAGAACATTTGTGACTTCTCTGGGGAACACGTTTGTGGGGGAGATTTCTGCCTGTTTACCCCTTCTCTTTCTACCTTGCAAAGGTGTAAGTCCATAATATGTATGGCTGATACCGCCTCAAACTGCTGTAATAACACTGAGTTTGGTACAGAAATCATATATTGCACAAAAGTTTAATGCATTTGTGCAACCATGCTTCCTCAAAGTTGTTTTCTGAGAACCCACTGGCTGTCAGTCTTTAAAGCTGTTATTCTAGGCAATTTACATTTTTAAAATAATTACAATAGTGAGTTCTGCCTGAAAACTTGAATGTAGCTTGCGTGTATGCATTCATTGCTCCTTCGGGGAAAAAAGAAAACCTACAGGCAAGTTCCCTTGGAGGTTTACACGTGCTCACAGAATGATCAATGGGCTTGAGGAGGCGGGGGGAAGCTTGTTACTGTGGATGTGTGTGTTAAGTGTGAACTTAGAAGGCGATACAAGCACTAAAAGAGACTCTTGAAGACAAGTTGGTCTCGGCAACCCACACCCTGTTATTTGCTGTTGCTTCTGCTTGCATTAAGCATGCTGCTCTTTTGTCTTTATGTATTTTCTTAAAATATGCCTGATAATGCGTAAGACTATAGCATTTTCAATTGAAACATGAAGCAGTCACTCCCATATATGAAGTCCTGCCTTCCACGTCTCCTCTTTAGAAGTGGAGGCTATCATGATAATATCAATCTGGGAATCTAAATTCTTCTTAGCCTTACTTCTGTGCTACTCAGACACTAGTTCATGGGAAACTGTGTGTTTAATCTGTAACTGCTTGTGGGTGTGCTGCAAATTTGCATGGCCTGGAGACTCACGGGCAATTTCTGTCAAGCAAGTGCAGTTTTAAGAATGTTTGTATCTAAATAGGATGGAGCCTTCTTTTAACCTCACCCCTTTTAACTATAATACAGTTACTGCTTTCCATTTACTAATAAAAGAGAGAAACTGCTATGAAAGACTAGACATAATGAATCAGTTGTATTGCTTGGTTGTTGGAAAGAAGACATTTTGATGCAATAATATTTGGAATGRTAATGTTACATTTCAGGGCTTCCTTGAAATAGGGCTGGGCAAGAACCTTATCACTGACCTTAGAAAAATGGCTCATCCCTTAGAAGCTGTAATTATGGAATAACCTTTTTTTTTAGCAATAAGAAAGAAATCAAAATAATATTGATTTTAAAATACTTAAAAGCAAAAAGSAAACTTATTTTGCAAGAAATACAGTTTAATCTAAAAAACAGAACACTTAAGTTTCATTTGCTAGAGAAATCTTCACTCTCCTTATTTCTGTCTTATTTCTTTAAATCTTTCTGGCCTGTCTTCTTTTGCATGGAAAATCCTTACAAACTTGGCTCCTAATCTTACTGGTCCACTCCTTTTAACCTTTGTGAGTCAGGGCACCTGCTATCCTCATTTTGTTTTATTAAACAACTGCTACTGTTGTCACTACCATAGTGAAACTCAGCAGCTTCCTCCCCTGTTGCTTCTTTTGAGAAAGAAAATAGATAATGGAAGAATGTTACAGGAGGCTGGAATGAAAAAGCAAGAGAGGGAACTACAGAGAAGAGGCTTCAATGCTCCTCTTTSAGAAAGGTCAGGAAAAATTTTCTTTGAAAGGTTGACTTGATATATCCTGATCTTTTGTTATGATTATTGCACAGCCTTTATTTGACTGTACAAATTGTAAAATGTGCAGTTCCTCTGCCAAAGTAATATTATGGATGCTACCTAATCAGATACATTCTGTCTTATAACTGTGCCAAATATTCTTGATAATGTTTTATAATGGTTATTTAGTTCTAAGGCTCTRTAGCTCCTGTCACAGTGAGTTACATTATGGAAGCATCTGTGTTGGTCCAGTGCTTTATAGTTAATTTACGAGTATTGCTACTTAATTGGCTGAATATTTCTAACCACATGAACTTATGCTTGTTCTTGGGTGTACAGTGCTTATACAAGAACATACTGTTCTGTTCCAACGGATGTCAGGATCTCTCTGCGGGGATCGGCTATGTTTACTTTTTCACTTTTCTAGGATAGTATGATACACATTCTCTCTTTCAAAATCAATCATTTAAATGAAAGCTACACTTTTAAGTTTTTTTTTTCTGCTTGAAATGATCTTAGTTTTACAAATTATTTAGCGAAAGGTGAAGCAACTTGTATTACAGTCAAGTTACACCAGCCCAYAAGGGAGTGTAAATAACTTCTCTCTGATGCAGTGGGCTTCTATCAAGATCAAATTAACTTGTTTAGTAATGGAAGTGTAAATTCAGAAATTTCATGTTACATACTTTTTTAAATCTCTGTCTTTGGTAACCAGTAAGTACATTGAAGATAGTCATTGGACTAAATTTAATTTACTGAAGAGTAGCCTAACTGTTCTTAGTAAAGGGAAGAAAGGACTGCAATAAGGATGTCTGTTTTCAAAAGTCCTCTGATGAGGATTAGATATAAGCAAGTTAGTGCTGTAACAACTTTTTTGGAAGCAGTTACAAAGGCAGCTATGGATTGATCTGGAGACTAATCCAGCCTACTGTTTAGATAGTATCAATGTACATTACAATCAAGTTTTGAGCTTTAAGATGTCTTTAACTGCCCCATTAAAAAAAAAATAAGAAAATAAATTTCATCTTAGAAAACAATTACATAATAGCCACTTCAGTACTGACTGAAAAGTAGCCTATGTACAGSCCTTTCATTTCTCATTATACTTTCTGGAAATTAAAACATATGTATCCAGAGTTGATTTGTTTATTTTGTTTATTCTTGAGCACCACTATCCCCTTTCCACCCACTTCATAACATGTTAAAGTACTCCTTACTTCATTCTCAGTGCTTTCAAAAAGGGATAAGAAACTTCTGTYGTAAGATGTCCATGTTACTCTTCTTTCCTTGAGATGTCTGTTCTGCCACACAAACATGTAATGCATTATAATAATTGAGTGATTTACACCAGATACAAAATATCTATGTACTTTCTTCAAGGTTGTGGCAATGCATAAAATGCCAAGTGAATGACAGTCGAGCTGATGTTGGCATCACAGTAAATACAAGCACTTTATCAGTTCCTAATATAAAGAAAAGTCTGCAGCTTTATTCAGGGGATGGATTTAATGAAGAGATAATGTGAACCTTTCCTTTTAGCAGTGGCTCAGCACACCTTGAACAAAATTTGAAAGAACTGCTATACTTTTACTGCTTATTATCTACAGTAAGTAGTACCTCCTATGAAAAGACRTTGTAGTGAAACCCCTTAAATCTTATGAATCATGTTTATTGGACTAGAAGTGTGTATTATATAGAGCAAATATTTCAAAAGGAGAATGACACCAGATGAAAAGACTCTGAAGTTCAGGTTTATATCCCCATGAGCCACATTTCTTTATGATGGTCTTCACTTATCTGGAAAAGTTTTTCCCCTTCTCTGATTTTAAGAACAGTGAATGCTCGAGTGCAGCAATTATTTTTGCAATATGTAACCTTGAATCATGCATAACTGGGTATACATATTTTTTTTAAATGGTGAAAAATGGCTGTGTACTTTTCAAATCAATATTTGATGAAGATGAGGAAGGAAGTCTTCTGTTCCTTAATGAAATTTTAAAAATATTTTACTCTAGGGTAAAATACTGGAATAAAAACTAAATTCTGTACTRTAAGAATATCAGCATTCAGAAAGCATTGAGGGAGTTGCTTCATATCTTGAATATTTTACTTGGAAGAGATGAATGAGAGAAAGGGAAAGCCTGTGATTATGGTACCAGATTTGAATCAAAATTACTGAGATGGGGCACAAATACTTATTACCTGTGCAAGCAATCATAAATAAAAAGTTAATATTAATTAGCTAACTTCTCAGGAAGAAAGAATAAACAACGCATTAGATGATAATCAAATTATTAAATAGATTTTTTTGAAAGGAGTTGAGTGTTAATAAAATGGTATGAATACACAGAAGTAGACAGCATAAACAGGTAACAGYTGAACTTCATTCCAATCTGAATATATTTTTGTGAGTTTTGTGGAGGCCACTTTAATCCTTTTCTGCCTCAAATAGGAATCCTGTCTCCTTCTAGAAAGGAGTAACATTCTTCAGAAGTCTGAAGGTGAAGTACCTAATTTCTGACTGTGTTTTTCAGTATCTATTGTGGAAGTTGTAATTGTGTGGTGCAGGGAATCCCATAATGTGTCTGTGAAGTACTTGATCTGAATCAATTGGCACAATAATGTATATGGGTTGTGATGGTTACGCAGAGCAACAGAAGTTTTGAATTTTCACTTTTAGAAGTGACGCTTTCATTACATTATCTCAGCTTCTTTCTTTTGCTATTCTTATCTTTGTAGTAACCATATTATTCTGTTGGGGTCCAGTGTAGAATCACTGGAAAATCTCAAATTTTGTTTTGTGTTTAACATAGCCTTAAATATTGCCATGGAAAGATACACATTTCTAGTTTGTTTTTTAAATCCCGTTCCAACTAGTAGAAGGAAACTTTTGGATTATTCAGAATTTTTGTTCTTGGGTATTAAGATAAATCTTCTTTCCCTTACTAAAGGTTCTGTTGTGTTGGGCTTAAAAAAAGGGGGGTGGGAGGTGTTTTTACCACCTAACTACGCGTAGTCTGATTAAAAGTTGCTTGCATTCTTACAGACTTAGGCTTTAAAATTTCTTTCTTACATTCTTCTGTATGCTATATATTATTTTTGTTGCATTGAACTTCGCTGTGTCTTGGACCAGGAATTAGACTTTTTCTTATTTATTCTGTAATAACATAGAAGTTTTTGCTGACTGTTTGGAGTAACTTAAGGTTATTCTTTTTATCTGTAAGAAAAAGTCATGGTTGGGTGGGGGGCGAGGATTGTGAGAGAGAAGGAGATGCAGAGGTGGAGAAGGAAAGGAGAAGACCCTAAATAAAGTGGAGAGAAAATAAGTTCCATGACGCCAGATGAGAGTCTGGGCCATTTGCAGCCAAAAGCCTTTATGATCCTGTTTGGCTGGAATCTGTAATAATTCTACTTGTTAGTCTGGTATACTTGTAGTCACCAAGAATATTTGCAGTGTATTTCTCCAAAAATTAAGGAGTCTACCTTTTGGAGCATAATGACATATGTACTTGCTAACATGGTGCTAAGGGTTTCCTTTTTTCTTAATATATTCTAATTTTCAAACATTTTGAATCATGTTTTAGAAAGAAAAAAAAAATCCTGCATTTTGAAATCTGGCAGAATTAACGAAGGGATGGCATTGTTGCATCTCTGACTGGTACCARCTTCAGGAAATCTTTAGAGAGTAACTAAAAAATGTGGGACTGCTGTCCACAGGTTCAAGTTTGCTGTGCAAAACTTGAGCTACTACTCAAAACCACTTAACAGTCTGCAGATTGAAAACTGGATGTATGCAAATTTGTATGCAAWTGGAGTAAGCTTTTAGAATGTTAGTATTTTGATTTAAAAATAAAATATAAAAATATCTGAATGTATAGATTTGTACAGAAGGATGTTTATTGCTTTTGTTTAAGTACAAATCTGATATTCAAAGAATATTCTAAGAAGAAAAGTGCTAAATGAACTACAGTGTAGAACTTGCTGGTTAGGTTTCATGGAGTTCCTTTTTTTGCTTGTAAGAAATCCTTTTTTGAAAACACTTCCATTCTTTTTGATGCTAAATGATTTGTACTGCCTTTTTTTTTTCCCTCCRTGTATGTTAGAGGTTGGAGGAAAACAAGTTACTGAAGCACTTTTTTCAGCAAAAATTYTTCTAGTTTGGTAGTGGCAGCTGGAGAGACTGTCTCAGTGAAGAAGCATAACCCAGAATAGTATAGTTTTAGAGACCTTATTATATGAAGTGCTGATTGTCTTGAGCTTCAGTGACAGTAGGGTGTTTTGCAGTAAGAGCACAGGTGAGCTTCATCTTTGTAATTACAACGTGTTACTGATAGGAGCTGCTAGAGAAAATGTCTTAACCCTTCTGGGCCAGCTGTGTTAATTAGCTGAAAGCTATCAGTTCTGTTGGAATTGACAGAAAAGGACCTTATTCACCTACCTCCATTGTAGATGACCGAATACCACTGAAAAAATAAACTTYGTATCATTTTTGCCCTTTGCCCCTGTGTGATAAAAGTCCATTTTAACAGAGCTTCTGTAGATGCAGTGTTGGGTGTTTCTTTTGCTTTGTTTGTTTGTTTTTTGCTCTTCATCAATTGTCATTCTGTTCTTTGCAAGTCATTTACCCTTTAAGCACTACTGTACTGGGTAAATGTATTCATCACAAATGATAGTGTGGAAAGTAAATAGGAGAGGGTCTCRGAAAGATGATTTAGAGATTTTAGTTAGTACAATGAACCTTGGCCATAGGTGGCACAGTGTGCAAGTCCCTTATCCAAAATAATAAATAGTACAGTCGTGACCCTCGGTGACTCCAGTTAATGGCACGAGCCATTTCCAGCTGTCTTCTCCAGGCACTGAGGCATTTGAACAATACCAGCTGACCATGTGTCTCTCCTCTAAGCCGCTCACAGCAAATCAAACAGAGGAGCAGTGTGTGCACAGTTAAAGGACACRGAGGAYTGCTGGAAAGCCGTGCARTGCATGCTTAACAACAAAAGGTCACAGTTAGATCAAAGCTATGCCCTGGAGATCCTTGCTAACATATTTCATCTGTGTCATRATATATACCTAAGACCCAGATCTTCAGTTCTGTTACACACCTTCATTTCAGAATAAGCATAGATTGGAAATTGTAAGTCATCAGTATTTTTTTTTCCAGCATCTGGAAAATGAAAATTATCAAAAATGGCCAAGAGAGATTACATGTGATGACTCTATAATAAGTATTTATTAATTCATGGTCTCGTGCTACCTATTAGAAACCTTGTCATAATATATTACTAGAAAGGAAAAAAGTAAGTAAAGGACCACCCATTATTAAAATGCCACTTTGCGACATTTTTACTTCTAGATGTGTTTTGGAAGAGCATGGAAAATGGGATTGCCTATTAAATATGAAAAAGAATAGTTTGATTGATAAATACATTGTAACAGTCCAACAAAGCAAACAGTTTGAGAATGTTTTTATCATTTAATAGTTGTGCTGAAAGGTGCTTGCAGGGAAAATGTTTAGCTTTGTGGTTTTAAGGCTACATTTTTCCCTGTTATCTCTGCAAAATATTAGAAAAAGTCCAAAACTGCATGTGAGAGAGGGCTCTTCATAAACACTATGATGAAAACTTGCTTTCCTTTTTTGTATCCAAACAAAACATGATTTGACTAAACATTTTAAAGACCCATAAAAGGGAGGAAATTCAGAAAGCACAATTAAAATTTCACCATCTGCGCACTGTAAAGCAGCCAGGAGAAGGGGGAGGTTTCCCTTGCACACAACCATTATAATCTGAATTGCGGTAGAAAATGACAGGATATGGAACAGGCATAGCATTCTCCTCTCTTTTCTTTGAGCTAATGATTCAAGTGAACCTCTGGACAGGATGAACTAAGGAAAGAAAAAAAAGTATRAACAGCTCAGAAGAGGCTAGGCTTGGCATTTTCCACTTCTGTACCTTTGTTTCACTCTGCAACGGTTTTAATGGTTTCTCGCTGCCTTGGGCAGTCCAGCATTACCTCGTATGGGCTGCATCTGAGTACTCAGATTTGAGGCAGAAAGCAAGGAGTTCCCCCATCTGTTTTGGCTTGCATGTGTTGGTGCTGCTGTTAATGCTGACAGCTGTSTTAATGTGCTAGGCCACCTGCCACATGGCAGATACTGCATCCTTGAGCAAAGGCCTCACTTTTCTGCCTTCATCAGAGCTATAGGTGGCTAAAACTGGGTTCCTCGTGGCGTATCAGCCAGTGTTTTCCCTTTTACCATTTTAAAGGCGTCTGATTTATTTACTTCAAGGTTCTGTGATACCCAGTGACTCCTGGATACACACACAAAAAAAGAGATTGTCCAGCCTGCTACATGTTTGTTTTCTCTGTTGRTATACTTTATTTTGATCAGAATTTGCTTATATGCTTCTGTTAGAACTGTGATTTGCTGTAACGTTTTTGTATTTTCTGCTTTTTGAGACAATGAAGAAAGGAGAAACAGATTTGAGCACAAAATGTTACTGTTCGGGATTAGCATTTCTGATTAGCTTGGCTCTTTTTTCTTGGACAAGCACAGCTCTGGTAGTGCTCCGTGCTGCACCATGGTGCCCCTCTGGCACATTGCTGGGAGTACGGACAGATTTTGGATACAGCCAGGCGGTGTTCTGACTGCCTGTGTCTCTGTGTGCAAACCGCTTACCATATTATACTTAGCTACATCCTGAGGTGGTTGTGTGGATTGATTGATGCTGAAGTCCTCTGAAAAGTATCAGATGCTTTATAAATGCTAATTATTATGTTCAGGTTTGCTACAACTCAGGATTAGATCTTACTTAGGCAATACATAGGGAAGCTATGAGATGTACATGGTAAAGATTTAAAAGTAATAAACAGTTACTGAGAGCCTGAGCCTCAGTAACTGTAGCCTCAGAATTGTAGCCTATTCGTGCAGTTCCATTTAAATGCTTTTAATAAATTGCCACTCTTTTAACTTGTTTTGGGGGCCTTAATTACTTTTATTTTGAACATGAGAGGGAGACTCTATAAGGTTCTGTAGGGATTGCTGTTGTATTTTGTAGTTGTAACTTTGACTGTCATTTCCCTGAGAACGAGCAACTATGGCAGGTATTCTCAAAACATGGTGGGTTTTTTCCCGTGTTTTTTTTTTTTTTTTTTTTTTTTTTTTTTTTTCCCTCTATACTGGTCTGGCATGAAACGCTTTGTAGGTTTGTGCTGGCTTGGGGCATTCTGCATCCCTGAGAAAATTGTTTGCTCCTTGTCTGAATGCTGACAACTAGGCAGGACCTCTCTGTGTAGTAAGTGCTGGTCCACTGAATAAGGTTTGTGGGCAACAACTTTCTCCTGGTAACTACACCAGGAGGAAATAAGAGTTAGCTTTTTTAACCTGTGAAACAACTGGCTAGSCCTAATTCTGACCGACTTGTCTGTGTTTCTAAAATCCAAATCAGAGGTATATCAGACAGGGACAGGATAAACAGAAGCTGTCTGAGCATTTCTTAAAGACTTTGCTTATAACTGAGGTGAGGGAAAGTAGATTGAAAAGTAGCCAGTAATTTATTTCCAGGCTTTTTATTGCTGCTGATCTGCAGGTAGGCCTGGAGTACAAACTTTGTATCTACCCCGAGCTGTTGCCACAGCAGGCCAATGCTACTATAGTGTTGTAGTAGAGGAGAGCCCTGGCAAAGWCTAAAGAGGGCTTTAGTACAGAGGGGGTGAATCAAAGTGAAAAATGGAGAAAACTCTTACAGAAAAGAGGGGAAAATGGCACAATGCAATGTGGGGCTCATGAAAAAGTGAGTTGGCACTCGCAGAGAAAAGCAGAGATGCTCACCAAGGAAAAAGGAAAGTATGGTTTTTGTGTTTAAAACCTTGAGATCAAGTTTAGTGCAATTTTGCCAGTGATTCATGCTGAGTTTTTGTGCTTCACTTGTGCATCTGTAAAATCAGGATATTTGTGCATGTCACTGGGTTGTTGTGAGGGTATGGTCATCTGTGTGGGTAAGCTCATTYGAGGGAGAGAACAAAGGTTTTGATAGAAAACCCCTTTACAAGAAGGCAGCTCTGCAAGAGGCAGGAGAAACTCCCCATTCCTTTGCATTGCTCATCTTCATCAGCAAAGCAGGGCGGAGCGGGGAGGCAGCCGCGCATCCCTGTACCTTCATCTGAGGCAAGACCTTTTGTCCTTGTTGAAATAAATGAGGCTGCAGTAACTTTTAAAAAACAAACAAACAAACAAACAAAACAAAGTAGTCGTGAGGAGGCGGCACGTGCTTCCTTCCCCCGGTAACGCTGCAGGCTCTGCGAGGCAGAAGCTGCCTCCGCGCCCGGTGCCGTCCCGCGCCGCTCCCGGCGGAGCCCCGGGGGCGGGGCATTGGTCGAGGCTCCGCCCC
>NW_028186990.1:3084711-3112323 GCF_003343005.1 Rhea americana | reverse complement strand
AGCGGGGCAGGCGGGCTCCCGCGGAGCGGGGAAGGTACGGAAACGCCGGCGGGCGGCGCGGCGCGGCGCGGCGGGAACCGCGGTGCCCGGGCTGCCGCCTCCCGCAGCGGGGGAACCGGCGTGGCGGGAGCAGCTGCCGTAGAGACGGGCTTCGAAACGCGCGGCTGGCTCGTTTCTGGCATCGCTGCTACTTTATTTATTTATTTATTTATTTTGTACTCCGACTTCGGTGTCGGTGCGAAATGTGGACTTGGCGTGAAAGCCGTGGGTACGTTAAGGAGTCTCCTAAGAGCTCGCGGAACTGGTCTGCGATCGGCAGCATCCCGTAAGCCTGCCTTTGCCCCGGCGGCGGCCTTCGTCAGAGCTCCCCTAAGCGACCAGGGCTTCAGCAAAGCAGGCAAACTTCTGCCGTTGGAATACCCCGTGGCCGAAAATTCGCTGTTCTGGGGCTTCTTGGGGTGCTGTGGGCGTCAGTGGCGGGCTGCTTTTATCAACTTGTTGGTCAGGTAGCAACCGCTTCTTAGGACACTAAAAGAATAGTAGAGCACGGTGGGGGGGATTGTGGGGCTTTTTTGTTTTCAGTTTTCACATTTAACTTTTCTTTTGGGGCCACATGGATTAGATGTTACTGCAATATAATATTGCTGATGTGTTTAAGCGTCAGTGCAATATATGTGATCTATGGCACCCTAAATATTTAACAGATTTTTGATTTAAGGTGCTTTTACCAGACAGAGTTTCTGAAACATCTTGTATTTTTCTTCCTCTTCCTTCCTTTCTTTTTTTTTTCTTCTGGTTGACAATTTCTATGTGTACATAGAACAGAAACACAAATATAGTCTTTGTTTTGTTTCTTATCGAGTCTTATTATTGGCGCCAATCTATATGGACAAAAGATTTTTTTTTTGTTTGTTTATTTCTTGGGGTTTTATTTCATCACACCCATGCAACGTTTGACATGCCARTACTTCACCAAGGACCCGCTGGCCTTTCATGAACATGAAATGTTACTTTTAATTACTGAAAAAAGACAGGAACAAGACTGCTGAATCAGGAGCATCTTTACAGTCACATGGTTGTTACATTTGGTGGACGTGATTAAGATACAGGAGAAAGAAAAGGCGTTCAACTGGCTTGGAATATGAAAAGGCAATAAAAGAGGTTTCATCTGACTCCTTGCCGTTTCCTTGCAGTTGCGGTTCAGAATAAGCAAAGCATAGTGGTCACATTGGTAGGAAGGAAGGTGATTCCAGCTCAGTGGTTTGTGAACTAAGTAGGGTTTCTGTAGACTGCACTGACGGTAGACTTGTTCCATGTAACTTGGGGTTGGAGTTCAGGATCTTTATCTAAATCACACTTCATTTTCTGCAATCAAGAGCCTTTCCTTTATTAGGAAATCAGGATAGTCCACACCTGTATGAAAAGGCTCGGGCTTCCTGGCCTTGATCTCTTTGTGTAGCTAGCTGCAGTGTAGTGTCTCTGATCCCCCTTGAGAGTGGAAGCAAAAAACCCTTAACTTCTGAGGAGCCCAGTTTGGTGTGCTAAAGAGCTTTCCGTTGTGCTCAGTTCCAGTGTTAGTTTGGAATGCTGATGCTCTCCTATTTCGTTTGCACGGACAGCTTTCTTCCTAGATTAACTTGATTGCATACGTTAAATAGCGTTGGGTTGGAATGCAGACCGTAGGTTTGCCTGTCATGTTTATTCAGTGAGCTTTGCAGTGTTGAAAAATATGCAACTCAACAGAGTGTGTGTGTGTTGGGGGGGGGAATAAAGCTGCTCTATATGTTTTTTATTAATGTGTGGAATATATGAAGCAAGTTGGGAAATATGTTTTTTTTTGTGTGAATTATTATGAGAGGTGTATACAATAGGGTAGTTAACTTCCTACTGAAAGTATTGTTATGATGTATGTTGGAACCCAATCAAATTTGAAATATGTAGAAAGAAGCGTTAGCATTGGGGTTTTTTACCTAGCACTGGTCTTCAGCAAAGCACAACAACCRGGCAGAGGGCACAGAGAGAGTAGTATATTATACAGGGCCAAATATATCCTTGATGTACCTGCATTGACCTCTAGAGGCAGAGATCATGCTTAAACAGTGTAGAAGACTAAGGTCTCCTAAAGTTTAAAAACACACAGAAGTGTCCCAAAGTAATTCTCTATTTGCCCCAGCAACTTAGGCAGCAGTGGTTGTATGAAACCCTGAATCACAGCTTTGCACTGCCCCCCCTCCCACAGCTGCCCCTTCAGCTCCAAATGGCATGGAGCTCCCACTAGTTCTTGCTCCAGGCGTTATGTTCGGATTTAGCTTTAAAAAAACAACTGTGACCCTCCTTTAAAATAGGAGGAAAGCGGTGGGAGGGGGGGAGGAATTACACTGTTTGTTAATCAGTGTCTTAGACTCTTCTGAGAACCTCATTTGACTAAGAGCTTATGCTAATAACTTACCCTTACGGCAATTTGTAGCTCTGATAAACATGAAAATTGCTTGAGGCTTGCTTTAAAGACTAATCCATGCAGACTAGATGCAAGTTTTGTGGTGGCAAAAGGTACAGTGCATCTGTTAAGGGCTTACTTTGCTTTTACGTAAAACTTAAAGAAATATGAAGTATGTTTCGCCTAGTGCTTTCCTGTATAAGTGTGCTGTGTAGAATTAGGATGTTGGCTTTGAATGTGGAGCTTGGTGTTTTTCATCTCAGCTCTTTATCAGTACCTTCCATCAAACATACTCATTATGCTCTACTCAGCTATTTACTATTTTCAATAATACAAAATTGATTATTTGTTACCACAGTTATTGTCYTGGGGCAGTCTAACTCCACAGGGTGGAAAAATCCCATTGAATTTTCAATATYCCAACAGGAGTCTGATTTTTATATAACTAGGTGTTTCTTTAGTCCATCTGGATGAAGACAGCGCTTTTATGGTGCAAATCAATTCACTGTGGATTCTTTCAGAAGTATGTGGCTTCTGCATCTCAGCAATTGTCCTGATGCAGATAAACATGACCTAAAAAGGTGCCAAGGAGATGGACACTTTTACCTGATTGTTTCACTTTATCCCAGAGTTACCACCAAAATTGCCTTTAAACTACATGTATATCATTATTTTGTATAACATTTAGCAAGTTCATTTCAGGATTACCTTTTCCCCTCTAAGTGCCATTAGTTGGTCAAATAACTTAACAGAAATGGGCCTTTACTGAGTTTGTCCAGATATTTCTTTTACATCACTGAAGTGTACCAGAGACATCAAACAGTAAAGAGCAATATTTTATTTGGATTTAGAAGACTCTGTTTTTTTTTTTTTAACTGAGATTATTGTTCAGTTCATCCATTAGTTTCTAACTAAGAGCTTCTAGAGATAGAAGAACTGTGTTTATACTGCCCAAGGAGAGATTAAAGAGTCTTTTTCTTCCTTTGGGACTGCCAGTCATTGTTCCTGTTTATAAAACACATGTATTTGTGTAGTCGTAAAAACTGTGCATTTGGGGACTGCATAGAATTGAAARGAGAGTAATGTATTTCAAACTTGTTTCTTTTTAAGTTGCTACCTCCTGGCTGGCTTTGATTCACATATTGTTTGTGTCTTGGAAGAAATACATTGTTGGAAAAATCTGTCACTGCTTTCTAATAAAGAAACTCTTCCCTTCAAAAAGCAGAGTATGATTTTGTTCATTTAACTTATTTGTAAGTATGTGTCAGAGATCTTGGTTTGTGGATCGAGCAAGGGGATTGCTCCAATCATTTATAAGAATTAGAATTAGATTTACCAAGGCAAGACACATTATGAAGAATTTTTGGTAGCCTATTTTGCTTTTTTGCTGTTATGATGTTTATGAGTCATAACAGTAGTAGAAACCCTGATTCAGCAAGGTACTTAAGTGGTTTCCTATATTTAAATAAGTAAATGGTGCTGTATACTGCAGTGGAATTACTTGTTTGATTAGAATTAGATGTTTCCCTAAAATTCCCTCGTGGAGCAGGACCGAAAGGTCCAGCAGCTGGCCTGGAGAAACTTGTGAGACGTTTCCTATAGGAAATGCTATCGGAGTATTAATTACAATAGTAGCACCCCTTGGAAGAAAGAAAACAACTTTTTTTGTTGTTTTAAACATTAAACTATTTTAAACGTTAACATTATTGTTGCCTCTCCAATTATAGACAATTGTCAATACAAAAATAGAGTTGATACAAAAATATTTCCAAAGTATCTATGAACCTTCAGTTTTAAGTAACGTTTTTACAAAGATAAAACTTGCTAGTCTTCTTGTTCGGTCAACAAGGGATTCACAGATAACAGAACAAAATTTGGAAATGTATTTCTATGAGGATTGTATTTCTGATTACTGGAACTTCCCAAAAGACTCAAAACCCAGCTGCTACTTTTGAGTTTTTGAGTTTTTTTTTTTTTTTTTTTTTAATTTAGTACAAAGTGAATTCAGTTAGTAGGTGCTGTTACACTTCGAGGCAGTAGCACAACACTACATTGGTTAGCCTGTAGGCTTTCCAGTGAAAGTATTTTCATTTCTAAAATCAGTTTTACAGATTCTAACTGACCTTGTGATATCACTTTGAAGACTACTTTAAATCAGAAATGCCAAAGGATGGAAAAACAGTTTGTGTATTTCCTTCTGGCTTCAGTCTTGTAACCTGAAATTTACTCTCTGATCGTGCTAACTTAATGTCCGTGATTTGGCTTTGGGGGGGTTGTTTGTTTGTTTATTTGTTTTTTGAATGTTCCAGCATTTCTTAAATTGCTAAAGTGTTTTGCTGAAGGCAGCGTATCTGCTTCGGCAGTTTGGACATCTTGGGATCTAGGCCTAGGAAGCCTGGGTAGATCTGAGCTTTGCCTATTGACAGAGATGTGGTGGGGACAAGTGTACCTGGAGGTATTTCTTGTGAGCACATGGACAGCAAGTGCAGAAAAAAATTCCAGTAACAACAGGCTTTTTTTAAATCATCAATTAAATGTTACARATTTAACCACTGAATTTATTTTGGTTGAATGGAAAATGCATATTTTCAACTTGAAAAGGAGAATCTGATAATAACTCGAAAGTGCCTGTAGGATACTTCTGGATGTACGTTTTGTGATTAAAAATTGGAGAACTGGAGAAATACTTTCTTGTATTGAAATTGTAGCCTTGTATGCTTCTACTGATATTTTCCTTATCTGGCCTGACTAGAATTGCTCACTGCATTTTACTGCTGACACCAATACCTTCTGCTTTTTTTTCCTGGTTGCTTTTTCTTAATGATGATTTTCAAAATTCTGTTAAACCATGTTTATTTTTATGAGAAAAGGAAGCAGTTACTGCTCCTTTCAAGCTTTCCCGAAGGCTTTTGTTTGGAGGGGGAGAGTTGTAGGGTTTGAGATTTTTTTTTCCAGTATTCTCTATTTCTGTGTCATTTGTAAGTACTTTTGTTGATCCCCACACCTGCAAACATGTGCCATTTGAAAAGGGATGTATAATAARCTGTCTATTCTGTCTTCTGTTTTAATTTTGATAAATAGCTTATAAATCTGTTCCTGATATTCTAACAAGTTTTTGTGCTAGCAGTCTTATGAAATAAGACTATCTAACCTATCAGACTAGTAATTGTGGAGTGGGTTCTAAATTAATGTTTGTTGCTATGCTTGACAGATGCCAGAAGAAAAATGTTGATGTAATCTGTTATAATCCTACTGTCCAATATCAAAATAGCTTCTGCTCAGAAACAACTTATATTTCTTTCCTCTAGCCTTTGTATGGCTGTTCAATTCCCCCACATGTAAAACAGATTAAGCTATTTGGTGAGGACGATCACKGACCATCATACCTATTTTAGTTAGTTCTAGCCTTTAAATTTAAAAGAGAGTGTTCAGTGTGAAGATGCATGGTTGGATTCTTGCATTTTTAATATGAGTTTTCTTTATAAAATAATATTAAAATAYTTATTTTTTGTAAAGTGTTTTTTTAGTTTGTGTTTCGCAGGAGATTTAAAAAAATCTGTTTCATACTAACACACTGTGTAGCTCTCATAGCATATATGAAATAGTGCTGCTAACCTAGCTTTGCTGTGCAAGCGGAGCAAAAGACAGTATGTAAATAAGCATCATAAACAGGTCTGAGAGGAAGAATTACTTCAGTTAAAGCAGTCTAAATTACTTAACGCTGTCTGTAATCAAACCCGTTTTCAGATGCGATTAATTGAATATAAGGTATTTTATGCTATTCGAAAACTGAATCAGTTGATTCTAACATTTTTCTTGCCTAAATTTCTAGTCTCTATTTTTCTGATTTCATTTTCTCCTTCCTTATCCTTCTCTACATTCCTTTTCCTCTACTTCCCTCCTTATTTATTATAAGTGGAATAATAGCATTGCTTTCCTTAGACTCTCTGAGTTCAAGCTCACTCACTTGTTTTTATAATTTCCATTTAATGTCTTTACAGCTCCTCCTATGTGTGTGGCCTAAGTTTAAGCACAGAAGTAGATGCCAGAAACTTCACATTTGAATTTCTGTTCAAACATTCACTCCCTCTTAAATAAGCCCTGATAGCCTTGCCAGAGACTATGGGAAGACTTTGTCACTGCTACTACCATTTTGTTTCCCAGGAATCTTGCTGTGAAGTTGACCAACTTTTCATTTTGAAGCTTTTCAAAAAGGGCAATATTCTATTTTGTGGGAAAAAAATAGAGAAAAGAGCTCTTTGTTCATTGTGAAAATGTTAGCATCTTTATTTTCTTCTTTCTTGGTCTCATTTGAGGGTATTTTGACTTTATTTGATGCAGAAGACTTAATAGCATTTCCTTTTTCTCTTTTGTTGGTAATTGTCCAAAACACCTTCAACTTCCACTAAGCTGCGATAATCAAAAGCAAAAACGACATTGACTCATTTTTTTCTAGATTTGTTTTCAATAATTAAAAGTAATGAAAAAAGAGGTGATTTGGGGAAGAAAACAGTATTTCTGGGTATAGGAAAGAAACTTATATTAATCAGAAGAAAAGAAAGATTGTAGATTTAAAAAAATGTTTTGAGCACGGCAAATAGGACAAAAGTTGGAAATTTAAATATATTTCATGATTTTTCTCTCTCATTCAGGTAACCAGTAACTTGGCTGATTTGCAAGGCAAAATATAGCAGTGCTGTTGACACCACTTTGCTTAGGCTCTATTGAAATGCCAGCTTGCCATGTCCTTCAGCAGTAATTTGAAATCTTTTTATGAAAGAAAATAGAATTCTCTGCTAGTGATTACAACTGAAGTGAATCTGGATTTCTCAATATTTCAAAGTGGTGTATGTGAATCTTGATTGCCTTACTCATAAATTTAAAAGGTATCTTGTTATTGGATGTAACTATAATATTCTCCTTTCAAATCATTTAATTTCACTGTTGTGTATAGTGTACCTTTATTCACTGTTACTAAGTGTACACCACAAAAGTGTGACTCTTGAAAAAGGTTTTCTAACTTCTCTTTGTAGATCAGGTTCTGATGGTTCTCCTTACTTAATAGTACACGTGACTTTAAAAGTGTGAGTTTAGAACTTGAGTAAAGTGTTGGCATTACTTGCACTTTTTAAGTCTATTGTATTCACATGGATTAAAGCAGAAAGAATGAGAAGTTGATTTACCAAGGCTTCAGAGTGACCTGAGAAGTTAATAAACACCACTTTGATGCTATTGTCACTGGAAGATGGGACTTGTCAAATTCAATTTTGTTAATGAGATTACAACTGCAGCTGACAAAATGCTGACATAGTGTATTCAGATTCTTTAAGGCATCTAACTTGGTGCTATATGATGCTCTCATTAAAATATTTGTAATGACAGCGGACTTAAAAATCACCAAATTGAAGGATGTCAAAAAAATTGGACATGGAAAATAATTTTGTACTTGATGTATTTCAAGAAATTTACCAGGAAATATTTTTTAAATCAATTTATTCAATAACTTTGCAAATAATTTGAAAGAAGACATATCRTAGATGCACAAGTATATAGTTTGGTAAATGTTGATGATGGCAGATATTGTTCTCCAAAGTGTTTTAAAAGCGCCGAATAGAAAGCTCTTTGACTAGAATAAAAAATACAGGCATCACTTACCATGTAGATGAGAATATTGCAGAAACAGACTAAATTGTTGCTGTTGATAGTTGGCTAAAAGTGAACTTCCAGAGCAAAGTGGTGGCTGGGAGGCAGAGGATGATTCTTGGCTGTATAAATAACAGAGTACATGTCCTGCRTGGGTAAACTCCAGTTGCTTGTGTAGTGGTTCTGGTTGAAGTGTCCCTGGTTTATTATGAAAAAGATGCTGACAAACTGGAAAGGGCTCTGAGAGGAGCTGCAGACAGTTCAGTATCTGGAAAGCTTCCTTCACACAGTGAAACCGCAAGGAGCTCAGTAGCAYTTAGTTTGTCTAAGAGAAGGTTTAGAGGTGATGGGATTACAGTTTGAGGCATGGGTCTGCCTCAGGGCATTTAAATACAGGGGGAAATGAGAGTTAAGTGCTTCATGTCAAAGTAGACCTGTGATTTGAGAAAGGTATTTGAAGTAGAGGACTTCTTAATCTGTCCAATATGGGTTGATCTCATAGCTGAGAGGTGAAGCTTGACACATTCAGACTAGTAAGGAAGCCTAATTTTTAGCAGTGAACATAATTAACCTGGAAAAGTCTTACTTACAAACATGGTAGATTTTCCATTGCTTAGTGTTTTTAATCAGAACTCTGTGTCCTTCAGTCAGGTGTTAGGAGCTCAGTGTAGGTCTCCCTTGGTGAAATTTCATAATCTAGTTTATGCAGGAGGCCAGCTTCAATAATCAAAATGGTCTGTATATGCAGGAAAATACTGCTGAAAAGGTGTATATTTTTAGCTGTCATTTTTTTTTAAATACAACTTGGACTCTGGAACAGGGAAGAAAACAACACTAGCTAACCTATGGCTCTTTGCAGATGCATAATAAAAGTTTTATAAACTGCTACTGATCTGGGGATGTGGTTTTAGATTCCCTGTAATGTACTGAAACTTCACGGAGAATTTTGGTCCTGCACATCTATATTTGATAGGTTTATTAGACTTACAATTTTCCTCTCATTCACATTCTTCAGGGAGGCTCTCACAGCTGTATTTTAAAGTACTAGGATGATCAGGTTTTTGTTAACAATCTCTCTTTTCCTCTGGGTTTGAAATATTCTCTTTGAAGGTCACCAGTGAATGCGTCACTACATTGGCACTAAATAAAATTGGAAAATCATGAAGTCAAACTCGAATGAGGTGTGATTTCCTAGAGAAGAGCATTTTTTTTTCCAGAGAGGGATAAAAGGTGGTAGTAGGGAATCAGGATTACGTCTCAGAGTGCCGCAGTAAAGAAGCTAGCAAGACAGGAAAGACTAAAATGACATTACTGAAGTGGAATTGCCCACTGGAGAGTGAATTGTATCATCAATGCCAAAGCAAAACCAAACCATTTTAAGGAAAACTGCTTTGGAAACAGGGGAAGGAGATGTCACAAGTGATGTCATTAATCCTGGAGAGATGAATATATGAATAGGTCAGACTTAGCTATTAACATGATATCAATAAAACTAAACGTAGAATCTTTTGGCCTCTTAGCACCACAGAATATCTTTCAAGCTGGGCCTTGCTTTTCTTCTGCCATTGTAAGTTGCTGCATAAAATAGCTGAAATTTCTGAGTTAATGTGAAGAGAAGCCAAGTTAAAAATAAATGATGTTAGCCTAATGCAGCGGTAAAGATGTTTTGACTCTTTGGGGAGTGATCTGCCCCAGAAGTGAGAGATGGCAAATTCAGGGAGAATGGCAGCCTATCTCATAACACCCAGGCTCTGAACTGCAAGAAAAATAAATTCTGCTRTGTCAGAAATGACTGCTTCTAAATGGTCAAAGAGAGAAGAAGGCAGGGTTGACATCTAGATGTGTTGGTACARTGTTATTTGAGTCAAACCAACCACGTGTTCAGCCATCTGTTCCTGTTTCTGAAGCTGCTGATTAAATTCCCTGTTTCCCCARCAGCAAACAGCAGCAGATACCTTGTAAGAGGGACAGACAGCATCACAGCAGCTAGTTTCACTTTGGTGAGCTTTGCATCTGGTCGGTCTTATCAAAACGCACATGTTTGTGTTTAATGGCACTTTTGTAGTGCCTGCAGCCCGTTTTGTCTAACAAGGCACGTTCCCACTCCGGCGGGTGTGTAATCGGGCTGCGGCTGGTTCCTGGAGGAAGGAAGGTGCTGTGAAGGCCTTTTAAAGGAGTAATTGTTTATAATTGTCTTGTTCTGTTTTTAGAGATAATTGGAAAAGATCTCACAAGCCATGTGCCTTGATTTCCTCCTCTGAATTGGTTCTCTTGGCTGTAACCCGTCTCATGTGTATTAACTAACCTGGATTTGATTGCTTCTGCTTATGTGTGTCTACTTTTTCAAGATCTGTCCATGAGTAACACTATGGAAAATGAACATTTGTCTTTCTCAAATATACTGATTAAAAATTTGGGCCAAATCATTGCTCCTGATTCAGACACTACCCGTCCTAGTATTACAAAAAGGTTAAAACAAAATTTCAATGGTAGAGCAACAGAAAGCGTTACAAAAAATCACATAAAGGAAGGTTTATTCAGAAGCTACACAATGGGATTCATTGTAACTTGAGTTTAATCTTGATTATTTAAGAGTGATACTAACCAGGGCAGGCAGAAGAGTAGAGAAGAGCAGCAAGGCACTCGAGGAGAAAAGATCCCTCTACCTTAGCTGAAGATTAACCTGTCAATGTTGGATACACTGATGTATACGAGAAAAGGGAACATCTAACAAAACTAGCAATAGAAAGATGACAAGCAGTTGGGAGGCCTGGTTTCTAATCTTCATTTTGTCTGTTTTTCATTTCTTACTCTGGGCAAGTTATTTAATATTTCTGGGATTTTTTTTTAATCCATAAAATGAAAATGTATCTGCCTAAATAAGTAAACAAGCAGATGTAAGAGTTTGTGAATGACTGCCTCTGTAGAGAAGAAGCCCATGGAAGCAGGTTGGAGGGCAAAGGTGTTTTCTCTTATCCTAGAATTACGCTTTGCTTTTTCTCTTCCAAGTAATCCAAGTAATTGAAAAGTAGATTTGAAACTCTTTTTTTTTTTCCCCCACCAGTAGCTCAGACCTTGGATGCTGTTGGAGTAGTGGGCATATYTGGGTATAGGAATACCATAGGCACACAGTGTCCCATTTCATGAATGTAGTTGCCATCCTGTGTCCTGAAGACCCCTTTTTAGGGAGGGGAGGGAGTGCCCTGTGACCGGTCAACAAGTTTCAAGGATTTTGTTGTTAGGAGTTGTTGTTAAGAGTTTTGTTTTGTTGTTCAGAGTTTTTAGAGTTATTTGGCACAGCTGAATCAGTCAACTCCACGTGTGTTACTAGACTCTGGTTAGTAGTGCCCTATCCTTGGGTATCTAAAATAACACAAGTAGTTTGTGAAACATGGGACTGAGGATTCTGCTTTTCATGAGATTCATCTTGGTCCTTTAAGAAGTGGAGAGCTGAATTCCCTCCGAGCGCTGGCTGGCTCATCCAGCAAAGCTATGCAGGTAGTGAAGCACAGACCSTAACTTTGGATCTGCTGAACTGGGGACAGCATGCAGTGCCTGGCATGGTAAAGCACTCCAGGAATGCACTGCTCCAGAAAGGCCTAAGGCAAGGGGCAAACTCTACAGAGACAAGCTTTAATAGTACAAATGTAGCACAAGTATGGGGGGAAAAAAATGTCTCTGGTGAGCCTGTACATACTATCAGTTTTTATTCTCACTTTTTAGCAAAGGCATAAAAATTGAGACGTGTAGTATCGCGTGGCTAACTAAGCATCATTTATAACAACTTTTAGTAGCACAGTGTGTCCTGTAAAAGAAACTAAAAAAAAAACCCTCTAGAATATAATTGTTGGAAGTATAACAAGTAGCCAGTAATGACAGAATAGCATAGGCATATGAATGCATTGGAAAAAAAGGAATTTTTTTAGCATAAATACTAGATATCTTATGTGTTTTCCAAGAATTAGTTTGAATTGTGAATGCCATAGTTTTAAAAACGGTGTTCACTGCATCTCTGGATGAAGACTGAGCGGGACAATGTGGTGTTAGGTCGCATTGTAAGGATGTGTGTGGCACAGTTGCATTAGCTCTCCTGTGTGTGTGGTTTTTTTTTTAACGTGGGAGTGAAGGATTGTGTGTGGCCCTGTAAACTTTTTCTCTTTGGAAGGTTTGTRGGCAGACTATTATACAGTGTTCCCAAACTTGTGTTTACTGACTGTTRTGTGATGAAAATGATGATGGGTGGGGGCAGGGGGAGGGGGGATCCCTAAATGTGGGTGTGAGGTTGGTGACATGAAGTGACAAACTGTGTCATCAAGACACAGGCGAGCAAGAGCCAGCCTGTTCTCCGGTGCTAAGTGCAGTGTGTGGCACCAAACACCACGTGTTGGTGTGTTGCACTATATGTACGTTGTTCTAGGCTGGAGAAGATAATCTTGACTCCTGCAGGGAGAACGAAACAGTTTTATTCCAAACAATCCAAGAAGCCTGTTTTCTGCAAAGTGCTATTTTGTGCTATGAACTTTATTCATTCAGTGTGTGTCATTTTACTTCCGTCAAGGAGCCCTTTAAAACTGGGCCCTGGCTATACAGCTCCACAAAAACTAGCTTCAGTGGTGAAGCGGGCTATGGCCATTGCTACTTGCTTTTTTCTGCCTGTTGACCATAATTCATTGCCTCTTCATTTGTGCCAGTACAGATCACTGCACTGTAGATTGGATTGCTGTGTTTTACTGATGAAAACCTCTCCTCCCCCATCCTTTGTTTTTATCCAAGACCGTGGCCCTGCAGAGAGCTCTGYTAGCCTGAGTTAGGGGTCGGAGAAGATAGCTGAGGTGGAAGAGGAAGGTGTGGAAATTTCTAACACTGCTTCTGCTGACAAAGTCAGCATGTTGCAGAACTACACCCTAAAGCAGAAGGTTCAGGAATGTAGAAACACTAGAATATAAACCATGAAAGGGTGTGGGGAATTGCTTCCAGGTTTAGGTTTATTTTATGCAGGAAAGTGAAGTTTTTATATGCACTTTTTGATTTGTTGATTTTAAGATGCTTATCTGTTGAGCTACCTTCTTTCAGTTTTAGCGTGTATGATGGAAATTCATAGCAAACTGTCCAAGCCTGGCTTTGTAGAAGAAAATAACATGGGCATATATTATATTTCAAGTACAAACAAAAAGCAGCAGAGTGATAAAAGGCCTAGAAGAAATATGACATGAAGGAAAGAATACAAGTAAAACAAGGTGATGAGAAAATGGGGAACTAATGATCTGTATTTGTAACACTTAACAAGTGCAAGGATCTCATCTGAGTTCTACAGGCCAGATCCATAAGGAGTGACATCCTGAAGCCAACAGAAAAGTCTTCTGCATATCAATCCCATTATTCAGCTCTTAAGGACAGAGAACTCCTGCTGATACAAAGTGTACCAGCTTCAGGAAAAGTCATGCAGAGAGAAGGGTGGGTTTTTTCCTAAGAGCATGCCAAACTGCCCAGAAGAACGATTTCACACGACACCTATCAGCAGCACGAAAATTAATAGGATACAAAGTTAACTGATGTAGTCTCTCTTACAGGCAGCAAAGAATAGTCAAGACTTTGTTTACTTTCCCTGGCAAAACATCTTAGCGTTTCCAAATTTATTATGAAAGATTACTTGTGATGATCTCAAAGTTGGTGATTTTGAGCTTGAAGATCTATAAAAGAGAGGGACAAACTTGTCTTTTCTGTTTCAATGCATCTAAAAAGATCTAAAAGATCTTAAAACCTTAATTGCAGGAGAATTCTGTTCTCATTGACTGTGAATAGCTGAAAGGAGAACTAATGTTTAGTCAGACTATCTTTGGTACTTTTGTATATATCAATGTGTATTTAATTCAAATACCTAATGCATATTTGGCATAAAACTTTGCTTTTCAAAAGACTTGCTGAGACATGGTTATTCCTGCAGACATGTGGCTTAAGTCAGTAGTGGCAGTAGTGCCAATCTATGTTTAAATCCTTTCTCCAAATCCAAACAGAATGTCACTAAAACTAAATTTTTTTTTCCTTTTATTTAAACAGCATGCAGTTCATCTCCTCATAGAGATACAGCAATAATGGCTTGAGTATTTACAAATAGAAAAGCTAAATATATAAAATCAAATGAAGAATTTTTTTGAGGTAATTATRTCACTCCATTGCAAAACGGAGCATTTTGGACATTATATATTGGTATGACTTTTTTTTTGAGCTTGTGATAAGCAATGCAGGAGGTGAGATCTGTCATTAATGTCCCCTAATGTTATCCTTGATGTGATTCTGCTTTTCAGTTGCATGTAGCATAAACGTTTTGATGAAAATATTCTCTGCTGGATGTGCTGCAGGGTGATTTTTAAGAATCRGAGAAAAATTGGTTCCCCTTATTCCAAAGATAGACTCCAAAAATAAAAATTGTCCAGGGTAAAATGGCGATAAGGAGAAACAAGACCTCCGAGTTTTAAAATGGAATAGCAGGTGTTGCCTTGGCAATGAGAGCATGCTTGTTATCTCCTTTCTAAATTTTCTTTTGAATTTGTCTGCAAACTCTTTAGATGCATTCAGTGAAGACTTGTTAAATCTCTTGGCTGAGGTTTGTGATGAATCCATCTGCCCGGAGTACACTTCATTTGATCACAGTGCTCTGTGTAAGGACAAGGAGTACCTTCTAGCTGCCAGATACTGCTACGGCAATGTATGCTGCTGTGGAAGATGCATCAGCTATGCTATCATTTTTTTTTCCAGCAGAAAATGATACATACGCACACAGCTTTTTCTTTTTTTTTTTTTGCCTTTTGGTTGCAAGAGCAGCCTAAGTTGTGCTATGTGCTATTTCTGAATGCTTGAGTTTGAAAAACTGCAGTGTGACTTGAAATAGGTATTTTGCTTCCATCTTCTGCTTCTGAGGCATGGCTTTTTCAGTTGCAGTACATGAAGAGTATGGGCTATGGTTTAGAAATTGTGTTCTTCTGCTATTTAAATTAATGCTATTTTGTGTGTTAAGTGAATGATACTGTGTTGGTTCTCAGGAAGAATTGAGTAATGCAAGTCCTCAGTGTTACAAAATCTTTGTTTTTCAGTTTTGAAAACAGAGGAAATGAAGCCATAAATTTAAAGAGCAATCAGAAGGAAAGCTCAACTCTTCCTCCACTGCTGACGGTATGATTTTTATTTACTAACTGTTATTTACTATTTTTTAATTGAAATAAAGCCCATCACATCTGCTTGTGCTTTTCTTTGTTTCCAATTTTCTGGTGTTGGATTTATTTATGTATTGTGGTGCACCACCTAGTTATTATATGCTGGGTTACGGTCCACATTATGCTATACAGAAGATAGAAAGACTGACCTGCCTTGAGGTTTTTGAAGCAAATGTCATGCCTGTAGTCAGATTAAAGAAGTGGGAGTTTAGTGTTAAGTCAGAATACAGTCAGCATGTTGAAGGAGGAAGTCATGTATTTTTATCAAATGATAGTTTCAAGCATTCTCCAAAAATACCATTTCTGTATAACTTATGAATACCTAGCCAGCAAGGGCTTGTCTGAAGTTCTGCTGGTTGCCAACCAAAGCACTGTAAGATCTTTCTGCTGAAACACATATGCATATTGGCTGTTCTTCATCAGTGATTCGTGTTAATCATGCCTGTCTTGTCCTTTAAGCATTTTACTGCAAAAAGGAGTTGTGGTTCTATGCACTTAAGGCTTTCTCCTGTAAGTTGTTGGACATCATGTGAAGGCTGCCTGTAAAGCTGCGTTCAGATTTACTCAAAAATTGTAAGTATTTACATTCAGGACAGGGCCTGACAGTACAGCCTTCTTAAAAATATGTCACATCATGTCCTGCATGGAGCCATTGTGGTGATTCATTCATCAGGCACTTTTGCTCAGTTATTCATTGCTTTTCCTAGAAGTAATAGTTTAATGCAGATCATATCGTGGAGGTCTCCTCAATAAGGGCATGAGTGAGTCCATCAGATTTATTTGTGGATGTGGTAGGCTTCTTAGCAGACTGAATCTGAGATTTATGTCCTGTGTCACATTTGTTAGTGCTGACTACTAAGTACATGGGRAAAGAATTGGTCTTTTTGTCTGTATGGCTTGCAGACTCTGTCTAGTCAGCTCTTCAGTATCTGGAGGCATTTTGGTTGGGTTTTGCCAGAGGTGGCATACTGCAGTTGCCTCTACACAGATATAGCTTTATCTGACAGAGCTAGCTCAAGTACAATTCCACGTTGAATGTAGTGATTCTGCAGCAAGGTGAGAAACAGTGCAGTGACATTAGTTTAGAAGCCCAGTGGCTTCAAGCCAGTGCAATCAGTACTGACGTGCTGCAGTATACCACTGAATGCTTTACTGTTGTCATAAATAATGGGCTTATGAYTTTATGGCTTAAGACACATGCAGAAAGGATCCTGATGAACCGGATGAGATTCTACTATAATAAAAGCAATTTTTTTCTGCAATTCAAAAAAATCTTATTTTTCTATATTAGACTAGTGAAAAATTCTGAAGTAGATTTACCTTTTGAAGAAGGAGGTTTTGATTGGGGAAGGGAAATCATTTAGCATATATGCTGAATGTATGGAGCATGCTAAATATATAGGTCTTAAGGAAGACCTTACATCCTTCATGTATAAGACCACAAAGAGYTTAAAAGGAGGTATGAAAAGAGCTAAGTTTTAAGGTGGAAGCAGGAAGAGTAGGTGGAGTAAAAGGAGCATAGCAGGTTTAAGTGTTTCTTGCAAAAAACAAAATCTCATTTGTTTTTTATAAAAAAAGCCCAAATTCAGAAGCTTTCCTAATGAATCTAAATTCACTGCAGTCAAATTTACTTAGAACTTGTTGTGCTTTTGTGATATTATGCTAAAAATCGGTGCCATTATAAATGCTATGTGTTTTTGTTCCAAGTATCTGATCTCTATTCTTTGCCTTGTCATTTCACCTTTGTATTAAATTATATTGTCTTTATGTTCACCAGTCTAAAGTGTTGCAACATGCATTACATTATCGTTGAAATAATGTCTTGTGTTTGTATGGGCTTTGTATGAAAACTGCACCTTTCTTACTGCTGTTTAAATGTGTCGAGAGCTTTCTATATAACTTACCTCCCTCTTCTGCTGATTTAAAAAAAACAAAAAACAAAAAACATGCTGATATACTTTAGAAGTTTGGTATACAAAGTAATAAATACTGGTAGCACTATTATATCTTTTGTGTGATGAAATCACAAATAGAGTCAAAAGTGATTTAGAGAAAGTAGAAAAAGTGTTTTTTATTTTTTTTCACCTATCACTCCATCCCCTCCACCATTTTCTTTAACTGAACTATGTTCCTACTTTAAAACATGTCATGTGGATGGCGACTAAAAGTTGATACTATACCATGTCCATCTGTCAGTATGTTAAAGATTTATCAGGTTTCTGCTAGGCTTATGTGCTATGGTATTTATTGATAGTCTCAGCAGGAGGCCAGGGTGAAATAGTGGGGGAATTGGAAGTCTCCTTCTGGCTCAACAGTAAAGGTCAGATGTTTAAATCTTTACTGCCTATGCAAGTTGAGCTGAGAAACATGCTGAGCTGCTGTAACTCTTTGGCTATTCTGAGGACTTTAGTTATCAGTTCTGTACTTTATACTCACTGTTTTTTTTTTCCTCTGTGATGAAATGTTGAGCTCATCGAGGGAGGAAAAGATATTTTAATATTCATTTTATGAAAATTCAAAGTCTGTCTTTTATTTCTGTGCTGAGATGACTATCAGTCACCATTTGATCACTCTCATGAAAATATTATAGAAATGTATTTGCCATGTCTATTAATTCATTACTAGAAAGTATGCTGTGGCCTACTGCTGTTTTTTTTCTTTTTTTTTCTTTTTTTTTTTAACGGATCATATTTTACTTCTGTTTTTCTGGATTGGAGCAGTAAACACTTCTTTCTGAGTAAATGCTCCATTTGAATGCCGTGATTGTTGGACATATGACTCTGTGGATGTAAATCTTTTCTGAACTTCATGTTTAGTGTTCTGTTTTAAGTATCTGCATTGCATAGTGTCCGGTACATGTTAGTATATCATTAACTTCACTTGTAGTACAATGAGGACTTTGTTTTTAAAAGGAATTTTGCAACAGTGTTTCCTCCAAAAATCTGTGCATACATCTCTAGCAGCTTCTGGTAATGCTCTTAAGACTGTGGTTTACAGATGAAATATAGATCTAGTTGCCCTCTGTGCAACAACTGCTAATTGAGGTAACACTACTGCTGGAGAATGACTTATTAGTGCAGTATCAAAGAAATCACATAAAACATTGTTGGACATGCTTGCACTACAAATCTAACCTGGGCTCCTACTGGTATTA
The DNA here is from genome assembly GCF_003343005.1 of Rhea americana. Lineage (NCBI taxonomy): Eukaryota > Metazoa > Chordata > Aves > Rheiformes > Rheidae > Rhea > Rhea americana. The sequence continues at coordinate 3,093,878 of NW_028186990.1, read as the reverse complement.
CCATACCGTAGCTGTAGCAACGATGATTGATGCTTGAGTTAGCTTAAAGAGAAATGAATGGTTCAGGTCCCAGGCTTGCCCTGTCTCTTATTCTCTGCTCAGCTCACGCTTTGCAGGTGATTCTGCTTTGTAGGCAGAATCATTTGCCTGCTGATCATCTCTGGATATCCTTCAGTGGCATGGAAGAACAGTGCATGGAAGAAAAAACACATGCTATCATAACTGATTTGGAAAGAGTTCTTGAGCATCCCAGCACAAGAACTGCAGTAGAAGCTCTGTGATGCTAGTGCGCAAGTTTAAGAAAGTAGGTACAAATAGGATATAGAAGATATTTTATGCTATTGATGTCTGAAGTATATATTTTGTAAAGTGACCCATATGCTCGGGGCTGGATGCTGGTCACCTAGATTAACCAAGTAGAGACATAGTCTCAACCTCCAAGGAAAACACGGGAACAGGAAGTGCTGTAAAGGTTATCCAGTCCACTCCTTTGCCCCAAGGTGAGATCACTGTATTTATATCACAACTGAAAGAAGTTTGCCTAACTTGTTCTTAAAGACCTTCAGGGATGGAGATCTCTAAGGTCTCTGCAACTTCATCAGACAACTGTTCCACCAGTTTCATAATCCTTGTAAGTAGCAAGTCTTTTCTTAACATCTAAAGCTTCTTGCTGCAAATTAAAGCTTTTCCTAATTGTCCTATGACAAGTACTACTGTGTACCGTGAACATGGAGAGGAGATAATTCTGTAGCCCTACTTTCTCACATTAATTTCATTGCAGGTAACATAAATATGACTGTATTTGAACAGTAGACATAGTATTAAAATTTGATGACAAGGAGTGCAATTATGTGAGAAGATGGAGCCAAAAGATTCTTCCTGGAAGTGCAACAATAGGACAAGAGGCAATGGATGCAAGTTGGAACATGAGGAATTCCAATTAGCTATAAAGATTTGTTGTTTTCACTTTCTTTTTCCATAAGGATGGTCAAATACTGGCACAGGATGGCTCAAGAAGTTGTGGAATCCTTATCCTTGGAGATATTCAAAACATGACTGAACGAGACCCTGCTCTAACTGGAGCTGCTTTGAGCAGGAGGTTAGATGCGACCTCCTCAGATTCCTTCCAACTTAATTTATTCTGTGATTCAYTATTGCATCAGTTTTGGGCCAATGTGTGAATTCATATATGTTTTAAAAAAATGTTCTAAGAACTTAGTAAACATATAAAGCTGTCCTTTGAGAATGCCCCTAATTCTGACTTTATCATTAGTTTTAAGTTCCACAAAAAGTTGGAAATCAAAATTATGCCTAACATCTCATTTAACTACATACTTTTCTATAGTATGGTTTTATTTCRTATTGGCTTTAGGTGGATTACCTAGAGTAATGTTTTCTCAGCCTTTGTGTGATTGCTTGCTGAATGCTTCTTTTTTTAGTCCTAATAATTAAAAATCAGAGAGGGGGATTCTTTGACTTTTGGGAGTTAGGGGAGATAGAATATTAACTGCCAACCATGAATTTTTAAAAAATGGAAAGTTACTTTTAAAAACTGTTTCTGTCGTTGCTCGAAACAGTGAATAAAAGACAAAAACAAAAGGTTTTTGGTATTTGAATGTTTAAAATTTATCTTCTGGAACTCAAAAACATMTCTCTCTCTTTAGTCTTTCTTTTTAATGGAATTTTATAGGGGACTACATAGAATCTTCTGTTTTCCGAGGACACTTTGTTAAATTAATGGTAAGACTGGAAGAGCTGAGTGTTTTTTGGTAAGACACTTCAGGATCATCCTTTCTAAAATCTTGGTGAATTTTTCAGTCATATTCAAGACTGTAAAAGGATGATCCTGAAATTTGATTCTGCTGCTTCTGTTCTGCAAAGAAGGGATCTTGAACAGAAAACATTTGTTTCAGGATAGATGGAAAACAAATGTGCAAAACCTTGCAGAGTCCAGCACAGAAAACCATCAAGGAGACAGATGAGAAGCAGAAGTGTGGCATCAGAAGCTAGAGTCTGCTGGTAGAATATAGCTATGAGARGAAATCACATCTTGCCCAATCTTCAGTTTACTGCCTGCTTGGGTACACATTGTGCATAGAAAAGGTGAATTTCACCTTTATTTTATAATTTGTTTTCAAATGTCAGGGATTTTCAATTAAAACAGAATAAAAATCATTTCATGGTCCCCAAAACATATGCAATGAAAGGCAATGGAAAAGTAATATTAGGAGGGTTTAGAAGAAAGAGCATAAACAAGAAAGAATTTAATTCTGTTCTGTCTGGTTCTTATACTAGCAATATTAAAGATGCTTTCACATATTGAAAAATGAGTACCATCTCTTAATCTTTAATCAGAGCTTTACAGTAATATCAGGAGAAAATTCAGAAGGGAGAAATTGTGGAGCAACCATTCACATTATATGAGCAGAACTTGTACTATTCAAGTTAGAAGAGACTRTTTCAAACTGTACCTCCTTTGTCTCTTTCCTTTCATTTAAGGTCTTCATCCTCATCACCCTGCTTTTGATTCTCTCCCTGCCACCTCTGTCAGGGGAAGATGAACCTGGCTGTTCCTCCAGCTTTGGAGCTCACTCCAGGTGAACGCTAGTTCCAGAGCGTTCTTGTTTCATCTTTTCTTTGCATGTTTATAGGATKTGGCAGATGAAGTTTGTGTTGAGGACTCCTAAGTGTATAAGAATACAATCGAATAAACAAATTTTAGAAGTCCCAATGTTAAACTTTCAACGAAGGCCAAAGTGTTAAGTAGTCACTAAATTTAAATAGGTGTATTTAAAAAAAAAAATGCAAAACTCATACAATTTAACTAAAAATCTCTTCCTGTTTTTTAACTTTTACTCCTGATTATGAAGATGCCATGATTTCATTAGTTCTTTAGTTACTGTTGTCATCTGATGTTGTCATGACCTGATCTATTTTTCATGTCAAAAGAAGCAGAGAGAGAAGGATGCGAAAGAAAACATTGCAGTATAAAAAAGGCCAAAGACTTAGAGGTTCAAAGTATTGGTTATTTGTGAAGATAAAGAACTCACCTTAAAAAAAAAAAAAAAAAAAAAAAAAACCTCTGTTAATATTCGTTTGCTTTTTCCAGCTGTTTAAAAGATGTTAAAAACTAAACAGTTTCTGAAAATAATGGAGATCCTTGTGTCAACCTCTTCACCGTTCTGACTCCCATCTTAAACTCTTTGACAACTTGTTTTTTAAATCCATCTCCCTCATGACACTAGCAGTAGTACACTGTTAGGAATTCTCTGCTTATCATGTYTTTCACTATCTGATAGTACTTTTTCTTGAATTTTTCTTAATATGGAGAAAGGGTTTTTTTTTTAACCAAATCTTGTTTCTGATCTATGTCCTATAATTAGATTATTTTTAATCAGCTTTCCACTAGGAAATAAAGACTTACAGTATGTCATGTCTGCAGTTGTGTGAGAATTTAACATGCCTCAGTGTGTCCCAGTCATTGCAAAACAAGTGGGAGACTGCATCAAAGATGCTTTCCCTTCCTAGAAAAGAGAAATCTGCTGGAAGTCATACAGTAGCTACACACTGTGGTACTGTACTAACCTACCAGCAACTCAAGTTATTCTGGGGTGGATTTTGTTCAACATACCAAATTAGCTGAATTAGACTAAAATTCAATGTGGTGCTCATAAATTGTTGAAGGAAATACAAGTGTCTTAGCTATGTTAAAAGGTCAAAGCTAAGGCTAGGAACTTTGTTAATTTTCCAGTGTTTGCAGTACTGATGCTTGAGTGTGCTACTTTGTACACCCAACACCTACTTTAATCCAAAATTCTGAAGTTATTTCTACGTGCTAGGGAACGGAAATTTTGAAGTAATGCGGTGAACTTTTCTCAAAGGAGGAAGTTGAGTTGTTGAGGTTAAATGACCTTTCAAAGGTCCATAATGTGAATCGGGAAGATTCCTAAAATCCTGATGGCATTCTGTCTTCTCTCACAACAATACCTCTAATAAGACACACTGGATAAAATGTACAAGCATATCCGTTCAATATACAGAATGTTCTTCACCATCAGCTTCCAGTGTAGTTAAATAAATAGTCTGTGAGAGCTCTTCATGCTGTTGTCTAGAATTTCTGCTTCATAACGAGTGTTCGTTCACGGTGAGTGAAATCTGAAATGTCTCGCTGCTGTGGCTGGAAGCTAATTCTTTGTTCACGGAGATCTACGTTTAATGCTGTTAATGTTTTCATTTCATTCACTTGTTAGGACAATAAAAGAGATTGTATTCTTGGCAGATTGACATAAACCCTGCCAAATGAGAACCTCTGGCAATTTGAACTTTTGCCACTGTGTTGCTGAGGGAAGGCAACCAGCAGAGTCGTTCTTTACAGCTTGTATTAACTACTGGGCAGGCCTGGCAAAGCAGTCCTTCCTCAGGGTGCTGCTGAGCCACCCTCTGGAGCTGTTCACACCAGCAGCAAGCCCTCTGCCTGATTGCGTAGGTGTAGTTGCATTTTTGGGCGTATGTCTGTGTTATGGTCAGAAGTGGATTACAGCATGGAAAGCATACCTAGTCTACTGTTCAAGAAATTAGCTCGGATAGCAATCACGCTTGAGACATGACATCATGGGCTTGTCATCCCAGTCTGTGCTGCTGATGCTTCTCTGCAGTGTTTACTCAAGCAAGGTGAGACCACCCCCTCCCACTGCACAATAGATGCAACTTCAGTTACTATTGCTGTCTCTTCAGTCACCTGATTTAAGCCATAATCTTGTTTTATGCTCTGCTGAGTTTCCCCTTTGCACTAGTCTGGTTGCCTGCAGGGTTACAGGACTGCCAAGTAATTCCAGTTGGAAGGGACTCCGGGACGTTGTCCAGTCCAACCTTCTGCTGAAAGCAGGGTCAACCATGAAGTCAAAGCAGGTTACTCAAGGCTTGCTCAGGAAAATTTTAAGTAACAAATGGCTAAAGAAATAGAAGCTAATTCTAAGAGCTTTATGAAGTGTATTGGAAGCAGGAGCACTCTAGAAAGACGGTAACATGGCAGGAAAGCTTAATTCTCTCTTCACATCAGAAGGATCTCAAAGAAGATCTGAGACTCTTTTACCCAAGAGCTATTTTTTTGTGTGGGGTCAATCTGAGAAACTGTTCAGGTTGCTGTGACACTGGAAGAGAGGGTGTTTTGTGTGTGTGTGTGTGTGTGTGTTAATGATGAGATGAAGCATAACTAATACTAGGATCAGCAGAACTCCTCTAGTACTCTAAATATCAGACTGCTCAAGTACTGAACTGTGGCACCGATGCAACCTCTCTGTCAAGATGAGCTAAAGCCCTGGCTGTTGGAAACAGTGGGATACGCTGGGGAAGGAATCACTTTACCATACACAAACGCCCTGCTCCCTTTCCTTTTTCCAAACGCATACGCCCTTTGCAAACACCTACACCCTGCTCTCTTTCATTTTTTCCAAAGCATTTGCTGGTGCCTTCCCTCAGAGACAATCTCGGAGAGAAGCATGGGAAATAGTAAGTGCAAGCTATCTTGATACCGCCTTGTGGCATTACCTTTAGACTGCCWCGTTCTTCAGACGCTTGTGCTTGAAGGCTCCTGCTCTGTTAAAGGCTTACTGGGTTGTTACTGGATCATGTGCTTTAGTCTCATTTATTTGAATATGTAATTTTCTTAAAATACATACCTTAACATCTGGAGCAAGAACAGGATTTTTTTGTTGGTGGTGGTTTCTATAATGCCTAAAGAGTGCTTTGAACTGGGGGTTGGGACATTTATGTACAAATGATGAAGCACCAATAGCTGAGGCTGTCTTCTGTAGCAAAAACAAAGTGGAGCAGTGGATAAAATCTATATGAAAAGTAGGATTGATTATATTAAAGGGAGGAAAGAAGGTTTTGCATAGCTTCTGTGTTGGGATTTAATAGCTACATGTATCTGAAAGTAAGCATAGTGTAAATGTTCTTCAGGGCTTTTTTTATGCAAGGCATTATGGTTAAAGCTATGGAAGGATCCTTTCATATTAAAACTTGCTGTTCTTTTGATTTACCAAAAGTTAAGTATGGAAAGGGAGATTAAAGAGAAAGGAAAGACTAAATAGATTGGTGTTTCTGGAAACAGAGACTACAAAACAGCTTTTCATGCAGGACATGAATTATGCTTGTAAATAAGCACTGTCTTTACAGGCTTTCTATCTCAGAACTGCTATGGAAGAATATCACATGTAGAGATTAACTGTGATTGAAGTTCCAGTTCTAATAAGAAGTTAAAAAAGAAAAGAAAAAAAAGAAAGCACTAGTTACAGAATATGAATCTCTTATTAAAAAAAAAAAAAAAAAAGAAATGGAGGAATGAAGATGAGATGATATTAAATTGTTATACTAAACATAATACTTTTTTTTGCAGTTAATGCATTTAGCTGTTGGATTCCTGGGTATTGTAGTAATTAATGTAGCTTGTAGTAATTAATATAAATGTCCATCATCTAGAATAGCTATATTTGCAGAATATTATATTTGCAGAAAGCTATGTACTTTCCTGCACTGAAATGTTCTTTGAAATCTAAAGCTGACAATTTATGTAAATGATATTGACCACAGAACAAGGGAGAACTACCCTTCCTCCCTTAAAGTTAAATCAAAAACCGGTATTAAACAATGATGAGATATTAATCAAGGGAGGAAACTATGACAGTAGAACTTTCTGAAGTTGTGAAGTATGTCATTCATACRTTATCAAACTTCAGGAATTAAATTTTATTCTTGTTTCTATTTTATATTTCTTTATGTAAAGGACTTAGTTTCTACAAGATGAACTTAATTGTTCAAGACATTCATCCCAGGTTTGCATGCTACTTGGATAATTTGTCTAATGCTAAAGATACCAGYGCTAGAATATTCCCTTAAGCTGCACTGGCTACTGCTTTGTTTCCAGGGATAGGTTGGGTTACAGTAGATTGTAAAGTGATGAATCCCTGAATACTACAAGGATCACTGCATCCATTTGTGATACCTCTGCAATTCATTAGTGCATTACATGGGGAAACAGGTAGGATTTGTTGCAGGTGGGGTGAAGAAAGGGCTTGGAACACCTTCAGAAGTACACTAGATGTTTAACATGGTTAAAGTTAAGCACTTTATTTGAAGAAAAGTAGTACAGGTTGTATGGATTACTGAAGCAGAAATTAGTGTCATTCCATTTCTATCCTAACACAAACAATTCCATTTTCAACACAGCTGAGGAAGAAAAGCATGCTACCAATCTAATCACTTAATATCAAGCAGTTGCATCTACTCTTTGTATGAAAAAGATGACAAAATATTGCTTGAAGACTAAAGACTTCTGTCCCAATATTGCGAAATATTGTTTGCATATTTTTAAGAAAATTGTGTTCCCCCAAAATATGAAAGGTGTGCGTCAACACACTCTTTTCATCGTTAGCATGACCCTTGCATAGAGTGTTAACATAAAATGTGCAGTAGGCTTATTTGTTGCTTGAAACAAATATATCTTCAAATTGAGATAGGATTAATGAGCTAATGAAAGTAGCAACTTGGTGTTTGGATAGGATGCATAGGCATTATCCAGTTTGCAACAGTTATACTTAAAATTACTCTTACCCAAAGATATTGACACAACCACAATTTTTGCAGGACCTTTTATTCATGTTCTCCCTTACCACTTCTGTTGAGCAGAATTGATTTCATCTAAGAAAATGTGGGCTAATTTTATTCTATTTTAATAAATTGTTTTGAAACAGGATCCAAAATGACAAGTATAGTAATATAAAGATAGCCTAGGCCACTATGCATATGGCACCTAAAATGAAGGGTGAGAATGTAGAAAACTTTGGGCAGGGGGAAGGTCCCCAGAAAATTTGGCTCAGGGGAGAAAAAGCATTTGCAGAGTGTGAAGCAAATATATATATATATATATATATATATATTTTAGTATATGGTCTTTGTGAAGCTGGACAGTGAAATTGCATCATCTTTTTGAGCAGGTGGGTTTGGCAGAAGTAGCATGAGCTTGGGCAGTAGCTCATGGATCTGTAAGGAGAAGCTGCAGACAGGGAAATTCAAGGGTATAAACTGATGGGGACTAGAGCTTGCTTTACCTGTGTGAGTAGATGCTTAGATGAGTTGAAGGAAGAAGTGAAAAGGTGGTTTAAAAGAGGTGAAGCCCTGCATTAGAATTAGTTGTTTTCAGAGTGGGCTAACAGTTGATACAGAGTTCAGAAGGTCTTGGGTAGAGGGGAAGTAACGTGTAGGACTTCGACTCTGTGGCAAACTTTGCGGTTGGATGTAAAAATAACTGTGCAATTACCTGTGGAGTTGAAGGAAAGCTGGCCAAGGGGGCAATGTTGTGTTGATAGGGACTGTGGAAGAGACTAATCTTTGTTATGTGGATTTAGTTCTTTTAGCCAAATTCTTTTCTTGATGTCTTTTTCTTTCTTTTTTTCTTTTTCTTTTCTTTTTTTTTTGAAGGGCACATGTTCTATTTGTGTCTTGCTACAGCATATTTGTACATTTTGCAAGCTGTAAACTGTATTCATCTTGCAAGCGTGTGTAGATTAGTTCTGTGAATCTAGGCTTTTAGAGTCTGAAATACTTTACAGTATGCCTGAACTAGTCCCAGAGTATAACCTGAAAGAACAAGAGTCTAAGTCTGTCTGTCAGTTTGTGAAATTCCTTCTACTCGCTCAGCACGCAGTAGGACCAGAGAGTGTCCTTGCAGGCAAGCGATAACTAATTCCAAGCAGTAAGAAAAGTTGAAAGCTGCAGGTACAATAAATGAATCGACTGCCGATGTGTTTACATGTCAGTGTACTATTTCCCTTGTATGATCTTTCAAGAAAGAACTGTTGAAAGTGACTGGAGTTTTTTCTTTTTTTTAATTAAGTTCTGGTTTAGGCCTGATGTCCTAATCTCCTTGTGGCTGAACATACTTGTGAGTAAATAATACTGAATGTGTGCTTGTGTTAAATAAGAAAGAGAAACCCTGTGCTTGCCTATAATACCATTGAGTGAAATATTGCTCCTTGCTTCCTCTTTTTTTTTTTCCTACAAGCTGAAGTGATTGTTGTTCTCCTGTCCCACAGTGCTTAACTTCCATAGCAGCTGCTCAGCAAATCTTCTAGCCTTTTTTTTTTTTTTTTTTTTTTTTTTTTTTTTTT
>NW_028186990.1:3083350-3084696 GCF_003343005.1 Rhea americana | reverse complement strand
TTTGTAGAATAGGGACGTTTTTGATACATAAAGGCAGATTCTCATCTCAAAGCGAGTACAGAAGTTTCTCTCAAGAAGAGAGTACAGGAGTTTGATCAAAACTCTAATAAATGTTCATTTAAACTACAGATCTRCAGAAAGGAATGCAGTACATAGGAGCAAATTAAGGAGTTCAGGAACATATGAAAATGAGACTCATGTTTTTTATCTACTTGTATTTATTTTAGGTTTGTCAAAATGAGGAGAACCACCATTCCACAGAAGAACTTAGCAATTCTGAAATCCATGAGGACTTAAAAAAAGCTAATAGTCTTCCTAGTTTGACACCTGGAACCAAAACAGCAGATAAAGACAAGCAACCCAGAGAAGGTTTTTTTCAGTTTCTTGGAAGCTTATTTAATATTGCCTCAAAATCTTCTTTGGTAGAATCTAAACCATCTACTTTCCAAGATGTACCCAGCAGATGTGAAAAGGATTTACAGAACAGAAATACCATTGCAGAAGATAAGCATCTGAAGAATCTGAAAACTGAAGAGTCTGTCTGCTCTACAGCTAGAATAAAAGAGGATTCTGTAAGTAAAGATGACACCATCTTAAACAACATTGGGAAAGATACCTCCCAGGATCTACAAGAAGACCGGAAACAATGTACAGAAGTGCTAAAGTAAGTTTTATAATTCAACATTAAATATCTCAGTGCATGTGTGTGTGTCTGTGTGCAGAGCTATACACTGAGTACTTCTGAGTATATGGCAGATGACTGTCATTTCTAAGGATGATTTGGGATGTCCATGACTTGACCTTGTGGAGAAYTCTGGTAGTGACTACCTTAAAGGAATGTCGAGAAGCCAACTGCAACAAATGTATTTTAATGAGGTTTTTCTAGAACTTTCCTGACCATGCATAGAGCTGGTATAGTTCCATTCTAAGTGTTAAGAAAGGAAAGATATGACATTCAGAAATACATCYGCTACTGTAGACTTATGAAAAGAAGTACAAGGAGAGTTTAGTTCCTTCCACACTGTGAGCTAAATAAAGGTCAGAATTTTTTACTGCCTTTTTAAATCTCGTTAGTTCTATATTTTTACTTCTGCAAATTAGAGTTCTGCATTTTTAAATCATCTTTCATGGTTCATTTGACTTGATGTTTTTTGCTTCTGCATTTTGCTTCTCTTTGTTCCTTGGGCTTTTTTTGTCATCTAAAGAAGGTTATAAAAATACCCAATTAGCCTAAATATATTACATCCTTAACAGTCCTGTAATATTTCCAAAAAACTTTTCTGAAAATTTGGTGCCAAGGGCTTTAATGTATGTTTGAGAGTAAAAAAAAAAAAAAAAAAAAAAAA
>NW_028186990.1:3010394-3083289 GCF_003343005.1 Rhea americana | reverse complement strand
AGTATTTATAGTATTAAAACACTATATATTAAAAAATCTCTCTAGCCACAGTATAAATATAGATAATATTATTCCAAAAGTATTTGTAGCTGTTACGTTGAGTATTTGGGTATATGTGGGCCAGAGTAGCTTAAGTATGGTGTGTATGCCTATGATTATCTGTCTAGTTTTTGGAATCTAAGATTCCCAGAGTAGCTGCTTAATGAATTTTTCTTCCATATCAAGGGTGTCCCCAGCATTATGTCCCTGTTACCCAGTGGACTGATGATTTTGGGCATCTGTTCTTCAGCTTTATATTATAAAGGCTGAGACTGTGGTGGTCAGGATTTGAAAAAGGGACATAGCATCTATTCAGGTGAACCTAAACCAATACTGCTAGCATGAAAATTGGCTGTATTTTCACCAAAAATACTGCACCCTTTGTAATACCCTTTATAATTTATAACAGTAATGGCTGTGTGTTCTTTTCAGTACATTTTGGTTTTTGGTAGCATGGTTGACCAGCTTTTATTAAGAATTCTTACTGTAGTAGCACATATCTGACCATCACTTTTTGAAACTCTGTGTTGCAGCCTAGGGCTGCTTCATTGATCCAAGGTATAAGGAATTTTCTTTTTCTTTTCGGTGCTACCTGGAGAGACCTAGAATGCATTATGTTATTCAATAGAGATAAAATTATATTATTCAGTATAGTCTGTTCACCAGTACATCTAGTTCCTGAATAAACTGTGTATTTCTTAAAACCAGTTTGACAGGTTGACTTGCTCCATCAGTCTCGCTGCTGTTTGCCATTTCTGCTGTGTACTCTGGAAAYGTACAGTCAGGCTGCTTGCCATTACGCCAAGGGCTGTGCAGCTATATAATAAAATGCAGTTCTTGACTCAAAAGAGCTCTAGTCAAAAAAGGCAATAGACATTAACAGGATTTTTTTTTCCTTTTTCCTGCACTCTGTGTGGTCTCTTCCATATCATATCTCAGCATACTTTCTCCTTCATTTTCGTCAGTGTTTGCTCTTTTTCCACACTGTCTGCCACCCTTTTGATTATATTACTGAGCTTACAATGGTAATGTGTCTTCTGTCCAATCTCTTTTCTTACACTTTTCCCCAAGAAAGTTAGTCTGTTTATATGCTGTACTTTTCTAAATCACCTTCCTGCCTATTCAGTTGAATATGAATCTTGAGGATTCAACTGAAGGCCCAATATGTGCTGAGCTAAACATGGCAATCAGAGCCTGCAAAGGCTGAGTGGATGAGAAAAGGAAGTCTTCTTTTCTCCCCATCTGCTGGACGGTGGCTTGCTTTGTTTTTGTTTTTTTGTTTTGTTTTTGTTTTTTTACAGTTCTGTGAACAGAAGTGTTGGGACCTTTTTTTCATTTTGTACCAATGCATTTGAGTAGGTCTTGAGCAGTAACTGATGAGATGCTGGGCAGTCTATATGCACACTTGAAAAAGTCAGATTATTTTAGCCTTCATTTGTTCACATGAGTTCTTCTTCAGAACAGTATGGGTTAATCATGTATTGGGAAAAAAAGCTTGCAGACTTCAAAAGGTAAGGGTATTAGCTCAGTAAAGCAATCTTCTTACTTTGTGCAAGGAGTTCGTGAGTTATTTTAGTTCTGTTTAAAATCAAAGTTGCAGTAAGCGTTTTCAATTGACTGTATTTTAATGTTGTCCTGTATTGTTAGATAACATAGGCAAAAAAATGCAGATTTTTGTCTGTATAATTTTCCTGTCTCCTAGTCAGGCAAGTATATATGTCTATATTACTGGTTTGGAGATGGGAGTGATTTGGTCTGTACATAAAGTGGAATTTTTCTATAGAAACTGACTTCTTTAAATGGAAGAGTTTGGGCTTTTTTTTGTTGTAGATATTGTGAAATTAGGCAAACATTAAAACAGATGTTTTGCTTTTAAACTAGTTCTTAGAAGTACAATATACACGCTGTCCTTTTTGGCTCAATATTCTGAAGTTAGACAATCTCTGTGCAACTTTTATTTATGTTTCTCTCTACCTGAATATGCAATGTGAATTCTGTTTTGAAGCAATTAGTGAAGAGGAATTAAAAGGATAAAGTTGAGGCTAAGGTTCCTACTGTTTACTTTTTTAGAAGTTTAAATCAAGGATACATTTTTTTTCTTCTATAGAAATGATCATGCCATCTTTGTTCTCCTTTAGTTTATAAAAGTTTAAAGGATTTAGAGCAGTTTTCCTGTTAAGTACTAACTTACTAAATACTACTAAATATTTAATATTTACTAAATATTAACTAACTGATTTGGCATAGCTGAACTATGAAAGCACTTCTGATTGCAGACAATTGATTAGGTAGTTTTGCAGAAAGTACTGAGTAGTTAGGCTGCTGGGTGCTAAATCACATGAAATACAATGGGAAAACAGGTGTAGCACGAAGAAACAGGATGGTCAGTGGACACTATGAAGGGAAAGGATGGTGTGAATATGGTCTGCAGCTAATCTCTTGAGGATGGAGTCCCAAAAGAGACATGAGGCATGATGTTAGTGATTTGTGTATATTCAAATGCGCTATAGATGCCATCGTTTATTTTGTTGTGATTTTTAGCGTTTTAATATAGACACAAGCTGAAGCATATGATTTTACAAATCTAATAGCACTGCAAATGTGTATTACTAGTCTTATAACTGTTTCTTTTGTCATGTGGGACATTCTGAATAAATTTCAATTAATTCTAAACTACTATTAAATATTAAATTAGAGCTTATCTGCGGTAGAAAAGAGGTTGCAAAGGTAAGTGAAAGAGGGAAAATTGTTAGATTGCATAATCCCCATTAGAGTTGTTCCAAAAAAACTCACAAACCTTTCAGAATTAAACACCTACCAAATGGTCTCAATTTATACCCAGGCAATTTTTATTAACTTTATATGCTTAAAGCAATATTTTGAAAAATACAGGGAAATCRGACTGCTCTGACCTGTAGTCTGAGGTTAATTCTGCCCTCTGTGGGAAGCCTGGCTTTTGGAAAAGACTCRAATTTCCAGGCCTTGAGCCAAGGAAAGAGGAATCCATGAGCTCAGCCTGTGGAGTAYGTGTTTGTGAGGGAGAAAGGTGTAAGCCACCATCACCCCAACTGGCTGATTCAGAGAGGTAATCATACCTTAAGGGGTTCTGGTCCTTTAATCCAGACAGTGGTAAGTGGTAAAGGAGGAGCACAGAGGACAAAACCATGATAAATTGGACGAAGTCTTTGGGCAATAATTACTGTGGGCAGCAGTAAAATAATTGCAGCGCTGAGAATGGGTGAGGAGGGTTGAGATGGTTAAGTCTCAAGTTACTGTATCTATTTGGTTTCCATTTTTCTGGGATGGGTGAAGATTTCCTCTCTGTTGAAAGGCAAAGCAAACAAGCAATTGGGCTGGTGCTGTTCTGTAAAGTGTTAATGATAGAGGGGGGAGGTAGGTGAAGTACAGTGGTAAATGCGTAACATTTAGTCGACTGTAAGTGGGAAAAATGCAAAGTAAGTTAATGGCTACGAACTGTAGAGAAATCTCATACTTGCACGAGATTGACTGTAAGCTTGTGTAGAGTAGTCCCTAATGGCTGAGGGCAAGTATAAAAGTGAAAAGTTTAGTTTTAGCCTTTGCACTGCTCCCTAATGACATTAAAAGCCAACCTTCAATTGTTGAAATAAGACTTAAAAGTAAAACCAATTGGGGGTGGGGGGACAGTAGGGGTGCACTTGGCTTGCTTAATATCTCACCACTGTCAGTCCCAGAGAGAGAGATCAAGGGTTCATACTGTACGCATCAAATATGAAGTGYAGTCTTGCCTCCATTAACTCTCTTTCCCATAATAATAAATCTCTTTCACTTATACATATGTGACTTTTCACTAACAAGCAACAATTTGGCTTTGCCGTTGAGGCCGGTTCCCCAATACTCTTGGAAGCARGCTTCCTGCAGTACGTACCTGCTGCGTTCTCAAGAATACCATTCATGGGAGTAGGCGCTGTACAGGCGATTGGGAATAACTGCAACAATTTGTGTCCTTTTGCCTTTTTTTTCCAGAAAAAAAGATTGTATGAGTAATGACCCAGAGTGTTTCTGTTGGCTGCTTGCCATTTGCTTATCTTTTAGTACATTTTTTCTTTTTTTTTGTGACGTTCAGTAACAATAAGTGGATGCTGTGCATAATAAAATGCTTAACAATTGCATTTGTGAAACTCTATGGCTTTTTTTGAGTTCAGCAAAAAAAAATCTTATTATGTGGTTTGTTGAACATGATTGATGAGATGAAAATCAAAGTTGTACCCACTCTAAATGTTTTGATTATAAAATCCTGACTACTGGTTAAGTTGCTAATACCCAAATTTGACAAACTATTTAAGTTCCCGCCTTTTCCCTGAAACTAGTAGACAGCCAATAGTCAAAATACTTTATCGAATATTCTRTCAGTCTATAATACCAGTAGAAGTTAAGATAAGAATAGTGGGTATTTGAGTTGGTTATTATGAAGAAAAGCTGTTGTTTTCAGTACTAAATTTTTGTATGACTTGAATTTTCCTATGTTTTATTTATAAAAAGATTTGGTTTAGTATCATTTTACTATTGATCAGTAAGATGTTTTGAGAGGCAAAGCAAGCGTGGATTTTATGCAAAACTAGAAAACTTTATTTTTATAGACTGCTTAAATGGAATATGAGGAGAGTGTAATATATATACAACCAATGTGAATACATAAACTAATACACAAACTAGTCCTCTAGATAAAAAGCATTTTAATATAATAAATACTTTTCAACTACTGATTAATTCTTTTCTGTTATAAGCCTTATGGACTTGGAGATGAGAAAGAACTCGCAGCCCCACAACTGCAAAGGGTTCTTAATTGTGACTGGAAGGCAAAAGACAATGATTTCAAGAGCAGATGTTCAAAAACAGTTTGCTTTACACATTGCACCCTCCCATGAGCCAGGGCCTCACAATAGTTTAGCTAGAGCACTGCAAGCTATTTCATTCAAAAAGAGGGGTAGCCTTGAAGAGAGGCAAATTGCAGATCATTTATAGATCTATTGAGTTATCAGTTGTTTTTTATGCAAGGATTTTGCAGATTTTAGAGTCTAGAAAACTCAYTGCTGCAAATCTAATTGCATAGTACTTCTCATCTAAATCCAGCAAAATCATGTCCTTTTATTTTTTTCCTTTAGAAATGAAGATGATAAAATCTTTTAGACTTTTATAATTCCAGTTAACACATTTMTTTTAGAGTTTTTCATTTACCTTTGCATTACTTATCAGATGCAGATTCATGGTGATACACAAATACTGCCATTAACTTGTCTGATAACTTACATATTTTGTTTTTTAGCTCCGTTGGTAGTGACAGGGTTCATCTTTCTCGATAGATCCCTTTGGCAGAGAATCAAGACTAAATGAACAGAAATTAAATCACTTAATTCTAAGTGATGGTCTTTCCACGTAATTCCTGAGAAATATTGTAGCAGAGTGGGGAAGCTCACGCTGCRTTTGTCTGAATTGCACCTGTCCTGTGATCAGAGCCATGTCCTGCTCTGTAGTTGCCTGCGCAGAACCAATTTTACAGAGAGRACCTGAATATTTTAAACCATGAGGGTACACGCGGCATAGCAGTGTCTGTGCCTCTTTGAAAGTAYCTGTTGGATGATAAGAAGATAATGTGAGTGCTGCTTTGATTACGTCTGCTGTAGTAATGCATGTATAAGGATTCCCATTGTATGCATACATAGTTATAGATAGAGACATGTATTTAGTAGTATACAGCCTGTCAGAGATCAGAGAGACGTCTGCTTCACTTAGTGATGYGTTGGCATGTGAGTGGCCCCGGGGAGCACCGGGGCAGCTGTGCTGACCCCGGGTGATCCTGCYGGCTGGTGCCCTGCAAGCGTGCCAAGCACGGTGGTTTTAACCTGGATCAGTTACTTTTAGCCCTAATCAATTCCCTGATGCAGCTGGCTGCGCAGACACCTGAATGACACCAGGAGCAGCGGGGTTAGAGGTGCTCATCTTGGGATGGGGACGTGGGGAGGGAGGAGAGGGATGTAGGGAATTCTCTTTTGCTGGAATTTCTGGCTTCTGCCTTTCTTAACTGACCATGAAAATGCAGCACTGCTCTGTTGCTGGTGCTTGACTGGGCAGTCAGTCATTGCCTGCTGCCCCTCTCAAGGGCAGAAACTATGTGGGTGGAGCTCTACCTTTCTAGGGCAGCTAAATATACCTCAAAATGGATTTTAAAGGCTGTCTCTGGGAAAGATCAGACTAGTGACATCCTAGTTCCTGTGGTGAATTGTGGATGGAGGCCTTGGGCAGTGATCAGAGGGGTATACCTAAACTTCCATGCAAAGGTTTAGTGCTAGGTCTGATAGCAGAAGGATTAATAATATGTCAAATAACAACAGAAGGCTTACTCTTAAACCTTTTCTTCCAGATATACGTATATACATACCTCGATTTGAACAAGCTACCCTTTAACGCTACTCACAAACATTCAGAATTTGACCAGAGCTAAAGCCTTTGTGAATCAACTAAGAGTTTGTTAAGATAAATGGTGTTGTATTAAGCAACACATTCTCAAAGTAGAATTAATCTGGGGAATCTGCTGTAGGAAAGAAACAGGCCTAGGCCTGCCTGCTGGAGAAGCTACCTGCCCAGCGCTGGGACGTGGGCCAAAGGGAAGGTTCTTGCTGGCACCAAAGCAAAGATTTTTATATTTCTGAACGATAAGAATAATTAATAACAAATGCATGATGCAAAATTGAGCTAAATTAATTAAACTGAAAATTAATTAACTGGGTTATTTTTTTCTGCTGAATTATTTTTATTATGATATTCAACTGTGCAATGTAGTATTGAATTAATAGAGAATGGTTCTCAGAAACAACATTTTACGGGGCCATTTTAAGTTAAAGAGTTCTTTGCATTTGCAATATAGTTGTTCAGATGGCCTGGGCCGTTATCTGTCAATAATGGCTTAATCTTCACACCTTCATCTTTAGTGTTGTTGCAGTGGCAAGTAGCGACCACAGCGACCTGGTGTTACTGATGCCCTGTTTAAGTAGACTGCGGGAATATTTCGCTGCTGCTGCAGATTAACTGCGGCACCTGAGTAATGCCCAGCTGCAGTTGCTAGTATAATCTCCTTTTGATCCATCTGCCTAACTCCTGTTAGCATCAGTGTGTGTGAAAGGGAGAGTTCACTCTTTGTTTCAAGCATCCTAGGGTCAAAACTCTGTTGTTTCYTTAACATATCCAAAGCTACAGTCTTGCTTGAGTGTACAGGGATGTCCGAGCTTTAATTCTTCATTATGTATGAGCAGAGGCTGAGGACTGGGTCAAGAAGAGAAAGCTAAGGAGTGATGACCTTGCTGTCCTCCGCTATCTCGTGGGAGGGCTTAGCAGAGATGGAGGCAGAATCCTCTCAGAAATGCCCACTGACAGAATGAGAGGCAACAGGCACAAGCTGGAAAGTGAGATATTCTGATATTGGGAAACATGTTTTCCTGCTGAGGGAAGTCAAACACGGGGGCAGGTACCCAGAGAGGCTGTGGAGCTCCTGTCCTTGGGGATGCTCAGAACTGGGCAGGATGAGGCCTTGAGCACCCTGAGCTGCTTGGCCCCACTCTGAGCAGGGGAGTTGAACTGGATGAYCCACAGTCCCTTCCAGCCTGTATTATGCTATGATCCTGTGTCTAAAGATGAGACCATCTCACAAGGTAGCTTTATGCCATCCAGATTCTGAATGTGATTTGCTTTCTGTTGGTTTTAAAAGTATCTTGGGTTCCTCCAGTATTCATCAACTGTGAGCTAGCAGACAGCAACATATGACTGTGCTTGTCGCCCACCTCCTGCTCCCCAGAAAAGGCAGGTAACAGGTATTTGAGCACCTGGCTATCTTAGTGTCTGCTGGGAGTGATCCTTGATTCTTAGTGTTGATCTTGGTTTTGCAGCTGCTGGAGGGAGGAAAGCCTTGATCTGTATTATGTCCCTTCAGAATCAAGAATACAATTGCTTTCCCAGACATGGAAGATAATCAAGAGATAGTGTCATGAAGAGCAAGGGGAAGGGAATGTTTTCTTTCCTTTTCCAGGGCCACAGAGATGATCTTTGCTGCAAAATCTACTRTGTGCAAATCACTGTGTCTGTTTCAGAAGGTCAGAAGTTTGGTTTGAGCAATGCAAAGTCGCAGCACATTAGTTATTTCAAACTTCAAGCTATCCACTCTGGCTAAGAAATCATTTTCTTTGATCTAAGTCATATTTGGCAACTTTTTAGTTAGTCCACTAAAGTGGCTTGCATTTTTTTCCCAATTAATGAAGACCTGACATGACTGCAGAAAGCAGCTATCTGAATAAGTGGGTTTCAAACAGAAGATATTTCAAAACAAGCAACTTTAAGGTAGCTCTTTCCAGACAAAGGATCTTAACATAATAAAAAAAAGATGAAAATTGTCTGTTAAATATGCAGTTGGGAAAAACTAAGTGGAAAAAAATAAAATAATAAACAATAACATCATAAACATTTTAAAATAGGGAAGGATAGACAGGAACCACAAAAGACATACTGATTTAGAACAGTGGTTTTCAGCCTGTAGTCTGCAGCTCTCTCTGGTCCCTGAACTATTTCTGAGCGATCTGTGGAAGGAGATCAGGCAAAATGTGTTCATGTGCGCTTGAGAAAGTTAAAGACTCCTGGGCTGGAGAGAACACAGCTAGAAGAGTGAAGCGTGTGAAGAAAAATGGCCACTGCGTACCTTGGGAGAGCCAAGTGTTGCGTGCTGCAGAAGCAACCAAGCCCACCTTTGCAGGAGCTGTGCACTCCTGCTTACACAGAGCTCAGTGCAAGCTAGGAAGCCCAAAAGCAGGCAGTCGTGGTGGGTGTCGGGGCTTTCTAGCGTGGGTGCCGTACTGTGCRAATGCAGTTGTGCTGCCCAGGGGTCTGCGATGCTGCATCCGTGTAGYGTATTGTCATGCTATATGATCCTCCTGGGTCTACTTGAAAATAATGTAGGGATGTCTACAATCCGCTTTATCATGTGGTATAAATGTGGAGATTGGWAGGGTCACCATCTTGATAAAGTAACCTTGAAAAAGAAGGCAAATAATGGCAGGCTGTGTGGATGCATTGAGAGAAGGCCTTCAAAGGAGTGAGATTTCTCCTGCTTCAGGGCTTCAAACACTAACAAACTTGTTTTATGATTAATGCGCCTTTTTGTGTAAGTTACACAGATGTCTGTCACATGAGATGTGTCAGAAGATGACCTCCTCTTCTCCTGGACTTAGCCCTCTCTGAACTTTTTAGTTCMTAGGTTTTTCTCTTCTGGAATAGAAGAAATCACTACAAGCACCCACTCTTGGCAAATTTAAAATAATTTGTGTTGACATCCTCTCTTGTTGCTGTCAAGCTGTCTTTTGTGAAACTGAATTTGGGCTTTATAAGGAGTTGAATAGCCTYCCATGAGGAAGGGAAAGAAGAAATCTCCCAGTATTTGAAATATGGGGCAGAACTAYACACTAGTTAATCAGGCTTTCATCTGTATCCTCACATGAACTGTAAAGAAAATTTTGTCCAAAGAATCTCTAAGGTAGGTTCTGAAATGACGCAGTCTTTTGATGATCGGAGGTGAATTGTTACTTCAAATGTCTATGAAACAAGTCTCTAGTGACATTTTTAAGATTTTGTATGGCACAGCCTGGAGAAGGAAGTATAAGCTTCTAAATGTGTTTCATAAGACTTGCAGCAAGATTTAGAGCAAGCCGATTGAGTTCAGCTGTAGCGTAGGAACAAGAGTTTTCATTTTTTAAACATCTTGTTACTGCCTGTGAGTTGTTCAGATTGCAGACATCTCCACGCGCTCTAGAAAGGGACACGCTGGGAATAAGAGGCCTGCTGGCGAAAGCATTATACAATATTCTGAGCAGCAGATTCTTGGTCGAAGGTCAGTAGATCCCTCAACTGCCATGTCTGCAGGGGAGAAGTCGCTTCCTTTTTTTTAAAAAAAAAAAAAAAATCTTGGTAGAGACGGGTCTGTAGGGTGGCAGAGCTGCGTGGTTGGAGACGCGGACCGAGCGCAGCTGCACGACGAGGCTTGCTCCTGGGATAAGCCGTTACTGGCGTACCGTGACTAATTGCTGAAGAAAGTAGCGTCCTCCGGGAAAAAATAGCGTCAGGTTTGTGAGCGGAGGAATCGAGGCAATGCAGGGTTCGTTTGGGGAAAAGAGGAACATTCGGGGCAAAGAGGAAGGAGGGGTGTAGTGAAGCCCAGCTTTGTGAAGGGGAAAGAGACTGTGCAAAGGGAGGAGTCACCGATCTCTGAGCGAGAGCGTCAGGCAGCACAAGCGACAGTCTCTGCCACGGCAGCTTTGGCCCTCGTCRCTGCTAGAAAACCAGGGCAGGGTTGGAGGGCTCGGGAGGATTAAGGCCTCGGCCTTTAACCTCAGGAGACTGGAGTTTTAAATTCTTGCTTGGCTTGCAAATTGGGCTGAATAAGACCAAAAYTGGCATCGTCTCGCTTGTTAGGCTCATAAAAACACAGAGGTCCTTCCTTCCCCATCTTCTGCTAAGCCRTTCTGCTGGCTCTGCAGCTAGCTGCAGATGCTGCTAGTCAGGTTCGAGTTTGTGCACAGAGGTAGGGTTTGATGGCAAGGGAATATAGTGTGCCATAGAACTCGACCAGTCCTTCCTTCCTCTAGGATTTTTAGGATCTCTGGAGCTTTGAAAAGTGTTTTTCCCAATGTAGACAAAAGTTTTCTGTGAAGAAGAAGAAAATAATCTAATTTCATTTAAAAATACATATTTATTTTCCTCCCTCTTGGTCTAAGTTGTTTTCTCCCAGTCAGAAATGTGTATGTTTGAAGAGATGTGGATCCTGAAGAGAGCAACTTAAACAAGTGATATGTGTGATGTTTAGCAACTACTGCTGTTGGTATCTCTGGAAACCAAAATAATGGTATAGAAAGACTAAATGTAGGCAAATGAAAATGCATGGGAGACATGGTGTTTATACATGACT
Source organism: Rhea americana (assembly GCF_003343005.1). Classification (NCBI taxonomy): domain Eukaryota; kingdom Metazoa; phylum Chordata; class Aves; order Rheiformes; family Rheidae; genus Rhea; species Rhea americana. The sequence goes on along the minus strand of NW_028186990.1, from coordinate 3,072,269 downwards.
TTCCTGGTTCTTCTATAAYTTAATATACCTAGCTTATAAATTCTATTTTGAGATATTGCTGTAGCCTTCATCAGGGCAAAAGTATGACTGGCAGAGTAAAGTGTGTATATAGATGCATGTTAATGTTATGGATATGAACGATTTTGCTTGCAGTTCAGTTGTTTTCTTTGTTTCTTTTGTCTTCATCTCTGTATCTATAGTAACTTTTCAGAAKAAGTGAACTAACTGTAAGCTACAAAGAACTTATACAAATGCTCTCGAATTACTTTTTGCCTATTGCAGTGCATTTATATTAAAAATCAAAATCTTGGCTATTTTTTTTCCCAAGGAGATCCTTCTGAAAGGAATATAACAATTGCCCAAACAGATGAGCTGCCACTTCCAGCCAACAGTTTAGCAGACATAAAGTCAGACTGTAGAAGAATTGGAAAGGTTTTGTTCTTAGTTTAGGTGGGAACTAATGAAAAATTGAGTTTTTGCACAGTCTGAGCATCAGTGTTTCCCTAATGTGAAGAGTAGGAAAGGTAATGTTCACATTTATAGTGTCATTGCCCTGTTCTATTGAATATTCTTTAACCAAAAAAAATGGGGGGAAAGCATTAGAAAGGAAGGTAAGGATTTGTTATTTCTTTTAATTTTAAGAAAAAGAAAATTTTGCTCCTTTAAGAAAAATGAAAGATAGTGACAGGCTCCAAACTTCTGCTAACTACAATCAGAAAGAGCAGTGAAAGATCAGGAGAATGATTTTTCCATCAAGGTTCTTTTGTATATTAGTTTTTGCATTAGTTTTCTTTGTTATTAAATTTAAGACTGATGAATATCTTGATCTACCAATTCCTCCTCACATTTCTAGGCTTTTCATTTTGGCATTTCTTCTAGCATTCAAACAGTTTTCTTTCTTACCTGATCTTCATTCACTATCTTTCCTTGGTACCTTATGGTTCAGAAAGCGTGCCCCTGTTGTATGTTTTCTTTTCCTCATGTGTGCATTTCTTCTCCTACTCCTCTTGCTTATTACTGTGTTGAGAATCTAGGTAAAAATTCAAATATCATTTCTATATTTTTATGAACATTAGTACAGTAAAAAAAATCAATATTAAAATATAGGCACGTTTTGATAAGGTATAACATCTTCATGAAACTGTTTCTGTCTTTGCAAATGTTGACTTGCATGCTTGTTAAATTGTATTCAATCTACAGTTTGTGTTAACTTTTATTACTAGCACACTAACTTTAGATATTCTGTCTTTTGTTGATTATGATGATATTACAGGGAGATGCAACAGAAACCAGAATCACCTGCAGTTACTTATGCAACATATCGAGGTTCTGCAAGGATTAGGCAACTACTGAAGAACCAGTCAAAGATGGCTGAAAGAGGAGAAGAAAATACTGAGAACAGAAATGCTTCGCTTGTCAGAGAGAACAGAGAAATCCAAACAACAGTGTCTTCAGAATCAGGACATTTATTAAAAGAAAATGGAGAAGATGAGGATAAAGATAATGAAGATGATGTCACAGTAAATTGTTCTACCACTAGAGAAGACCTGAAGAAGTCTGGTAAAGCTCAGCATTGCTTGGGTAGCAGTAAACATGAAATAACTGCAAATACTTCAGCTTCATCTGCTGATTCATCTAGCAAAGTCGACTTAAAACATGCACGAACTTTAGATACAACAAGAGTGAAGAGAACACATTCACTAGATTCATTATTGTCATCTAGGAGGAATAGTGAGATACTGATCAATCCCACTTGCCAGAGTACCAATTCCGTTACAATGAGTCCTGCAAGTTGTTTGGTAGAGGAAGAAGTGGGAATGCTGGGAGAGTCAGAAGCTCAGTTTCAGACAGATGAAAATGCTGCTTTTAATGTCAATAAAGAAATTCATTGTAGCAAAGCATCTAATAAGGAATCTGCAAAAAAAGTCCAGAATGATAGTTTACATTCACCCAAATCAAAAAGCAAGACAGTAAATGAAGAACTACAGCTGAGAAAGGGAGAATATTGCTGTAATCATCGAACAGGGAGTCCTTCAGAGCTAGCATTGGATGTCCAGATGCTTCATTCCAATGCCACTGCATTTCAACAGCATACGGATAGTGCAAATAAAGATAGCCATCCTAGAAAAAGTGATGCACAGAGAATTGTGGCAGCTGTAGGAAGTGAGCAAAATCCACAAAACTGTATTTCTGCTATGCTTTTGCCTTTTAATGAACAAATACCTACTTTGCTTAGCATACAGAACAAAGGAGACAAATGCAGAGCTACAGGTAATCCAACTGCTTCAGTAGCATCTATTAAAAATGATGAAGTTACAGTCATGGACACGGAAAGCAGTAATGAAGAACTGAGTGAATTAGGGAAGACAATGCATRTACAAAATGATCACCAGTTAATCCTTGTGGATAATAATAAGGATACTAGTGCGGAACAGTTTGGTTTGCCTTCTCTAGAAACTGAAGGTGTTGAAGCAATGAAGGTTTTGTCTGAGTTTACAGTGAAAAATCTTGACAATGCATCATCTTGCATAAATGAGTGGGAAAGTCTGAAATCTAACTTTGGTGAGTTAATGCCTCCTCTCTCTGTTTCTTATGAATTGTCTTTTGAAACTGGAGACTATTGCTCAACCTCTCATCTTCCTAGTTCCAAATCTGAAAATAAAGCTACAGGGGAAAGAAAAGCCAGTTTAAAAGATGTGAGAGACACTATTTCTTCTCCTGATCATGAAGATGAGAAGAAAAAATCTCTTGAGCATGTAGAGATGAGCCTCTCAGGAAATTCACTTCCTGTCCATGAGCTTGGTGCTGTTTCCTTTAAAACTGTTCAAAACATTCCTGTCAAGACATCAGTTGCACCCGCAGAAGGTAACACAGCAAAGACTGTACCTTGGCCTTTAAYCAGTATTGAAAGGACAGATGATGCTATTGCTGCTGCTACTTCTAAAATGGAGAAGGCTGGTATGTCTGAGACTGCTCTTGTTCCTTCTCAATCTAAGGATTACRTCTCTGAATTTTCCTCTCATATTTCTAAGTCACAAGAAGAAATTCTAGAGGTTTCGCATCCTGCCATGATACATGGAAGGAAGCCCTTGACCAACCATTGCCCTTTTGTCAGTGAAAAAGATGTTGATGTAGACATCATTACTGAATCTCGGCCTAGTATTGAAGATAAGGATATGAATATTTCTTCCAAAAATGAAAACAATAGTAAGCCTACAGTATCACCTACTGTATTTAATTCTTCATCTGACAACCATCAAAAAGCGCCTTCCTCCACTAACTCTGAAACTGGCAAAATTGCTAAATCATCTGCTGCTTCTGAACAGGACAGCCAGTCCAGCTGTATTTTTCCTGCTGCTGAGTCAAGAAGAATTATCCCTGAGGACAGAATGACCAAGATGCAGCTTTGCCCAGAAGACCCACGAGCTACATGCCCAGCCGTTTCTCTGGAATCTGACTACATCCAGCCTACTTCACCATCCAAGGAAACCTGCAAACTTTCTGTTTCTGCCCTTGAAACYCAGGAGAGCAATAATTCCCCTAATCCTAGACCCAATGATGGGGCAGAGTATGCCTCCACTGCACAAAAATCTGATGGCAGTGTATTGACAAAGAAAATACCATCTCCTATCTGCACTTTGAAATCTTTGGAAATGGTACCTGAGCCAGTCTGTACTGAGAATGTGAGCAAAAATACCGTGAAAGAGGTGACTCTCTATAATCATGTTCCTGCTGTCTCAGAAATCTCTTGTAAAATTGGTAATCAGAAACTTACAGAATCAAAAGAACTCTATTCTGATGAAATTTTGAAACATATGGATATACAAGGGCAAGAACATGCTAAATTCCAAGATGCTGCTCTCTTGTTTAAAAAAGCTGAGGAAATAGTGGAGTCAGTTTTACACTTAGCTCTAGAAGAAATRATAGCAAAACAAGCAGTTGGTGTCTGCCAGGTTTGTGGGAGTAAAGATAGTTTAATAAATCTGGATATTCTAAATGATCAGAAAACTGGAACTGTACAGCTAGAAGAAGAAGAAATCCAGTCAGCTGTGCAATCATTAAAGCAGTTTAATGAGAGCTATGCAGGAAGCTCATCTCCATTTAAAGAAAAGGCAACAGTTGATACAAATAATCAAGATGAACAGATTCCCCTTTACATCTCTGATAAAATTGACCTACATAGTTCACTGGCATTGAAAGCAAGAGAAATAATTGATGAAGTTATTTACTCAGCCAAACAAAAACTGACATCCAATCAGTGGCAAGGCAGTGAGAGCAGAAAGGCTTCTGAAAAGCTTGAGCCTGACCCTAAGACTGAAACCCCAAAGATTTTAAACTCGGATATTAAGTCATCTGCCAAAATACATGAATTAAACAAAGAAACAACAGAGAAGGTAGAGGCTCAGAATGTGACTATAAGCACTGAAAAAGCAGATTATTCAGACCTTCCTTTGCTTCTAAATAGTATGGAAAATAACATACGTGGGCTAGAAGGARGTGAAATGGTACCAAGAAATGTATTTACATGTCAAAAAAATGGATTTCTACCTACTGGCAGTTTAGCAAAGCCTGAATCTGACCGTATGATAGTAGCAGAAGAGAGACATACTAAAAAGGTGTATGAAAACATGACTGCCACAGAGACATGTGGAAAAGCTAAAGTATCAGGAACCAGTAGCAAATCTGATGTGTCTTTACATTTAATAAATAGAAATTTTGCTGTGGCTGAAGAGGTGTTTCTGCCATTATACTTCAAAGATTCGTGCAATAGTACAAATACGCCAGAATGCACGTTGCAGCCAACTGTAAACGTTAATGTGTCATCTTCTGTGAATGGTGAAGAAAATAGCAGCATGCAGAGTGACAAAAGCAGTCCTCACGGTTGTCTGGAAAGCAGTGCAGAGAAAAGTTTATATGAGCACCGTGAAAGGGAGGCTGCAGAAGAAGTATCTGCACAAGTAAGAGCAACCTTAGAAGATTTGGAGGCAGAGAATAAAGATGAATTAGCCAATGGAGCAAGTTTGATAACACGGGTTGATATTGGATTAAATACACAGTTCATTGCATCTGAATTGCCAGCTATTGGAGAGGTCAGTGAGGGGRAAAATTACTTCAACACAGTCTTTGCCCAAAATACTGAGACTCTAGAACAGGTACAAATGAAGGATGGTGACATGCAAACAGATGGTTATCTTGAAGAAGATGGCCTGGACTGCAGCAATGACATGGAGGAATCAGCAAATCTTTTGGCCTTTTCTCCACCAATTGAACAGGGGGAAAATAGTTCTTTTACTATAATTTATGAAGGTACCCTTCAAACTGAGAACAAATCTGTGTCCACTGACAAGATGCAGACTAGCTCTCTTTCTTCTTCTGATCTGCCACTCGATAATACAGATCATTTTCTAATGCATAAAAGAACAACGAATAGACATGAACCAACCTATCCTTATGAAAGGGATAACAAATTGAATGAAGCAATGGAGAGCCATAGCTCAGAGTCATTTCTGAACGTGGAGGCTAAGCGCTATAGAATATATCCTTTTTCACTGTCTCCAATTTATGAAGATGACAGCTCCCAAGAAGACCTGTTATCCACAGATGTGTCACCAGAATGCCATCCTAGCGGACTATCTAAAGATAACACTGACCATTCTTCTGTGCTGTCCCTTCTTCAGTCAGTTTCTGAGCGTTTGCAGTTTACTACTCAGCTTAGTGAAGAGGARGAGGAAGTAGAAGAGGAGGAGGAGGAGGAATCGTTTTATGAAGAAAATACTCTTGGTGCTGACAGAGAAGAAGAATGTGTTTCCAGTCAGTGGACAGGGAATTTAAAAACCACCTCTCAAACAAATGACCAAAATAGGTCTTTGTATCCTAAACAAACACCTTTTCTTTTAAAAGAACAACAGAACTCTATGGAGCAGCCAGAACTGCTTCCAGATGCTACTTCTCCCGGTCAAACACATTCTAAGCCAGTTTCACAGAAAGTTGATGCTGCTGTAAAACGTTCTTCTACAAGTGTGTATTACCAATATTTGCAATCTGCCAGAAATTACTCCTCTGAGAAGGGAGCCAGATTTGGAAGCATTCTGCCRGATATGTTGCAGCCAAAGAGTCGTTGGTCCCAAGATTATGCCTTGCCAAAATTGGGAGAGTTGTCAGTGGTAAGATGTCRTGTTACACAATCCTAAAATTGGTAAGGTTGGAAGGGACCTCTGGAGATCATCTAGTCCACCCCCCACCCCGCTCAAGCAGGGTCACCTCGAGCATGTTAGACAGGGTTGCATCCAGGCGGGCTTTGACTATCTCCAGAGAAGGAAACTCCACCACCTCTCTGGGCAGCCTGTGCCAGTGCTCTGTCACTCTCACAGGGAAGAAATTCCCCCTCACGGTCAGGCAGAACTTCCTGTGCTTCAGTTTCTGCCCATTGCCTCTTGTCCTGTCACATGGGACAACTGAAAAGAGTTTGTCCCCATCCCCTTGACACCCTCCCTTCAGGTACTTATACACATTGATAAGATCCCCCCTCAGTCTTCTCTTCTCCAGGCTGAAGAGGTCCAGCTCTCGCAGCCATTCCTCAGAGGGCAGATGCTCCAGCCCTCGGATCATCCTCGTGGCCCTACACTGGACTCTTTCCAGTAGCTCCATGTCTCTCTTGTCCTGGGGAGCCCAGAACTGGACGCAGTACTCGAGATGAGGCCTCCCCAGGGCTGAGGAGAGGGGCAGGATCACCACCCTTGACCTGCTGGCAACACTCTTCCTAATGCCCTCCTAGGATACCATTGGCCTTCCTGGCCTCAAGGGCACATTGCTGGCTCACGGTCAATTTGTATTAATAATCCAAGTGATTAGTCCAGGTTCAAAGTGACCATCCCCCTTTAAGGTCAATGCTATTATCATAAGCAAATATAATTAAGCTGTTTAAGATCATAGATTAAAAGAAAGTTTTCTGATAGCATTATTTTAATAACATAGTATTTTTGGTTTAACAAGTAGATGAAACAGTGGCTTAGAACTGTAAAATGGTAGATACRTGTAATTAGAAAATCTAACATAAAAACATGTATAACAGCAAAACACAAGTTGTCCGTGTTAACAGTATTTCAAGCTGAAAATCACAGACTTGCCCTTTGTGTGAGAGTTGTCTTTCATTTCTTCCACTTTTGAGATTAGTAGAGCTGTATTACCCAAGAATATAATTATCTGCTTACTGGGCTATTTGACTCTKTTATCGCAAATTCTGTAAGTTATACCTTAGTTAGCAAATAAGTAATCTAGCTCCGTCTATATATTAGCATTATTTTTAAGCATATTTAAAGCAAGGACAGACGAGAGGATGGAAACATTCTTCTGATGTTTAGAAATGAGAAAGGCAGCAGAGACCCAATGTGCAGCGGAAGCAGCAAATCTTTTCATGATGTTGGTAATGTTTTTTCTGTCTGAGGGGATTTGTTTTGCTGCTGCTAAGATGTGCAGTTTTCTTTTTGCTGGAAATTGGATAATACATTTTCAGAGGTGATAACTTCCACAGAAGGTCTTCATACCTAGTGCTTGCTTTCTGCTAATTGTTTGACTCTGTTAAACTATTTAGGCCAACTTTGAATGACGGTGATACAAATCTTGGGGTTTTTTTTGCTAACAACAGGAGCGTACKTTTATAGGAATAGTGGACCTAGAATAATCTGTCTATATTGTGCGCTGCTGTTATAGCTATTAATAGTTAATTTTCCATATCCTTTTAATTTCAGAACTTCATTGACAGAGCAAGTCTCAAATGCAATCCAAGACCAGGAAAGGTAAGCAGAATTTGTGTGCTCTATAGATCAGTGAAACACATGGAATAATTAGTCATACCAAAAACTTTAAATGGGAAGCATTTAAAGTTGTTAGTCTAGTTTTCTTTATTTTAATGCTACATATGCTTGCATGTGCTAATGAAATTAGATTATAAAATAAGAAAAAAACTGCCACTGGTAATCCTGTGATATTATTTTGTCAGCAACTGCTGTTAATTTCAGTAGAGTGTTTCATAAATGAAGAAATTGTGTAGGATATTAGTTGAGTGGGCATAAAATGAGATTGGTTTTATACCAAGCAAAAATTAGCTATCTACCTCGTGTATTGAAATGGGCCCTCATTCATATGYGTTGTATGTTGTTTCAGATTATTATTTATGACATTCATGGAGACAAAAGTAAACAAGAAATTCATTCTGATGTGCTAGATACCACATCCTGGATCTTTCCAATTGGAGCATTACTTAGGATAATTAGAGGATGGTAAGAAATCCAGGTCATATTTAAATATTTAAATCTTTCCGAAAGACTGTGTGTTTTTCTTGTATTTTCATTTCTTCAATTTATGACACACGTCTAATCTGCAAGAGTGTCTTTTTCCTTGTTTGTAATTAGACTGATATCAATAAAAAAAMCACGAAATAGATTAAAATGCTGTAATGCAAAAATATTTTTTCTCCTGGGAACTAGCTTTAAACAGAAAGTTTCTTACAGAACCACAGATAAGCTTAGATTTCTTCCCTGAAGTGATGAGACAGTGCACTAAGTCAGTGTGCTTCCATAATCATCACTAGATGTACGTGTACACCAAAGCGGATTTTTTTACAGTTGAATTTCATTATATAATAGCTGTTGCAAAAGGACTTTAAAGCATACAAATTCAGCTGCTATTTGAAATGTAGCATCCGTACAGGACATTAAAATGTACTGTATGAATGAAATAAGATATACAAGTACCTTTAAGGTAGATTTTGTAAGTGTTTCTCAGTCCACTTGTAAAATTATAACTCAAAATAAAGATAAGAGGGTTGTTTAGAAGGCTGGGGCTAGGACCATGTCAGTTGTTGCATTAGAATTTATACAGTGACACTTACATATTTATGACCCTTAGCCATAGAATCACAGAACCACTAAGGTTGGAAGGGACCTCTGGAGATCATCTAGTCCAGYCTCCCTGCTCAGCAAGGTCACCTAGAGCATGTTAGACAGGGTTGCATCCAGGCGGGCCTTGAAGATCTCCAGATCTCTCTCTGGGCARCCTGTGCCAGTGCTCTGTCACTCTCACAATGAAGAAATTCCCTCTCACAATGCACATAAAATTTATGCATTTTTGAGGCAGCCCTGTTTGTTTCTGTATACGTGTTTTTGTCTTATGAAACACTGAATGCCAGCATTAGTGTCTATATGTTTTATCACTAATATAGTATCTCCTTGAAAAGGATATGTTTTAATTTGTTAATATATTTGTTCTAGTAAAATAAGGCTTTTAATTTGCATAAGTTTTTAAGCTATTTTTTATACAGTTCAAATTTTAAGTTATATTAGTTTACATCCTAGTGGAAAAGAAATGTACAATTTATTTTTACAGCATAGAAATAAAGGATCAGCCACAAATTTACCCAAAATGAATGTGACTACTGAGGGACAGTGTAAAAAAGGACTCATAGTTGGCTTGATTAGAGGAGAAAATTACTGAGTTCTAGGGAAATGTGCTGTATAAGGACAATTTTATCTAACAGTAACAAATTCATGATTTTACTATTATAGCTGGATATTTTATGAGAAACCAAACTTCCAGGGTCGGAAATATGTTCTAGAAGAAGGAGAAACTGTCCTTGATCACCTTTGGGATCTTCCAGGCATGAAACATCGTCGACGAAACCTCATAGTTGGTTCAGTCAAACATGTAACAAAGGTATAGACTTTGTTGTCTATATATACATATATATATACTGTGTCACATTCATAATTAATGCCTGTTGGCAGTAGCGGTGTATGACCAGCAATGAACAGTGTGTGTATGCTGTGTTTCTTAATTTATTCAAACTTGCTATGAATTGCACTTCTCACCCTCAAGATAAATCCCAGAGTTTGATTACTGAGGTTTTATTCTTTGCTATTTCTTTTTGCTCTGAATATCCCCTTCCTCTTAAATATAATGAGCAGATACAGATTATCTTCCTTTGCCACCACCTTTATATGACACAGTGGCTCCTCTCTTTAGATATTTAGGTGTGCAATTAATTGAAATTAATAGAGATCAATTCATATTCTTTATTAAGAAATGCTTATCTTAAGCTTAAATTATCTACTATACGCATATGTTACTCTTTCGGAAATTAACAATTGAGATTCCAACCTGCTTTGTACAGCATAGCTTCCAAAATTGCRGTCTCTTCACCTACAACTTTGTGTCGTGAGCTGGATTCCATGGACTGCATTGGGACAAGTAGTGCACCTACAGCATCTGACTCTGTGTGCACCAGAAATGTAAAAGGCATTTTTTCTGAAAGATAGGGATCAAATGCCTGAAACTAAATATAATGCATTCATTATTACTCAGTGAATGAGGAATATATTTACCAGATCTTGTGATTTAGGAAGAATTAATGTTCTTTTTGTTTAGCATAACATTCTAGTTACTCACAGGGCAAGGGCTCTTTATTTTGAGTGAATTATCATTTGTACTGCAATGTGAAAATGTTTCAGAAAGAGTGCTACTTCTCTGTTTTCTACTGGTATACAAGTCATTTTAAATTTGATAGCCTTTTTGTCATTAGTACAAGGACGTGATGTCATAACAATGATTATAAATACTTTTCCATTCTCTTAAAATCAAGAGAAAAAAAAATGGCTGAGGGCACAAACAATGAACTTAATTGGTTTAGTTCAAATAAATGTTAAAAGCATTTTACCAACGTGGAGTGTGAATATTGGTCAATAATGCATAAGACAACTAAACAATTAAAGAAATCCATCAATAACATGTGGAACTGTGGTCTAAAGCTGAGGCAAGCTCAGTGTGTCTTCACATTTTTCCAAGAAAATACCTGGATGGTAAAGACACTGAGGACAGTTGCATCACGCTTCATAAAAATCTTTAGAGCTAAGTAGCAAGCTGAGTTCTTTTCTCTTCCACTGTGTGATTCAATTTTATGGAACACAAATGCAAACCTTTGTTATTTTAATAATTAACACCTTATTCCTTGTGTAACTTAAACCTCCTATCTAGCAGGTGTATTTGTTCGGGAGTGTTTTTGCCCTTAGTCAATAGTGTTACGTGGAACTAGTATAGTTATAGAATTTACTAAGCTGACTCTTGTCCTTTCAGCCACAATTTGTGAAACTGTTCCTTTYTTAGATTGTACTTCAGCTGCTATGAGACTACTTTTAGAATGTAGTTTACCAAAGTACTACCTTTTAAACTTATTTTTTGTTAAAAAAATTTAGGCATTGCCTTTTATTGATAAATATTATTCAGCTCTTTCTCATTCAGATTGTTTATGTACGTGAGATCTGCAGGATCACCTGTTTGACCATCATTCTCTTTTTGTAGACTGAGTAGCCCAGTGACTTCTCTGCTGCCTAGTGTGGTCATACTGACTGTGTTTCTAGGCTGTCTGGCTTTTCTTCTGATTCTTCTAGTGGCTTTTTATTGTGGTTGTTTAGCATCTGTTCAGATGCCTTGAGTTAGCAGATTTGCAAATTGGTTATATTTGAGAAGAAAATAGCTTAACAACGAGAGGAAGACAGATGTTTACTAAAGAAACTGTAGGAGATGCATTTGATATTATTTTTATTTTTTACTGGCAGATGTTAGTCTGCTTAAAAACAATCTGACTGTAGCTTTGTGTTCTGATTTGGCTTTGAGCCTGCACAAAAAGCAGAGATTGTTAGCTTTGTGGTTAGCTTGTGACTAAACTTATTGTTTATACAAATTTGATGTATCCATATGTGTTTAATTTGAAGAAGCTTGGGGGGACCCCCYCCCCCAGACAGATTGTGCAACTGGTAAAACTAAAACCAGTTTGAAGTGATGGGGAGTTTAAATTCCACTAAGGCAAGTAAAYATTAGCCAAACTTGCAAAATATGCRTGCATGCACAGGTTCAATGTGGCTCCTGCAGCACAATCCATTTAGTCAAGTCAGTCCTTTGGTATACTGGAAATATTTACATTTCTTGTGAAATTAGAGAGCTTTTTCCATCTGTCTCTGGAGCCCTGAAGAGGGTGCTAAATGTTGCTTTCCCAACAGCAAGAGCTGAGAAGAGTTGCTGATGTTTCCACTCTGGATCAATCCTGAAAGCCACTATTTTGCAAGGTGACTAGAGATCTGAGACAGTAGCTTATGAACTTTCTATATGTAARGTGATTAGGTAGGGAATAACTGGATTCCTTGTGAACCCTCCTAAAGCAAAACTCTTTGTGATGGGAATGCTCACAATATTATATGAAGGCTCTGTTTTCTTTTGTTATGTGTTTTGGGGGGGATGAAAAGAAGATACTCAAGCAGGGAATAGTCAAGTGCCACAGTGTCTACCCAGCAGTTTCAGATTRTCTCCTTTACTGGTACTTACAAGACAGTGTAGGCATTAATTTTATTATTTCATTTTACTTCCAGTCATGTTGATTTCTGTAGTTTAGTTTGGTGATGATGGGTTGCAGCAAGAGTACTGCAGAGTAGGACAACTGGAAGAAAGACTCTTGGACTGACAGAGAGTAAGATGAAAAAAATGCTGGGGACAGCATTTGCCTAAGGACAAGCTATGCATCAACAGTAAGATGCGTGTCTAGCCTGCATTAACAAGCAATTGTGTGAGCACCAGAACTAATTAGGCCTGTTTTTCAATAGACTTTTCTCACATCATTGTTTTGACTCTTAGCTTGGGAAGCCAGGCTTTCCTCATGCTCTGTCCTGTTGTTGACRTAGAAGACTAGTTCATTTAAATAGGCTACTTTGCATCCCTTCAATCACAGCTGCTTATAGCTCCAAGGGGAAGATCTACCAGCGCCAACATTCTTTAGCCCCTCTGATGCTGTTAGTGCTGTAACCTTAGACTGAGGAGAAGTAAATAGCAGGAGACCACCTTGAGTGGTTTGAAGGCTCTGGGTCTCGCACTTACGTTGGAGCTCTTGAACAAATTAGAAAAATGTCAAAGATGCCACCAAAGAGTAGCRTTTAATGCTAAGAAATTGAAGTTGGCACCTAATTCTTTTCAGAAGCTTTAACCTTTCTGCCAAGAGTTGATGATGTTTCCACTCTGGATAAATCGTTTAAGCTGCTATTTTGCAAGGTGACTAGAGATCTGAAACAGCAGGTCATAAACTGCATGTACTGTTTTGGAAGTGTCTGTTCTCTGCAAGCTGGCTCGGGTATTCCCCATTCTTTGGAAACACTTTGCAGACTGTAGGAGACCGTGTTTTCTTTGCATATTCTTAGTAATGMTTTGTACCCAAAAGACCACAAGGGAGGTCCAGACTGGCTATGCAGAGATAGGAGAAGAATATTCCAGAGTGAAGGAAGACAGAGCAAGATACCTGTAGATTGTCACCTACCTAAGCATTTACTAGTTGTGTATTAACATCAGAAACAAAATGCTGCTACCCAGGTGAGGCATCATGTTTGCTGGGTTTTTCTTCTGATTTTGCCTGACGTGTCAGTAGGATAATGAATATGACATGAGTTTTGGCTGCTTATGATTATGAAGGTTGGGGGAGAACAGGGAGAGAACTTTACAGTTTTGGGTCTGGCCTGAAACGGTATGGTAATGCTTTTGCATGTGGGTATCTTATTCTAGAATCTTGACACCTTGAAAATGAAAGGGCTTTGGGTGGAAGGATCTCATTCTCAACCTGAATACTATCATATTTGTGTGGTTTTAATTTTGTTTTAAAGATAGTAGCTTTATTAAGAAAGTTAAAGAAGGCTCTGAAAGTAATGATGCCTATTAAATATGCTCAGGCAGATATGAACATGCTAGGGTAAGTATTTACCAAGGTAAAGTTTACATGCTTAAATATAAATATATATAAATATTATATAAAAATATATAAATTAATGGCATAGTACTTGAGTGTACATCTGCAAATGCATAGCGTTCATCTCATATACTAATGGTTAAGACTAAATTTTACTGTTCTTGACAGGGTATGAATGAATGCCAAYCCTAATATATGTAAACTGAACTCACTAAGTCAGTCAAAGCATGTCTTACTTGTGATACTCTTTTAGAAAACGTAACGTACTTCTGGCTCAAATGTATTTCTACCTTTAAAAATAGGTGTTTAAATTGCTTTTGATAATGACCTCACTTTACTGTATGATACTTTATGAAAAAGCTTTGTGGTTTTTATAGTACATACAAAGATACCATCACAACGAATAGAGTTTATTTTTGGCTCTCAAAATCTGGCTGGAGACAGTGGTAAATGGGAGGGAGCTCTTTACCACAAGCGGTGGTTACCACTTCACCTGCCCCAAGGAGAACTGCTATGTGCTTCACCTCCTGAGGTGAAGGACTGCATCCTGAGCTCCAGAGTTGAGAAAGCAAACCTAACAAAAGAGTRCGGAATGGCTTTTTCCAAACTTGAAGTGAAAAAAAACTCCTACTGAATTAAAATTAAACATACTCTGTCTCATATTCTGTCTGGGCCCACAGGCAAAGATGCTTTATTTTGCCACTTGTCTAGTCCTGTAGGTGCCTTGTTTCAAAATTTATCAGGAAACCATTAAGAGTCTTGCATTACTATTTTTGGAATTCTTATAGATACATATAGAACTTCTAAATTTGCCTGTCAAAATTGTATTGTTAGATTCCCAGATTTCAGAGAATGTAATGTAGATGTAGACTTCGTAAGTGTATAARTGATATATGGCATCACCATAAGGAGGAGAAAGAAGGAAAGAGGYTTTTTATTCTGCAGTGAAAACCTTAACCCATGTGTGGCCTAATTTGTTAGGAAAATGAGCACATCCTGAAAACAATAGATTGTACTGGAATAAAAACGTTAGATATAATTAGAAAAAATGAACCTCAGAAATCTTTCTTAACTGTGATTTAATAAGATTCATATGTTTATGAAAACTACAGTGAGACTGTTCTTCCCCCACTTGCTTAGCAGTATACTTAGGACAGAGGAATGGTGTACCTTCAGCATTTTGYTGTAAAGTAGCGTGTACTAGAAAGTTTCTTTCTAGTCTTTCTGGTTTTGCTCATCTGATGATAAAAGTTCAAGTATTGCTTTTTTCTTTCTTTTTTTCCTGAAAACAAAGGGTGTGTATTCTTTGTAATGTAAATACAACAGAAATATTATTGCATAAGAGAGAGAACTGCTAAAACAGTATGCTSTGGTGCTTCCAGTTTTGGGAGGAAAGTGATATAAGTCACTGAAGTACACRTATTGAGATTGCTGCATCTATTCCTGACAGTTAAATAACCATTGAAAAAACTCTGTTAACCAAGAAGAGAGGTGTTCCTAAGTAGGARCAGTGACTGTCACTGAAACCTCCACTGGAAACCTAATCTAAACAGGGAGCTTTCTCTGCAGGCTGTAGTATTCTGCCTTTCGGGTTTTGCGGGGAGCTGCAGGACACGTGGGATCGTGATGCCAGCCTGGCTGGGTCCTCGGCGCATCCTGGAACCGAACCCTTCTGCTGAGAGCACCCTCGAGGACAGCTTCTCACCTAGCTCCTCTAGCAAGCGCGTGAGGGGGATCCTCCTCCAGCTAGATTTAGGGTCTCTCTTGGCTGTTGCCAGTCCTTTGACCTAATGCAAATAGGGCCATTGGTCATGAGGAAAAAGGGAAGGGCGCTGTGAAGTTATCAATGGGAACTGAAGGTTTTCTGCTGCTCCCTAAGCGCGTGAGCACCTTTCAGCTAGCAGGGAGACTACTCTCCAATGCATTGCTGAATCTGGACCTTATAGAAGATCCTCAATGATTCGTGGTGAGCTGGAATGCTGGAAAAAAGTATAAGCAATGCATTTTATATAAATATTATGAAATTAATATGGTTTAACAAAACCCCTGCAAATTCTAGACACGATCACATGTTCAACAAGCTTTTCTCCAGCATGATATATTAGCGGACAAAAACTCTAGCGAGGTAAGACTGTCTTTTTGTAGTAAGAGAAGAATTGTTAAAATGCCTACTTAACAAAAGAAATGCTTCCAGCGCTGGTTTTTTTACTCTTTTTTTCTTCCTCCCTTTGTCTAAAATGCTGAAGTTATATTTAACATGACAGAAAATTCAACTCGTGCTATGTTGTGAAGACATAGTCAGATGGATTGCAGAGCCTAAGTATTACCTGAGGAGGGGAAAAATGAAGTAGTAGACGTTTCTAGAGTGTTTTACATTTTACATACATAGATATGTATCTATATATGTGTTATGGTAGCACTGTCTTAAAGAAAAAAAAAAGCAATCTTATATAAATGTTTGTCTGTCACTGAATACTGTCAGATCCTTGCTTAGAGAGTATTTGAACTGAGCTTTTTGAAAGTAGCCGAATAGGCACAAATGCATAGCTTTTTTCAAAACTTAGTAGGAGCTGTAAATTTACTTCACTTACCTTTTTCAAAAATCATAGTCTTCCTTAGAAAAATAGATTTCCGTGGGAGAAAGACCACAGTTAGGTTAGAGGGGATGAGAAGAAAAGAAAAAAGAAGTAAAAATAACTGCTCTTTTCCCCTCGATGTGGCAGACTGTCCAAAGGTAGATAACCTGTACTGTTTGGGTTGTTTCTGCAGGACTGCAGCATTCCAGAGGTGGAGTTCTGCCTGGGAGCTGGCACAGAGGGATCTCCTATCTGCATACAGGGCGCAGTTGCCAATTTGGAAGAACTGGATGTTGAAAAAAACCCTTATATTAGGGTCAGATCAGGCGTGTGAGTACTAAATCTTTTTTTATACTACTTTGCAAGCAGGTAAAATGACATAATGGGGTAAAAGTCCATCAGTAATAGGAATAAAATTTTTATTTCTTGCTATAGGTCAGTTAACATACACTAGATACTTGCTCTACACTTCAGACCATGTGTTGTGGGCTTCTGGCTATGGAACCAAATTCTCAAAGGCATTCTTCCTCTAGCTGCTGGAAGAAGAGTTTTCTATAATTCTATTATTGAGTAGCTTTATAAATAGAAGCAGCAGCTCAGCTGTAATTAACTTTTAGTTCACTGGAGAACAGATAATGTCTTGCCATCTTGTTAAAACGATAGCACTGCGACTGAATACCAAAGAATGAATATTATAAATATTATACCATCCAAGCATTCATCAGGCTACAGCTGTATCCTGACTTTCTGCAGAAAGGTGGTGCAATATGATACAATGTCTTATCCTCACTGCTGACATTTGGTTTGTATACTCATAATGTAACAAGCTGTCTTCTTAAAGTAAGTGAACAAACTGGTAGTTTTCTGTTCTTTCAGTTATACTTAGCTTGGGCTGAGGAAAAGTAGCTGAGATCTTCTTAGTGTTGATGTTGCCATTATATTACAATATAGCTCATCTTTTATATAACAGTGGTACCTAAAACACATTGTCTAGCTCCAATGGATACAAACAGAAACAATTTTAATATGAAGATTGTCATATTTGTTATGTATCTAATTAGATTAACAAGTCATTTATCATGATTTTTGTAGATGGCTTGTTTATTCAGACCTTAATTACAAGGGAGAGATGAAAATTTTGGAAGAAGGCAATTCACCATCTGAAATTCCTTCAGCAGATGTGAAATCCCTACGTCCCTTAAAAATGGTGAGGAATTCATGATTCCCTTATAAGCCATGTGCATCCCTTTTCCTGCCATTGCTCCCTCAGTCATTTTGGTCTAAATATAACTTAATTTCTAACATCCTTTCAGAGTTAATTCTTACATACATAGCATTCCTCTCATGCCACAGTATGGTAGCAGTGTTTTAGTGACAGGGTGTTGCCTGTCCTGAAGGTTGCTGGGCTTCTGCATCTGTGCAGTCTGCATGCCCAGATGAGGACACTTAGCCAGAAGGAGCACCTAACTCCCCAGGACATCTTACTGGAGGACTACTCTTGTCAAGTGGAGATCAAATAAGATGGAACTAAAAGATTTGTAATTGTAATAGAACCAACACCAACTAATTGGAAAAGCTCTTCAAAATTTATTGGGATTTTTTAATGATACAGCTAGAGTCTCCTGGGAATGGAAGAACAGGTGAGGAGTTTATGAAAGAAATATACCCATTAGTCTTCCTGTGACCACAAACTGCACAATATCCTGAGAGATGCAGCTTATTTTTCCTTTTGATAGACAGCATGTGGATCTAAACATGAAAGGAATGTAGAAGATGCAAAAGAATATAACAGTTTGACTGCATACATAACAAGTCCAAAACTTTAAGTTTTATATAAATACCATTTTCTTTTCCATCTTTTTTTAGGGTGGGCTAAAGGTACAAATGCCTATGAATGTCAAGGTAAGCACTGAGGATATTGAGAGTACAATATGAGCACACTAGAAATATGAAACCTTTATTTAGGCTATTTTCTTTTTCCTGGGCATGTGCTGTTTAATTGTGTGTTCTATGTTTGCCTGCTGCTGAAGGAAAATTCAGTAACACCATCAAATCCACTTCTTACTAGTGTTTCATGGGATATAAAAGAAGTGATAATACATTTTTCCAAATWAAGAAAATGTGAATTTGCTGTGGAAGAATTGTAAAGTTTCTGCTATCTAAMCTAGTTTTTCTGATTGACACATTCATCATTGTAATGGAAACGTGCCAGGAGAGATTTCTGCATTTAACCTACCATATTAAAAAAAAGATGGGGAAGGAGAAGGA
The DNA here is from genome assembly GCF_003343005.1 of Rhea americana. NCBI lineage: Eukaryota > Metazoa > Chordata > Aves > Rheiformes > Rheidae > Rhea > Rhea americana. The sequence continues at coordinate 3,053,651 of NW_028186990.1, read as the reverse complement.
TTAGGACCCTTTTTATACCTGAGCCTGACACAAGAGTCAGGAGTGAGACCATGAACCTTCTGTGATTTGAGGAGCAGATATTTAACCCAGAATTACTGCTCCTTTTTCTTCACTTTTCTATTTCCCCACTAAAAAGCTATTGTTTTAATTAACTTTTCATTTTACAAACACATGCAAGACTCCAGAGTTTTTAACTATTTTTAGTAAATATTATTGATTGGTGATCTGTATAGCATAGTAGGTGAGGACTACAGAAGGTGCGTTAACTGCATGCAGTCACTCAAATGACTTCAGCAAAGTGCAGAGAAAAGCCTCTTGCCGTGTTTTAAAGAGCCTATTCAGTATGTCTAGCTATGACAAGATAGGATTTACTGCAGGCTAACTTACATTGCACAGATTATTACAGTCTAAATCACAGATACATAGCTATAGAATGCAATTATGTATATAGAGTTATATGAATAAGTATCCTTGTGTGGAAATGGTCTGACAAGCCTACCTAAATCACAATATGGTGTCTTCAGCTCCTAGGGCAACCAAAAATGAGAAGAACTCAGGAATGCAGCACTAAATTTTCTTAATAGTGATGGTTTGTTGGAAGTATTGGAGGAAAAAAGCTTTCTTCTACATATTGCAGCAATACACATATTCAAACTTCAGATTACTAATGAGAACATACTTAAGGTATTGTTTGAATTCATGTTTCCTAGATAATAATATATGAGAAAACCCACTTTGGAGGATGGTCCAAAGAGTTTTCTGAAAACATCAGTTCTGTCCCAGCTCTGTTGGGTAATGAAGAGGTTTTTCAGGAAATTGGATCAATACGTGTCATTGGTGGAGTGTAAGTATATTTCGGCTTTGTATTTTTATACCTCTAAAACAAAAAGTAGTAACTAAATACTGAAAAATGCTAACTAAATGGTGATCAGAATCAGACTCTATCATGCATTTAGTTTTGTAAGTATTAGGAAGTTCTGTAACAAAAGTTAACATGCTTTTAATATATGTGACTTAATTTAGCTCAATTGCTTTATTCTAAGATTAGATAAAATCTATTGAGAAGAAAGGAATGTACATTTCTTATGTTACTTACCTGCCTTGGATAAAACATACTCTCCATATGGCTCACCTATCTGAGGAAACATAGGAAGGTAAAACAAGGTGTGAGAGAGGCATGAAGTCTGTTTACCATTCAGATGCCAACAAACTTGGCCACTTTATTCCTTAATGACAGTATTCATAGGGAACTTTAATTTGTATTGATTTACATTTCTGATAGTCTCTGCTTAGTTTACTGGAATAACCTTGGGTAGATGTGGTCAGTCTTCAATCTGACATCTTAAAGCATCTAGAGTGGCTAAACCGTTTTATTGTCATAATGATTTTACTTTGTCAGCTGTTGCATGTTATCTAAAATTAAGGATCCACCCTTATTTTCCTTCTCTGAGACCTGGGATTGATTCTGTTTTGCCCTGTCTGTTGTTTTCTCACACAAAAAAAGGCTGTTTAACATAAAGGCAGATACTTTGGTGAACCACTCAAGAGGTAGGCTCAGGTCCAGCTGATTTAGATAGCTACTAACCCACACACTTCATCCTTTCCCAAAATCCAGCAGTTTAACTAAGTATTTAAAAGCACACAAGACAGTTGTTTCTGCCAAAGAACTTAGCAGTGAGATAGTTTTCAGTAACATCTTAGGGATTTCAGTGTTAATACTTCAATATAAAAACTTCATAGTATGCATCCTTCTACAGCCATTCTTTTAGGCTGTTGTGAGAATCTCACAAGCACTAAATTCACAATAAACTTAATTATGAATACTCAGAGAATTTATTCAAATAAGTACATTATATATTAGGCATCTGGGAAGCCTGTCTTTTTAAATTTTTTTAATACTATGGTAACATAAACAGCTAAATTAACATAAACTAGATGATATTAAAATTAAAGCTATTCCTGCCTGTCAGATTGCAGCACTGACAGAATTTGTACAGCAGTTTTACTTTCAAGGGAGTTTTAATGAAAGAAATGCTTACATGAAAGAAAAAAGGAAAGGGAAACATTTTTGTGCTGCCCTTTTTCAAATTAAGACCCATTAGAACAAATCTTCTAATGAGGCTTATCTGTTTGTTCAAAATATTTTAAAATAGTATTATTCACTGTAATATGGATTACGGATGTAATACATAATTACCTATGCAGAGTATCCTATATGTTCATATACACACACGCTCGCATGCCTGCCCGCACACACGTTCTTAGATTAGAACAGGAAACAATTTAAGTGGGTGAAATCATACTCTGCTGAAATCTATGAAAATTTTTTTTACTAGATCCAACAAGGACAGAGTCTCCTTATTTATTAAGACATTGAAGAGATCTGCTTCTGGTTTTATCCATGATAACTGGTAACTTGTAGTGTTTTGGCTGCTGAATGTGTGAGCCTGTGTAGTATTAAATATTAGTAGTAGGAATGTGGCTGACGAGGAGGTACCTCAAGAAGTGTTCCACAAATAAACTGTTGTTGGAGAAACAATTGCATGATGGAATTTTATTCCACAAAGAACACTTCATGTGGGTGCTTGTGATTTCCAACAACAAGCATTGCTTTGTTTGTTAGCTGAGTCCGTGATGATCGTCTTAGTATTCTTCGGGTATTCTTTTCCTCTTTTATTTGTTATGAAAAATGATGTGTGGCATTTTTTGCTTAAGTTATTTCTCTTTCTTTTACTGCATGGTTGCCGTAGATGGGTTGCCTATGACGAGGAATGCTACAAAGGCCATCAGTACCTGCTGGAGGAGGGAGATTATGAAGACAGACACTCGTGGGGGGGAACTGACAGTGTCCTATTGTCTTTCCGGTTCCTTCAGGCTGTAAGTACTACTATGATTTTCACACGAATTATGCACAGTTCCATACACAAAAAGAAAGGTTATTTTTCATATATGGTACAGCTGTCTCATGTTTGGTCATTCCTTCATTTGCACAAGTTCACTCCCATTCTCGTCCTCTTTGCTGAAATTTAGACTGCAGTTGGTATAGTGTAAAGCACAAACAAGTTCTAAATAGCATGCTTCCAATGAAAGAAAGTATAATGCAGAATTCTGTGTTTCCTTACTGGATTTTCCAGGTATTTCGTTTCTGCACTTTAAGCTATTCAAAACTCTAAAATTTCTCTTATAACCTTAAAAAATGCGTAAGTGTATAGTGTAGTTCTTTATTAAAATAAAAATAGCCATTCAGCACAACAGCTGTTGCAAGACTTAAAACAACATTTCCCTCTGTCTCTGTGATTTTTGTGCCAGAAAATTTTGACAGCAAAATTCATCATGGTGAGAATCTCTGCTACTAAAGTGTTTAGTGGGGACAATAATGAGATAATAATAAAAACTATACTGGAGTCTAATATTGGAAGCAATCTTAGTTATCTGAGTGGTGGGGAGACATGGGATCGCAACTTCTTTATTATTTCCTATAGTGGGATTGTTGTTGTAGTAGTGGTAGTAAAATAATCTCTGTGAGCTTTAAATGGAGCTGCTCAGAGTGGTTTCTTTCGAGAATCAGGTTGTTTGCTGTGAGATTACATAGCCTTCCTGATTGTGATGTGATATTCCTAAGCCTAATTCAGGAATTTTCTGAAGTTTGAAGATAGACATTTAAAGCAAACTCATTGCCTTAACAATCTTATAACAAAAATAACTAATGAGAACAAGAATAAGCTATGCTTAAACTCGGAATTTCCGATTTTGATTTTAGGAAAGTCACCTAGAAAACACTATATAATCAGAATTTATCATTTAACTTAAAATGAAGGTGGGAGGATTCACTGAACTGAAGAAAAATACCATGTCCCTCTATAAATAATTTATTTTCAGGTTTATGAGAAAAACAGGCAGGAATTTTCTTCTGACTCTTTATTTTGAATGAGCAGAATCCCATTCAACTACTGACTAATCTTGGCCTTCCTTGCCTGTCAAGCTATACCTAGGATACTTGAGTAACTTAAATTGATCATTTTAAAGCCTCCATTCATCAAAAGACATAATTACAAACTGAAAGTTATGCACGTGCTTAGTAGCGATGGCCTTCCACTTATATACGTGTATTTAATTTGGCTCAAGCCTAGAACAGTCAGGATGTTCAAGTCATTAGAACTAACAGTTTAAAAACATGTATCATTCATAGATCAATAAGTGTCATTCAAAACATGTAAACATTGATAATACAAGTGTAAGTAATACTTTTCCTCAAATTCTATCTTGGCTAAAGGAAAAGAGATAGTTGTAGCCAGAATCAATAAAATGACTAATGGCAGTGGCATTTTGTTGTTTGACTTGACCAACAGATCGACCACCATTCTCTGATATACAACGTGTACGTCAGTGTCCGAGCCCACCACATGCTCACTTGTGGCCTTGTGTATGCTACCTAAGGCCAGGATTTAAAAAACATTTTGGTACCGAACACTTCTTGGTTTAAGGGAGAATCTGGACAAAAATCTCAGACTAGTTCTTTGTGCTTCAGGTCCCTAGCTGCACAATAAACGTACTAGCAGTTCTCCATCATCTCAGGAAGTCTGTAAATATAAGTATGGTAAGATGATGGTGTGATGTGGTGGTGTCAATGTCAGTGGAAGTGGGGGCTGTTCATGGATACATCACCTTTATTTTTCTTGCCTGGAAATTCTGTTTTAGTCAGATGAATTCAAGAGTCTCTATAGGGGATGAAAGAATTTATGAAATGTAGCCAACTTGCATTACTTGTAGATAGTTTACATAGAGACTGGAATTGGAGACTGACCCTGCTATTTATGTATACTCACYGGAGTATTCTCATTCAAAGGTGGTTCAGATTCAGCTAGGCCTTTTTGCTCAGCTGTGGCACCAGGTGGCCATGACTCTGTTGGCTTTGAGGCCAGCTCAGGCCTGGAAGCAATTTAGCCTGGCTCATCTGGCATGAAGCTCAGGCTAATGAGCCGTAGGTACCTGAGTCAGCTCCAGGCAGAGTCAGGTCAAATGTCTTTGCACCGAGCTCTCGAAGCCAGGAGCGTGGTACCGAAGCATGCCAACGATGCTGCCGAGAGCCGGGGTGGGTATGGCGTGCTTTATTCGCTCTGTGTCAGCACCAGCTCTGCCGGGCGTGGGTTAGCGCTATGCAAAACGAGTCGAGTGTTCCTGCACCACAACGCTCAACGTTACAGGTTCCTGGAGAGCTTATTAACGCTTAACAAAATCCGAGGCACATTCCTGCACGTGTGCCAGTAACAGCAGTTGAGGCTGAGGCATGAATTTAATTTCCGGACAAATCGGAAAGGTTTCTTCATCACCCACGAAAAGGGGGTTGCTGCAATCCACCCTCCCCATCCACTGGTAAAGGTGCAGATGTGTGTAAACATACTGCAAGAGCTGTTTGGTTTTTGTTGCCTGAATATTTCTGATGCTGTATACTGTGAATTGTCACAAGCTCTAACGTGGGGATTCGGGGAGTGTTTTGACAGGAGAGATTGAAAGGTCTTGTAAAATTGAATTTTCCAGCATACTGCCAGCTTTGTTGCTGGTGTCTGTGTTGGATACACTGGAGTCAAAGGCAGGGCATGTTCCTGAGGGAGCACAGTGGTTTGTTCTGTGTGCTGGTTTGGGGGCCARCTGCACTCACAGTTTTCTCACACAGTGTGTCAAATGGGAGAATCTGTTGAGCAGGTGTTCGCCAGTGGTTATTGTGGGCAGAAAAGAGCAAAGCTTCTGAATCTGTTTCAGTAAAGCTAAATATGTTGTCTTCAGAGTTTTCCCTCAAATGTTTTCTCTTTCTGCCTTATCTTGAAAGTCCGTTATTAAATATTTCTTACATTGCTTATTGTACAAGAAGCTGCAGTGAAAATTAAGGGAGGAAAAAAAACTGAATTTGAAATGTGTTTTAAATATAATTCCAATTGTGGGTGTATTTTAGTATTTTATCTTTATTTATAGAAATAATGTACAGATTTGATCTAAATGGCTTCTCAGAAACTCTTATAGCATGCTTAGTTTAGGACTGTTAAGTCAGTTGGGTTTCATTTGCACTAACTCTGCACTAGTATTTTCTAAAAAGTAGTCTGAAATGACTGCTGTTGTTCTTAACGATTAAACCAGGCCTGGCACTTTCATTTCTAATGTATACCTGGAATAAGTGCAAGTGTTGACAGGGAAAACATTTTTACTACAAAATTTGTGTTGTGACTTTTTAGCTTCCTGTAAATGATTCAATGAAGTTGAGCCTCATTGTGTTCTCTCTTAAATTGGTGTTCATCATGACTGAATCTACAGCGGCATGGTCTCCTTTACAGAGCCTGTGAAAGGGTTCACCCGACACAAAGTGAATAGATTGGTGTTCTCTGTTTTCCCAAACAGTGAGTGAACTATGTGCATAAAATTGTCAAGTGGTTAAAAAGCTGSATATGTTGGATATTTAAACTCAAATTTAAATAGTCTAAAGCTATGCACTTAATATAGTTAAGCAACTATGCCAGCAAAAGTAAAGCAATGTCACCCAGTGTCACAAGAAAGAATGTGAGGAAGTGATAGGGAAGTTATTTTATTGCTCTAGTGATCAGTTCTATTACAAATGCATCCAAAAACTACAGACCCTTTGGGGTGGAAAAATGATCTCTATTTGCCCAGGTGTTGCCAAGACTTGTCCTCTCTGAGATTACTGGTTTGTCACTGGGAAGGAGAAGGAGAATTTGATGTAAAAGGTTAAAGTCATGGAAAATACTTGGAGTAATCATTTATGAAGCTGTTGGAAGGTCACTGCTCAGTCACCAACCTATCTCTTCCTGAAGCAGGCATCTTTGCACTTCGGTCATCCTCTCAAAAATATAGTGCACAGGGGGGAAAGTGGGCTTTTTGTTTCAGTGGAAACCACTGAAGGCAGTATCAGGATGCATAAATCAACAGGCTTTCAGTTAGGTTCTTTAAYATCTGAATCTCCCTTAAAGATGCAGGCAAGGGACTTCATTGTTTTTTAAAATGTTACCTCTCAGAATATAATTCTTTTCCAAAATATTTTACATTAAATGTTGAAGAACTGTGACAGCCTGTCTCCTAACTCSTCTGCTGTCTCTTAGGATTTCATAGAATCGTCAGTGACACTTTTTCAGTCTGATGATGAAGACGAGAAAGCATTGGATATTGTCAATGAAGAAATTCCTGATTTGGAGCAGGCTGGGTTTGGCCCAGAGACAAGATCAATTCTTGTGAGAAGTGGAGTGTAAGTCTACCAAAATGCATGAATAGAAGTATTAAGTGACATTTTTGTGCATGGCTGTTTTAGGTATATGTTTGACAGAATATATTTCACATAGTACAAAAGATGGTGATAACCATCTGGGGGAGAGCAGTGTTTCTTTCTGTTTCCTTGGCAAGTGAAGAAAATATCTCGCTGTCTTCTCATGCCTATAACTTGATTTGGATCTGGGTCCCCTCTTTAATAGAGAAGGTTTGRGATATCGCTAGAGAGATTACACAGACTGTAGTGTATATATGAGCTTTGGCAATAGTACAATGCTACTGTGCTAGAGAAGAGGGATTTTAGGTATGCTAAGAACTGGGATAACTTTTTAGACATGTGGGGGGCCTGTACAGAAAGGACAGGCTGTGTCTTCATCATAACAAAGTCAGGCTATTGGCTCTGAAAGTTAAAATACTTCAATTTTATACAGACTTATTAAACCAGAAGCTGGAGGTTAAACCAACAGGTATGGAAAAGTACCTGTTTCAGGCTGATGCAACCTGCAGGGTGGACTTGGCTCATGTTCAGTGTGCCTTTGTGCATGGGAGGGAAATAAACAGCACCACTGTTTATATAAATAAAGAAGGCAAATTAGATTGCCTGCGATGTCAGTTGACAGGCACATGCAGTATTAATTGATGGAACAAGGCAAAACTTACAAGTGCTTCCATACTAATGCTGGAATCCTGAAAATCAATATCAGAGGTCTAGATTGCTTGGCATCAGATGAAGGCTCTGATATAGGCATCATTTCAGAGACCTGGAGGAAGGATAAACAGGTGGATAGAGTTGCGAGGCTACCGACTCTATAGGACTGACAGAGCAGCTGTATAAGCAAGGGACTGGTGCTGTACGTCAAGGATGATACCAACTGTTACAAAATTAAAAATACTATAAGCAAAAAAACACTATGGAATTATGCATGTGGAAATTTCATATTTTAAGAATAATTTTAAAAGTRTAATATTAGCATTGTCATAACTACCCTGATCAGGATGGTAATAGGGATCAGGAAATGTTAAGCGAGTTAAAAGTAGCTTTAAACTGACAACAGGTAGCGATAGTGGGAGATTTCAGCTGCTCACAAAGAGACTGGATGTCAATGTCTCATGAGGATTACATGTGAGGATAATATGGGTGAATGCCAAAAGTGACTGCTTTCTAAATGAGCCAGTCTTACAACCCAGAAGAAGAAGTTCTGTGTTGGATTGAGTTGGTGAGAGCGCTTGAGGTTGAAGATATGAACATGGCAGTCAAGGCCCATAAGGCCAAACAGAGAGGCCCAGTTAATTCTTTGTAGCTGTTGTTCCTTCCTGTTGAAGATGTTGGGGAGGTTCCCACAAGCTATGGCACTTYGTAGCAGACAGATTGGAGAAGTTAGTCAATCCAAACTGAATATCGGGTGGTATTTGGTCACATAAACAAGCCCTGACAAAGCTCGAATGTGGAAGTGCAGAGCTGCTGGCCARTGTGTGTACCTCCTCATTGCAAATGGCCTCTGTGCTAGAGGTCTGGTAGATTGCCAGCATAACTGCATCCACAAAAAGAGCTTAGAAGGGGGGTCCTGGGAACTACAAGCTAATGAGTCTGACTTCTGTCTGCAGTGAAATGGCAGAATCTATGATAAGATCATGTATTGCATGGATAATCATGGTTGTTAGGGAGGGAGTCAATGTGGCTCTGTAAACAGAAATCTTGCCCTGCTAAACCTGTGGTTCTCTGTGAAAGAGTTGATAAGCATGTGGATTAAAGAAGGTCCAATGGACATAGTGTTTCTTTTTCTTACTTCCTCTTTTCTTTCTTTCTTTCYTTTTTTTTAATTCCTTTGACTAAAACCRGAGTTTATTAAAGAAATAGGTTGGACAAAATTGGAAGAAAAGTTCTTTCATGGACTRGAAGTTGCCTAAAGGGTAGGAAGCAAAGTACAGGGTTTAGGGGGCACCTTTAAGGATGGAGAAGAGTCATCAGTGGTGTTTCTCAGGTACAGATGATGAGTGAATTTGTTCAATCATATGTTTTTTGGGAAACTTCAGTAATGTAGAAAAGGGAGGCAAACAGTGAAATCTCCAATTTTGCAGATGATATTGAGTTTTTCTAGGTAGTCGAAGGCCATGCCAATGGTGAGGAACTCCAGAAGAGTCTCCTGAAATTGAGCAGGAAAAAAAAAGTAGCAGAATGCTTCAGTGTAGATGAATGTGTAGTAATACACATAGCAAAAAGTAATCTTAAATGTACTAAATGGAAAACATGGAGCTCTAACTCAGGAATGAGGGTTTTTGGAATCATTGTTGACARCTCTGAAAAAAATGGCTTGATGTGCAGTGGCAGCAAGAGAAGTCATCAAAATCATGGTATTGGGAGGAAGGAGCATTAAGACAATAGCTAGGGCAGAGGATGTCATTTTCCACTTTGTAAAACTGTTTTGCAYGCACATCTCTAATACTGTGTGTAGTTCCACTCCCTGTATCTCAAGAAGAACATAGGGGAAGATGCAAAGGAAAGCAATGATCAAAGGAGTGGAACAGCTGCTCCATAGGGAGGAACTGGAAAGGCTGGGATTCTGCAGTCTGAAGAAGAGAAGGCTGAGAAGGTGTGACTGATCAACAATAAACTCTGCTCTGACAGGAGGGATAAAATTGAGATTTACAAAATTGTGAAGGTAGTGGACAAGCTTAATGCAGAAATGTTCAAAATCCTGCAGTACAGTAATTAGAGATGCTCTACGAAATTAACTGAAGATAGTGTAAAACAATTTAGAAAGGAGAGGAAAAAGCTTATAGACCTTTCTTAGACAAAAGGGTAGTAGATTTCTGGAACTTGCTGCCAGAGGTGGCTGTGAGAGCAGACAACAWCAGGACATTCAAAAGGGATTAGACAAATTTATGACAAGCAGATTGATAAATGAATACTGGAGGGACTAGGCAAGGAGGTGACCTCTAGCTTCCCCAATATAACAGTCCTGGATGCTGGGCGACCCCAGAAAGTGCCCATCTTCTCCCTAACTAGCCTCAATGTATTTCTGCCACTACCAGAGCCAGCGAGATGCAAACAGCCCATGGACCATTGGTCTCACACAGTGGGGCATTTCTTACGTTCTTCAATCATGACATGGGAAGCGGATTTGGAGAAGTTTGAATTGCAAACCATTGCAAGCTTTTCTCTTTATCTCACCCTGTCAAAGCTTCCTCATTTGTTTCTCTTATACCATTTTTCTTAAAGAAATCCAACTGGAAAAGTTGGAAGAAAGCCCTGTCTGGGAGGATGCTGAACAAGTAACGATTGAGCTGAGATAGATTCAAAAACTTGTCAATCAAGTATCTTTCCTTTGGGCTTCTAAGCGATGCATCAGCTCATGCTGAAAATATATTTGATGGAAGTCAGAGACCTAAGGTGTTTGTTTCTTAAAGTAAGGTTTGCAAAGTAAAAGCAGGAGATCAAAGGTGTGAAAATTATGTGCTTCTTATCAGGTTTGATGTTACGTTTCTATCAGATGGACTTAGTATGTAAATACTCTACAGAAAATTGTTCCAACTCATTAACAGTCCTATCTAATTATACTGAAAAATTTAATGTCTCAAGTTTATTTTTTGTGTCACTCACCAGGTGGGTTGCCTATCAACAGAAATATTTCTGTGGAGAACAATATGTATTGGAGAAAGGAAAATACAAGTGTTTCTTTGACTGGGGAGGATCCAATAAAATTATCATGTCAATTCGCCCTCTTAAATTGGTGAGTTACCAGAATTTATGAAGGGGAAAACTTCAAAGAAATAAGACCTTTGGAGTTCTGAGAATACAATAATGTTATAATACAGGTTGTACTGTTTAATCATTTTGCCTGGTCACTTGGAGACAAGGTAAAGATCCTTGTGGATTGACACACAATGAAACCGTTTGCTGTGGAGACCAAATCTACTTTTTTTTGAAATGCAAACTCTGCATGTCTCTATCTTTTGATGAGAAAATTGCTAGGGAAAGTTATGAGGAGAACTTCCTTTTGGCAGATGTGTTCATGAAAAGGGATACTCTGGTCTGGAAAGATTAATTTACCATAAAACACAGTAACTTCCTAAATTCCTAATTGATAATGGATTTAAAAATACTTGAATATGTATCTATCCTATATTATTCCTGCATAGCAGAGCTTTGGGTTTATTTGTTTGTTTATTTTGTCTTTTACTAAAATATTTTTAATGCRTGGTGAATGTAAAACAGGAAATATTTTAAATCCATTATTATATCAAAGATAGTACAACTTGCCCAAGTCGATTAGCTCCAGAACTGTTAAAACYTTAATGCAAAACAGGAAATCCCCAGTAATGAATATATAATAAATGATACTGCTGCACCAAAAATAGAAAAGGAATAAAACATTTAACCTTATTTTGAAGTGTCCTTGTCGGAAGAGGTGCCTCAATCTCCTGTCCTCATGAATTTTCTCTTCTTTTAAGAATTAGACTTAAATATAAATGCAGAGAAATTTACATGGACTCTAATCTGTGTTTCATGAGCTAATTAACATTTATGCAACTTTCATGTATTGTAAAGGACTGAATAACCAGGGAGGTAACCGTGAACCTATGGGCAGCCAATGAGAGAGACTGGGAGAAAAGAAATGTGCCAAGAGATTAGGAAATATGTGTCTTTCTGCGCTTGAATTATTAATTAATAAGTTTCAGGAATTTGATGCGTCTTCTAGGGAGCTAACTGTAATTATTTATTTGTATTTATGTATGTATGTATTGTTGCAGGAACCACTTGGAATGGATGAGCCTCCACATTTGGTATGTCATATTATATAATCGTCTCTKGTACTAAACAACATTTAATAATCAAACACGGGTAATGTTGAATTTCCTGCTGCGTTACTTTGAATGAATATCTGAGTATTATCATTTCTGTACTGCAGAGCATTGCTTGAGGAAGCTGGTAGATGCATAAAGGCTAAGTTTACTGCTGTTTTTTTTGTTTCAGTCCAGATCACACCCTTTAGTGTTCTGTYCTCAAAAATGCAAGCAGTTCAGTAGGTTTTGAGTGACTTTGGATCTTTATAGCTATTTATTTTCCTATGCTTGCCTTTCTGTTTCTGGAAACTTGCTATCATACGCCTTTATTTCTTTGTGTAACATCTATTCTTTCCATTCTTTTATGCAACATCTGATTTGTCACTGTCTTGTTCATTTATGAGGTGAAGGATAGATTTCAGAGAATTCAACTGCGCTCTTCAAACCTGCAGATCTATCAGCAGCAGAGGCTGTTTTTTTTAATCTGATATCATGGTAATGCTGCACTGAATAGTCTCCCAAGAATGCATAGCCCCTACAAGTAGGTCCCAGCTTGCTCTGTGCTTCCCTTTTCCTCACACTAATCTATGACCTTAGCTGAACGTATTCTGGTTATAACAAATCTGTGAGGCATCTCTTCTATGATACAGTCTTAACAATTTCCCTGAAAGTTGTGTCTCACGAGTAGACGATTTATAAAGAGGTTGCTATGATTTACTTTTAGCTTTRAAAAATGAGTTTGTTCAGGTTTGTGTGCTTTTGGTCCTTATCTGATAAGCTTATGTTCCATTAATATACCTTTCTGGTGTCCCTCTGAATCAAAAACCTGCTCTAAATGTTTGTGCTCATCACGAAGCATGGTCTGTGTCTCCAATATTCTGTTTCAGCAGGGCTGTCCTTGGTTCCTGTATTTGTAATTTGTTTTTTTTTTTTTCCTTTTCTCTGTTGTTGTTATACTGCTCTCTCTGTGTTGTTCCCTAAGTTAAGCAAGTTTAGAAAACTTTGAGTAAGCATGACATTTTTCAAAAGAAAGGGTCTTTAGTGCTCAATAAGCATGGGAAGTATATACCTTGTGTTACTTAGTGCAGGTTGACCCCTTCTTTTTCTCTAAGAATATTTTAGTTCTAACATCTTACGGTTAACCCAGGACTACAGGAAATGTTTCCTGTCTGAAGACATAATTGGTGTATTATTTTAGTCTTAAACATTGATTTCCTGTCAAACCTATTCATACAGTACTTTGTGGCCAAATCCAAAACCTTTCAAGTACTTTCACAATGAGGCCTTGGTAAATGATACCAGATAAAATAACTGACTTGGATGAAACTAGTGGGATTCTAATAGTCATAGATATTTATTTTTCTCTATCTTCAACCCTTCAACTTTTTCAGGATGTTCCAAAAGCTATTCTTTGAGTACTTTAAGCARATTTTGCATATCTTTAAGATACAGACAGTTAAGACATCGAACCTGGATTCATTTTAAAACCTTTGAAGTTTTAATTAATTGTGCTTTGTAGTCATACTAACTTCCAGTGATATGTCAAGAAATCCATCTGTTTATATCTGTGTGTGTRTGGATGTATATTTATGTATTTACATATATGCGCATACATGTACACACTTACCTATAAATATTGCCATATACCAGATTGTATTTTGCCTCTTGTTTTCTCTGATAGCAGTCTTATGTTAGGAAAATACTTTTTAAAAATTGGTCTTATCACAACATTGSTTTTCAAAGGATTCTGTTCTGAAGATCAGGAAGGAAGAACATCATGTTGATATAGTTCTTGTTAGGAGCTGAAATATTTTATTGTAAGTTTTTGTGTGGAAACATGTTATCAGTTAGGATAAGTAAACTACAATGTTTCCTATTTTTCCTATATTTCCTATAGTTTTCCTATTAAAAGTTAAATAAAGCACTTTCCATATATGTGGCTGTCTCTTAGCCTGGAACTTCAAAACATGGTGCATTTGAGCTGGCAAATCCTTAAACTTCCTGGGTTTTGATCCTTTTACAACCTGTATCCTCAGTATTTTTGAATGATTCTCCCACCTGAATTAAGGGAAYCATGCTCGCTATCTACATGAGTGTCTTTAGTCCAGCGKAGGGCTACAAAGATGATCGGAGGGCTGGAGCACCTGCCCTGTGAGGAACGGCTGTGAGAGCTGGRCCTCTTCAGCCTGGGGAAGAGRAGACTGAGGGGGGATCTTATCAATGTGTAYAAGTACCTGAAGKGRRGGTGTCAAGGGRACGGGGACAAACTCTTCTCAGTTGTCCCATGTGACAGGACAAGAGGCAATGGGCAGAAATTGAAGCACAGGAAGTKCCGCCTGACCRTGAGGGGGAATTTCTTCCCTGYGAGAGTGACGGAGCACTGGAACAGGCTGCCCAGAGAGSTTGYGGAGTSTCCTYCYCTGGRGATMTTCAAGGCCMGCCTGGATGCAACCCTGTCTAACATGCTCTAAGTGACCCTGCTTGAGCAGGGAGGTTGGACTAGATGATCTCCAGAGGTCCCTTCCAACCTTACTGATTCTATGATTCACTGGCTGTTTTTTCCAGTTATTCTTCAGCTTAAGAAACTCAACTCTGAAAACTTCTAGTAACAACCCCGACCTATCGCTTCTGCCATGCTCACTTATAAATTAAGTACATACAATGGAAGACTGTCTGAAGTCATCAATTCTAAAAAGCTTTTAATTTTATTCTTTAAAAGAAAAAAAAAAGKGTGTTGCCCAGCGAAAGCAAAGCCTCTTTCATTAGCAGTTGACTTGTACAGATAAATTAGGAAGCAGAGATGACTGCTATGATAACTTGTGTTTGTATTTTCAACACGCTATCTATTGACTTTTTAGGATGTGAAATGTCATTTAGTAATGTCAACCCTGATAAAGTATAGGTAGCTGCAGTCTGAGGSTAATTGCAGATATGCAGAATCAGTATTTTATCTCAGCTTCTATCAARTAACTATCATTCATAATTTGATATATTCTGCAAAAATGAGTAATAAAGCCTTTTTAAGTGTTGCAAAGCATCTGGCCTACGAAGAGAAAGCAGAATATATATTCCTTTATAAAGGGATTTGATACAAGTATATAAAGGAACTGCCTAATTAAAGCTCAAATAGGTGCTTTGTGACATAGCAGTGCAATTGCATTTACAGAAAAATCAGTTATGCTGTATCCATCATGTTGTAGCTGCTTTGTGTTTTCCAATTTGCAGTTACATCAAGGCCAGATTAAGTCTTTCTTGTTCTTTCTAACAGGAAATGTACTCATTTCTTTTCAAAACATAACTGAGATTTTCCATAAAATCATTTGCTAATATTTGTGTTTGGCCTTCGCAGTCTGTATTGGCAAAAGCATTTGATTTCTTTTCCTTGGCAGGAAGCTAGGCCAATTTGGGGCATGAAGGGGGAAGTAGCTCTTGCAACAGCCATAGCCTTTTTCCTTCCAATACAGAACATGAGCTGTTTTCTTGATGTAGTCAAATGTTTCATTCTCTTTCAGCCCATTTCTCAGGCCTTAAAGTGAAATTCACCTCAGCGGCAGCCCAAGGATACAGAATTCACAATTATTTCACCGGAGATTTATTATATCTATACATAAACACACACACACATGTGTGTGTGTGTATATGTGTGTGTGTGTGTATATATATATATATATATATATATATATATATATATATATATATAAATTCAATACTTTCAACCATCTTGACTTTCAGGGTGAGTTGAACACGTTATTGATGGGACATAGTTCAATGTGGCTTCAAGTTCTTCACTGAGACATGTAAAAATAACTTAGTTAAACTTGAAAAGTTTGTACTGCATCTGCCAGTCTGTGCCCAGTTCCCCCAGAAATTCTGCTAGTTTTTGAATGAGAARCTCTCTGCAGTCATTGTGGTCACAGGAGATTTCACGGTACTTTGTTAGTCATATTCCCACATCTTTTGCCCAAAATTTGCTTCTGTTTTTTGGAGCAGTGGATTGTCGAGCTCTGCCAAGGGTTAGCTGCAGTTCAGGGGTAACTCCCAGGGAGAACAACATCCCTCAGTCCTTGCATCACTCCTGACGCAGTTGAACTTAGGCTTGCTCCCCCTGCATCTTTGGGGAACATCCAGAATCTGGCCCAGAGACTATGCCACACAAGGACTTTCTAAAAGGAAAGTAGCAGTAGAAATATAAAAGATTCTTCTACTGAGAATTCATTCTACCTACTATGTCTTTGTGAATTGGGTGGATTTTTCTCCAAGACTGCTGCTATCTCTGTTTACATTAATGATAATAAGTTTGCTTCCCTTCTAGTCATCGATTTTGTTTTGTTTTGTTCTTTTAGCTCAAAGCTTTCAGTAATACACATTTCCAAGGAGCATGTATAGATTTCACAGCAGAAGTTTCTGATTTTACATCATTCATACCATGTTCTTTTAAGGTTCTTCGGGGATGGTAAGTCTGTTGTTTTACATGCCACCATTTTCAGGGTTATTTGTTTATTTCCACTAAATTTCAGATAGTCAAATGTGCATAACATGCTCTCATCCTATTCCATTGTGTTAGACTCTTGTCTTGCAGCGCATTTCAGTAGCTGTTGTCTTGTTGTTGGTTTGGATATTATGCATTTTGCTTTCCCGGTGGGAATTTTACACTGTTACTGTGATTTTTAGCTTCAGTTAGAAATATCTTCATTGCATTTCTGCTGTTTGACACTGGAACTGAGGAACTGAGATTTCTATACCACACGATTTGATTTTTCTACTTTGGCTGCTTTGTCACACAGCCTTTTGATTCACCTTACAACCTTTAACAGAAAAAACAAAAAAAAAWTTTATTCCTTATCCTCTTAGAAATTATTACATCTTGAAAATGCTTGCCATTAATAAGCAGTTAGAACAACTAATCTTTTTCTGTTACATTATTCTTACAGTTGGCTCCTGTATTGCCAAGGGGAAATTACTGACAATCAATGTGTGCTGGAAGAAGGCCTCTACCCTGACCTCGCTTCCTGTGGCTGCCCCACTGCTTCAATCAAGTCCCTCAAGCCTRTTGAATATGTAAGCACTTGCCTGAAAAAAACAAGTTTTGGAACTCTTTTCCTAGTCAGACGTCTGCAAGGGATTGCGTTAAGCCAACTCCCGCTCGGGAAAAGGAGCAAAGTTTGTTTTCTTGGCTTATGGGATTTGGGGTTTGGAGCAGGTCAGGCCACGTGCACATGTGCATGCATTCGCCTGTAAGCACACACTCTACGTGTGGGTCTGCGAGCTTGTGTACTCTGTTTTGTGTAAGCTGGATTGATTGGTGCTTTTCTGACTGGTCTTTTATAAAACAGCCCAGCAAACTTAGTATGCAGCAGGATGTTGCTTTTTGTTATGCMCTCTTAGGGTATGGGGCTTCCTTTTTTCAACCTCCTACAGCCAAAGTTCGATCTTAAAGCAAAGTACACACTGAAGAGRTATAAAAAGTGGAACTAGAAGGTAGTATATGTAACAGTGTTTAATTTACTAACTATTTTGCAGAAATATAAAAAATGGTTTACCCTTCCTAATGAATCTCAAATTATGGGTCAATGAATAATACTATATAAATAACAATATATATGTACTAGATGTGTGGCATGTGAGCTGTGTATGACGCATCGGGTAAGTTTGATCCAGGCTTGTTTCCAGCCATCCACTTTCTTGGTGACTTCTAAGATGTAGGACAAGCCCTTATTATGTATGCACACTATCTTCATGTGACTTTCAGCTCACGTTGAGTATAATACCCAAGCACACATCTTTGCCTACAATCAAGAGACCTGTTGTAGCAGAAAGGCAAGATAAGAGGTCATTTATGACAAGGAAATTGGATATGATTGCAGGTACTATTCAGYGCAAGATAGATCTAGGTTTTTTGGATCCCGCTGTAGTTTTTCCATGCACATGATGTATGTATCTGGAGTCTTGTTGTCATGTCTGTGCTTTTGTTCCCTATCTCAGTGTGCTTCTACTCAAGGGACATAAAATATAAGCTGTCCATAACACTTTCAGTAGAACAGAAGCAAACAGCTGCTGTGTCCACCGCTCTGGAGCACTGGCCAACTTCTCCAAAACTCCTCTTCCTTCCCTGGTCACAGAAATCAAACTCAGTCCATGTGATGTTTCCCCTTCATTGTAACTCTTACAAAATCAGGCTTTAGAAATTACTCAGTTTGCAATTTCCTTCAAGTATTAAAGTTCTTTTTCTATTAGTGAGCAGATTTAAAAAAAAAAAAAGCACCGAAAGGCACTTGTGTGATGGAAAGGATGTATGCCTCGAGGCTGAGAGCTAGTCCCTCTGCAAGGATTAACAGAGGTAGTTACTTTGACTTGCTTTGACTGCTGCCTTTTCACCTGCTGAGAAACCTGGCTTTCAGATTAAAAATCTGCCTTTCACCTTAGGTCACTGGACTTTGCTCTGCTGAATCAGAATGAAGTTTTGACATGAAATGATAAATCTCATCCAAATCCCCCAGTCTCTAATCTCACAGGGAAGTCACCGTGCAGCTCCACAGAGAAGGATACTGTTGATCACTGAGGGCCAAGCCCTGGGAGAGGTGTGTTTTGGCAGGCTCTGCGGGAAGCTTACGCACATCTTCCTGCGCTTTAGTGGCTTGCACCTTTAGTTCAGATCTTCTCTCGCAAACAGGAGCCCTTGTATTTCACAAAACGCAGGGTTAAAATGCTATTGAACCGCACCTGTTTTACAAATAGAAATGYGCTCGTCGGCCCCTAACACACTGTGTGTGCTGACCGCCCGGGATAGCTTTCGGCGACGTTGTTCAGCACGGACGTGATGTTAAGCACACAGCAGCATGTTTGGTCAGCGGTCAGAAACAGCCGTAGTCAGTTCAGAGCATTGTCTGCAGCACACTGTTCTTGGAGCAGAGCCCTGTTTCTTACGAGATATTTCTGTTAGCTCATTCAAGAGAGCAGCAAGCGTATTCCCAAATGAAATTGTTGTGTAGTTTTATTGTGTTGCTCTATTGTGCCGTTGGGAACCCCTTCCTTTGTCCAGCTTTAAATACCAGACCAATTTCAGACCTGAGGTGTGTATCTCAATAGCTCCCGCGTACGAGGGAGAATGGTTAACCCCGATGTCAAGCCCTGCGCTCGCGTGTTCGCCTGCTCTCCTGTAAGTGAGATGTATCTGCTGCAAGAGCAGCTGTTGGAGGGACTCTTCAGCCTGGGAAACAGGCACTGCTTCAGTGTATGATGTTTCTACATCTCAGGTGTTGCCTAGAAGTAGAGTCCGGGCTGTGGAGTGTGTGGCACTTGCAAAGGAAAAAATTACATCTTTAGCAATACAAAGGACCTTAGCCATTACCTAGAGAGGTAATAGTAACTCACTACCAACCTTTAAAACCTCTCTAATTCATTGACAGGTGCAGATGTGGTCCAACTGTAATTTTTGGAAGTTGATCATTTCAACCAGTCCCTTCCAAATTTGATTTTGATGCAACCAAAATGTTTTGATGATACAGATCCCATTGAGCAAACCGTTTTAGTGGAGGAAAATGAGATTTTTTTTTTAGGAAAGTAAAYTTTGAGTTTTTATTTTGAAAACTGCCAAAACCATAATTTGTTTGTTTAAGAGCTTAGTCACATAATAAAATGAAAAATGTCATTCAAAACACTCAGGACAATTAGAAAAAAAATGCTTTCAAAGCAACACAAAATGACTTTGAATGGGAAAACAATTTCAACTAGAGGTAGTCTGATTACTGTCCCAGTGTTTTAAGTTGGCTGACTTTTGTTCTAACTTTTAGCTCTTGGAGGGGATGTTCTTCACGAACTGAAAAGCAAAGTTTTGTTCATTCAAATATGACATTCTGCTCTGCCCCCTCCTCTGTATTTCCCACAAAATTCAAATTAACCTGCTTCCACTTTGGTTATTTCCCCATTTATGTCCTGCTAGTGTTGCGGAATTAAGCACATCTTTGGAAACCAAGTTTCCTCTGATGCTTTTTTCAGGAAGTAGCACAGTAAAAATCAGTCTGGGTTCATAAAGAAAGCAGGGAAAGTGTTCTTTTAATGTTGTTTCAGTCCTCAGAGTGTGGTAGATGTTGGTATGGACTTTTTTTTCCTTTTCTTCAGGCGTGGATGGATTGAGCTATGTTAATGTCTGTGTTAATGTAAGATATGTTTTTGAAATGCCCTAAATTGAATTGAGAGATTGAAATTTGTATTCCTGTATCTGCTTCTCTTTCTACTGTATTCAGAAAGGAAGGCAAGAAATGGTTACAGGAACCTCTCTCCCCTCTTGGCTTAGTTGCTGAGGCACATAATACTCAAAGTAAATGTTTATGAGGTCCTCTTGTATTTTTTTTTCCTGCTCTTCCGTTTCCCTCAAATTCAGAGTGGACTATGGCATCCTGGGAATTTTTAAGAAAAGCCAGGGGTTAATGAGAGGTTAGCCAGAAGGTCCTAAGCATATCTGTAGCTTGAAAACAAGAAAAAAATATTCTTTGTTTTCAGTAGTCTGGGAAGAAAAACAGTATGGCAGTACTCGTGTACAAAGCTAGGTTGTAAATTGAATAGCAATACGTTATATGGCCTCTGCTGTTGTGGACAGGGTTGCTTCTGAAAGTCTGGGAGATCTTTTTAATATCCAATTTTGTAAGTTAGGAAAGAATGCTGGAAGGTCAATCTCATAGTAATGCATTTCTTCAAGTGAGCAGGCAGCAATACAGTTTGAAAGACCGACTTAGGTTAAAAGGTTGTGTACTTGTGTAGTAGCAGCAGGAACGTTCAAATGCATGTAGTTCACCTGTCATCTTCTCTTTTCATCTGAAAATCCCAAAGCTCTCAAGAAGTGCTCGTTGATGAAATTTCCTGGGATTAATGTTAATATCCACTGTGCAGGCAGGTAAAATCATCGCGCGGGCTAAGGGGTCAGCCTGCACTTGCCACAGAAGTGCAGGTTTCCGTGCCCTGGAGTCAGCAAGGACTCGCCTTGGGCCATGCCAAGAAGTGATGAGGAGGGGAACGTGTGCTGCCCGGCACTCAAGGGCACCCAAAAACACAGCCGGGCCCTTGCGGGGCCACAGTCGCTTGTCACGGCGCCTGTCCAGTGTTTGTCGCTGGAAGAGCATTTACCACGCAACTCTTGGGATGGAGACCCTTTGGAGATGTTACAAAGTAGAGCTCGGCTTTAGCTCTGCCTTTTTGCAGGCATGATATTTTGTAAAACTCCCTATGCTATTTGGTGTAAGTTATACACCAAATAAGTTGTAAGGTATAAGTTATACACCTGGATAAGAATATCCAGGATTGTTGCAGTGAACGCTTAATTTTCCTTGTAAAATGTTAACTTCAGAGTTAAAGTTAAACCAGTCGTATAACTTCTAGATGAGATCTGGGTTGTCGGTTGTGCAACRCTATTCTTTTCTTTTTTGAGGCATTTCTTACTCTTCCTCTGCTCAGTCATGACAATTCCTGCATTTCTTGGTAGCTTATCTTTTCCAAGTTAAATACAGGTGTTAACTAATCTTCCCAGCATTCCCGTGAGGTAAATAATAAAACCAGATACAAAGATTAATTGGCGTTTCCCAGGGCCAGGCAATGAGTCATTTGGTATAGCTGGGACTGGACCTCGGGTGTTGCTGTCTCCCAGCCCAAGCTTCGTTCCCCTCGGGCATCTTTCCCGCACGGAGGGGAGTAGCCAGGCAAGCGCAACTTCAGGGAGGACAGCTGTAAATAATAAATTGCAAAAGCCAAGATTGAAAAGTAAGGATATTTGCAGGGGTATTGTAGTACAGCTGTTGAAGCACCAGTTAAGCTCTGGTGAATGCCGTCAGCTTAGCAGCAGGGCAGCACAGACTGGCAGTGGGAAGTGCATCAACGCTTGTCAGGAGCCAGTTGCAGTTGTGCTTTCATCTGGTCCCGTATATATTACTTGGGTTTCTTGCTTTGGTTTTATTAGGCTTTCTGATCAAAATTTGCAAAACCTAAAAAGGTGCAAGGCACAGTATGTTTGGGGTTGAGGCCTTCTCCAKTTGGGATGATTAGAAATAAGTTACGTAAAATTCATAATGAAAGATTATCTATACATTATCCACAGTTGCAGAGTAAAATTAGACTATTTTTTATTATAAACGTGTGTGTGAGCTCACCTGGTTTTCAGTTGTAGCACTGCTTGGTTAGCTTTTGTGTGTCTCTACATTTTATTTCTTTTTAGTAGCTCAGGCATCCAAGCCTTGAAAGGACGCACATGTTGTGTTAATCGTTAATATGAAATTCTTTTGGCTTGCTTGCTTTCTTTCATTTTTTAATGACAAAATACAAAAACTCTGTTCTGAATTGCGAAGAATGCCTAGTGCATAGCTTCTCTGGGTCAAGTGAAGGTGGAAGTCACTGAGAGGTATGTTTGAGCTAAGGTGAACTGTGCAAGAGATTTCACCATTTGATTTCCGTGGCTTAACTTCCAGTCCCTGAGATAACACTGTGGAGAGGGGGGAAAAGCTTTGTCATTAGCGTTGCATTATGCTGTGTATTAACCATAGACTACCATGCCTGTTAAGTAAAGCATATCATGGTATTTAGCAGTTCACAGGGGTGTTCATATCTTCAAATGCTGTGTAAATATAGCCTTCCTTAAACGCTGACCTCTTTAATAAACTTTTGAAGTTTCTCCCTAAACATTGGCATTAAAAGGAAAAAGAAAAGAAACACCAAGACCTTTAAAAACTGTTTTGGTTTTGGTTTGAGGAAGGCAGTTCCTTAATGCACAAAGATTGGACTATATATATATACACTATATATATAGTGCTTTGTCATTCTCGTGACTGGCAGGCTTTTCGTGGAGGCTGCCATATTTTCCTTGAAATAACTATGAAAGGGGAAGCTAAGGCAATCCTCACCTAGACACGGAGGATGGCACTTCAGCCTGAAAATGGGTGAAAATGCACCTTGGCACCCTGCAAGGAAGGGTGGCAAGTAAGATGTGTCCGTAAGTAAGTACGGTGGCTTGGCCTTGAAACTTAGCTAGTTACTGTTGGTAGTTTCCATGGAGCTGTGAAAAAAAAAATGGAGAAAAAAAGCCAGGCTAAGTCGCTGCTGTCAGCTGTTGGTGAAAATGGTATAAAGTGAGTGATCGGCTTATTCCTCTATATATGGTTATGGAAATATGAGAGCTCAGTGCTTGAGATGGCAGCACGTTTTCTTTTTCTGTGCTTCACTCCTGCGCCGAGATCAGTGGAGCCCTTCCGAGGTGGTATTGGTCCTTGTGCCTGCGGTAGATGCCAAGCGCTGCCTGCAGCTTGCCAATGGGCCGCAACTCCAAACCACCTCGCTGGGTTCTCTGAGCCCCCTAAGTTCAACTGACTTCAACCTCAGCAGGCCTTGAGTCGGCTTGGTTGGCTCCACCACCTTGCTGTCCTGACTTGGTTTCTAAATGGATGTACCAGCTCCCTGTCTCTAATGGATTTTGTTGGATATTGCAATGGCAAGATAAATTTTAGCCTTTGATAACAGTGTCTATCTACAAAGATGTCAGAGGGTATTCCTTGTGTTTACTACTTCAGTTGTGAAAATTTTCCCTTTTGGACACACTCTGGTCTCTGCTCCGGTGAAGGAGCAGAGTAGGAGTAGAAGGAGTACCGGGGAGCAGGCTTCTTGTAGACCAGAGTGTGATGAGACTGCCAAGCTGGGCACAGCAACCTGAGAAGTAGCTGCCTGCGCTAGGTCTGCTGGGCTAGATTTCAGAGTAACCCTTTAAACCCGCACCATAAATTTGACCTGTGTCACCCAGCAGAAGGCACRTGGGAAGACCAGGTGTTCAAAGATAAGGAAGTTATGAGTTTTAATCTCTTTCTGTTTTGTAAGATTGTTTTTTTAGGAGTCTAATGGGCTTTTCAAAGTCTCTCCAAGTAGATGATTCCAAATTCTTCTTTAAAATGTCTCAGCAAGCTCCCTGTTCGTGGACTGACACTGTCCCTGCCCGAGGTAGCAGAGAACTTGTCTGAGGCAGGATTTCAACAGGCAGCGACATACCGAGTGTACTGGGTCAGTGCCAGTAAATTTGTAAGTCTTGAATCACAACTGAGCTCTTCAGAGGTGCTTCACTACAATACGGGTGCCTCTTCAAACATGAAATAATGACTCAGTGCTTATGTTGACTGTAATTAAAGATTTTGTTCCATTCGTGCTTTTTTCACCTGAGGGCCTATCTTTGCTGCAAAAGCAAGCGATGGGCTACCTGCGTCAGGATAACATCTAAGAAAAACGCAGAGGTGACTTCCCCTGAGAGGCTGCTAACTGAAGCAGTTAGTCGGACCTGTTACCTCTTCCTTTTACCAGCTGTATCAAGATACAAAATACCAGTGCTTGCAATTTTGGTTATGATACTTCCCTTATGATTTTTGCGTTAAAAATGCTGAAAAACTGTGCAAGTTTTCTTTGTACAGCCTTTTTTTTTTTTGCACGGCCTTTTTGTAGTTAAATGTATTCCCTTGTGCTTTTTSGTCCATCTTACAGCTGTACTACACTTCTTTGCTTCCATGTAAACTGATCTCATTTGGTATCACAGGAAATGGCTCAGCTGTATAGGAAGACGTTAAGTTAAAAATGTTGCAATTCCACATCACATTGAAGTGGTTACTAATTGTGCWAATTTTTCAGGATTATCAGAAGAAAAATAAGAAATTCTGTTACAAGCATTCAGAATTTTATAGTTGTATTCTGAGTTTTTTAACTTTTTCCAGTTTGCAGATCCCTAAGATTTTTCCACCAGACCACCGACAGCTTATTTAAGTCTTCAGACTACAGACTTGTAGTTYGCCTCATTATTTTAGAAGCAATCTGCAGATCATGCTGAAAACTGCTGCTGTAACCTATTCTGCAAGTAAATAAATAGACCGAATTTTTTAAAAGTGAGCAAAGCCGTAATGATACAGTCAAGCTCATAGAGAGACTTTCCAAATGCATGCAGGCATCTCTCTGCACCTTTAAACAACTCAGTGCCTGGCTAGTGCCAGCAGACACTATACTCCAGTGACAAAGCCACTGATAAATCCAGTATGTCTCAGCTATATGTAAAAATAAATAAATAAATGGTATTTTTTTAAGCATGAAGCAAACAGGCAAATGCGAGTATCAAACCAGACAACTGCAGTTAGACTGTTTGGGAATAAGATAAAATAAAAAATTGCTTTTTTTTTTCTCCCTTCCTGCCAGGTTTTTGCTGAACCCTCCATCAGTCTGTTTGCTCTGGAAAGCTGCACGGGCAGAGAGCTGCACTTCAGCGAACCCGTCAGCTCTGTTCTGCACGAGGAGCTTCATTTTTACGCTCAGTCCGTATGGGTGAGAAGTGGATTGTAAGTATGGAAGGAGTATTCCTGTCGTATCTGCGTTACAGGAGCAAATACTCAGCATGTGTTTTCTTTCAGTTGCTGCTTTTTTTCATAGGCTGTGTTTTACACTGTAACTTTTATTTTGAAACAATATGAAATTCTAAAATGGTGAGGGAAATGATTGCTAGACTCATTTCTGTAGCAGGATCTGAGATGAACACAGGTACACTGTGGGCAGAGAGTGTATTTTTCCCTGTGTAGGAATCATCCTTTTATCCCTGTACACTAGTGAACATTAAAGCCTGTTGTTCTAGCCAGGAACCAGAAGTAAACCAGTTTSAACTGCTGACTCACACAGATGGCTAGATTAAACTTGGGCTACTTTAATTAGCTGGCTGTAAAATACCAGCTCTAAACTGCAGTGATTTAGCATGAACCACTGYAGTGGTTCAGCGAAGCTTCTTGTGCTCTTTGGCTGCCACCGAGGCAGCGACCGCTGAGAGGAGCTCAGGGTGGATCAGGCAGCTGGCGCAGGAATTTGCATCTCTTATTAGTTTAACCCCTCCGTGACTGTGCATAAACACTCAGACTTTTCTGTGCAAACCATCCTAGGKCTGCAGAAGTGACCTGGTAACCTTCTCCCATCTCCCCCTTTTGCCTTTTGGAGAAAGTCCTGCGTACTCTGTCCTGGCCAAGTCTCCAAGCGTCCGCTTAGACAGAGCACTTGCAGTGTCTCATCTTGCAGCCGAGACTGCCTGGAAACTGCTGCTCTTCAGAAGTGACGCACATTTCCTGTTTGTTTTTAACGGTTTCCCRGCTTTCTCCCCACATTCCCATACAGAAGGCTGTAATTTTCTTGAGAGCTCTTCAGGGAAGACCCAAAACCATGCAAAGTTTGAATTACTTGCCTATTTGAGTGTAGGCAATCCGCTACTTACGTATATGCCTGGTTTTTATGATGGCTTTTTCAAATGCTACTTCTCAGTTGCCACCTAACAGCTGAGCCCTCGCTGGGGGTAGGTGCGATACCGCTGCTGAGCTCTCCCCTGACTAGCTGCAGTTAGTGCAAAGCCTAAYGCAGGTGACACTCCAGAGCTCTGGGCACTGTCTTCTTTCCCTAACTTCACACAAGCGTTTTCTCGAAAGGTAGGCTAAGAATCTTTTTTTCATTATTATTTTTTTAAGCACAGTCTGTGGCTAGTAACTTAGCTGTAGGCCTGCGGTGACTGTAACCTCCTCCGTACCGCTTTGCCCATCCRCCCTTCCTGAGCGGAGACTCTGAACAGAGACGACCTGCTGCTGCCGTCTTTGAGGTGCCCCCGCCGACAGCGGCGAGCAGCTGCGGCTTGAGGCCGACAGCAGCGCGTGCACGTTTCCTGCGCAACCTCTGCTAGTTTTGGAGGCRGGAAAACCATCTTTGAGAGAAACGAGTGACGTTTCTCGTGGGAACACCACGGTGCCGGGATGGAGCGAGAGGCTGCTCGGCCGGGGCAGTCTCGGAGCCCTGCAATGTTCCCCGGGAGAGAGATCTGCACATCCTGCCTTCCCTTGCTCCAAAAAGGGGGAACCTAAACATTGAGGGGGTGAGTGACAGGCCAGTGTGGGACGTCCTAGAAGGGTTGATTTGCCTTCCCTGTGATCCAGTTCAGGGAGGCAGATTTAGAGGTTTCTTGGCTCGTCGTCCCAAAGCTGTTTGCGTGCTGCCGCGCGTAGGTACGAGGTAGGGGCCGGTGAGCTGGCTGACCGCTGCCGTCAGAAACGGCACAGGGCTGGACTGCGGCTTGGCAAAGGCGGCCTGCGGGCTGAGGTGCCCCRCCACCCCCAGCACCCAACGCTGTGACGGCTCCTGGGTCCGCCTGAGCCGACCCGGAGCTCGTCTCCCGGCCGGGAGCAGCTCACACCAGCTTCAGGTGGTTATTATTGCTGTCACAGCCCTTCCTCTCTCTCCTGGCTGTTTCCTATGGAGTTCTGCTTTGGCGACAGAAATTGCATTTCAGACATGACTGATGCTAATGCTGAATTGTCAGTGACTTTGCAGAAGGTGTTGCAAAAAAAAAAAGAAAAAAAGTGGAATGTGTTAGCGTTATAAGGAACACATTATAATGGTCGTCGTGCTGACGAGAATGTCCCCCTTATCCCCCTTATCTAGGAGTAAGGGACTTGATTTGAAGCAGCAGTGAAACAACCTCCTTAAGAGGCAGTTCAYTGTTGGCAGCCTCTGTGGAGTCCTGAGCAAGGATGTCCGACTGTTCCTCCAAATCACACCCAAAGGGGAAAGTAAATTACAGGCTCCTACGAATGCTCTTTGTGGATGTTTTCTCATCGACTTAAATAGTGCAGCCATCCCTCCCGTTCTTGGCAGCTGACCTGTAAAACAGGTAATCTGGGGAAAACAGTATTTGCTCTGTGCTCAGATGAGGTAATGCGTCAGTTAGGATTCGGAGTCTGTCAGCAACGTCCTATTGATACAAACAAAACCTATCTGTGATCCTGGGGCCGCCTTTGTAAGCAGAAACACAGTGTCTGCAGAGCAGATGCGTAATAACAAGGGAGCTGCTTGTACTGGTGTTTTAACTCCACATTAATGGTTTCAGCCATATTTATGGTCCTGATACGCTCACTACAGGAAAGTCTGTTACAGTGATTTATAGTTTGTTGGAGTTTGCATTTTCAGACAACTGGAATAGCTTTTTGTAGCTTCATTTAGCTGTAACGAAATAAAAAATTGGACAAGAGCCCTTTTTGCCCTCTGAAAATTAAAATGTACAACTGTGAAAAGCTTGCAAACTTCCTACTTTTCTTGATGCATGCCCAGTGCAACCTGCACTATTCCCATCTGGGTTCATGCGGACAGGTTTGGGGGAAAGTTTGGGGGAAACTAAAACATTTGCAAGTTTAAGGTACACAACAGAAAACTGATCTTATTTTAGAAGGAAACAGTTAAATCACTAAAATTAGTGGCATTTGGGGTACTGTAAAACCCATTTAATATGTCACTGCCATGGAGAGTTTGGGGGCTTTTAAGAGTATGGCACTACAAACCTGTGGTTCAGTTTTGCTATAGCTACCATGTGGTCTTTCACGTTGTGTTTCCTGTCTCCAGGTGGATTGCATATGAAGGATGTCATTTTTTAGGAAAGCAGATTCTACTGCAGCCCGGTGAGATTTCAAACTGGAATGAGTACAGTGGTTGGAAAGTAATTGGTTCCCTTCGTCCTATAAAACAGGTACTRTAAGAAAGTGTACAAGTTTTTTATTATTATTATTTCTATAGAGAGGTTAGTGCACAGGTATCAGTTCTACTACTAAGGAAGCAGTATTATTCTCCTTAAATCAGGCCAAACGGTGGCAGCCAGAGGGACCTACTGCAAGATTACTAAAGCAGAGAACTCCTCTATTGGCAGTTACTGAGATCTGTATTAGGCTCCTAAAGGGTAATAATTGCTGGTTACCTGAAGGCAAGTTCTGTTTTTCCAAGTGGTTCAATAGCATGTTCTGTAGATGCTCTATTTTTACGTTTTTGCCCTAAAACAATAATAGGAAACCAATTCTGTATTGGCTTGTTTTGTAATTAGCATAAATGAAAGCAAAACCAAGTTTTACTGAGCTGCAGCCTGGATTTCCAAAAGAAGCAAAAGCTTATGCAGTCCCATCAGGTTTTCCCTCTCTGTCTCACCCCAGCTAGCACCAATTGCCACCTAATTCAAAGATTTTGGTCTCACAAACCCAAAATGCTTAGGAATTTTGTGAARGGTGGCCACCAGAATGAGGCAAGACTGAGCCAAATGCCCTTCGCTGAAGGAAGGCCAGGTATTAATCGGCCTCTCTGCTTATCCAAGATGCATCAGGTAGTCAGCACCACACACGAGCTCCAAAGTAAGTAAGTGCCGCACGCGTTGCTGCATGCCCAGGATGGCGGACAGCCGAGTGTGTTTAGGGAATGCAAGCAGTAACGCCACAGGAAGAGTTTTCATGAGCTCTGCTGCTCACAGACAACTTGTTTTCACTTAGTGAGGACTGCAGCCTTATTTTTAAACACAAGATTCATCTGAGGAAACGTTGCAGTGAACCAAAATGTCAGCAGTAGTTAGACTAACTTTCCTCCTCCCCCCCTTGAAAAGTAAAGGCATTTTTTTGAATGATTGGTTAATCCAAAAAGGTGGAATCAGTAGCAAGCGAGGGATCCCATTTTGGTTCTGGTTTTGCAAATAATRATGAAAATGGTTTATGCTGATCTTAAGAACAGAATTCTTTCTTCAACCAGCAATCTGAAGAGCTTTTCYATTCGGTAGCTTCCTTTCTTACAGTGTGAGTAGTATTTGAAATAGTACTTCAGATACTTTCCTTGCGGTTTTGGCGTGTTGTTGTTTTTGGTTTTGTTTCTTTAAATTCTCCACTGAAGAAGGCTTTCTTGAGTTTGTACAGTYAGCTAGCTCTGCTTGTCTCTGTTGTGGGTGTGTACATTCTTCTTTTTGAAACTGGAGTAATATTGCAAAAATGCACCACTTTGATAATATATTTCCTCCTCCCCCCCATTATAAATTATATTAAAAAAAAGTCAGGTCTGCCAATGTAATAAGTAGTGCAAGAAAAAGTGAAACAGTTCAAAGTAATGCACAATGAGAARCAACAGTTTGCTGAGTGACTTTAAAAGTAGCATCCTCTCATTGTAAAGTCCTTATATGCTGTACTCAATTAACTACATGCACTGCTTTACAGATGCGCCGTGGGAGAGAGGCTTTATTGTCTCTTAACTTAGAGTTTGTTTTTATAGGAAAAAAGGGAGGTTCGGAGCTCTGGAAGACAAATTATGCTGGAGCTGGGGGTGGGGGAGGAGGGAGAGAGAAGGAGGGAACTGCCCTTTTCTCACTGTCCTTTAGTAGCGCCGAAATTGCTCATAATTGAATAATGGAGCAAAAGCTGAAATCCTGGGGTGCTTTGAGTGACCAAGGTAAGCAGGGATGACGAGTCAGTGCCCTATTTTTTGTGTATGTATGTTCAAAAGCAAAGGTTTAACTTCCCTGACGYGTGCTGGTTAACAGGGCTGAAGTTGCCCAGTAGGTTCTGCCCAGTAGGTTCTGTGTCGCAAGAATAAAAAGCTTGTACAGTAGTGCCCACTTATGGGCCTTGGAGTGAGTGGAACATATTGAACGTATTGGCATTGGCCTATCACAGGACAGATGTTCTATTTACATTCTATGTACATAAAAACACTAAAAAAAAAACTCTCTGCCATCTAGCTGTATGTGAAAGTAAGTACCTCCCGCTGCTTTATATGCACATTCATTCCTGCCAAAACCACTGTGACATCYTTATCTGTAACTTCCAAAGTGAAAGCTTTGGAAAACTGATATACAACGGAGAGGAGGAATTCTACCCACTTCCATAATGTGTGCGCTGTAACCGTCTTCCTTCACGCTATTTCAGCCAGCCGTGTACCTCAGAGTCAAGAACCGAGCTCAAGGGAAATATCTGACAGTTGCTGGAAGCCGAGCAGATATAAGAGCAACATCAGTGTGCGTGTCCCCGTACMACGGCAAGAACACTCAGATCTGGCACTACTGTCGTGGACTCTTCAAATCTAAGGTGAGCTTCCGCATGCTGGAACTGGGTTATATTACTGGCTCTCCTTTCACCTTTACTTTTTTTGCCTTTTGCCATATGCTAGCCTTAACACCAGGATGGCTTCTGGCCTCTCCCATGCATTTTTGAACCAAACCTCTTATAACCTAGATTCTCGTATCGTTTAGAGACAGATTTGATCTGTCTACTTTGGCAAGCCTGACACCATTTTCACAGTGAATAATGAGATTAATGTTCCTAAAAGTAGGCAGCTGTTTTGTCTTTATAAAGTCTTAAGTTAAGAAAGTTTGTTAGCTCTAGAGTTTGGGATTTCTGTAAAAAGTAATAGGCTAAGAAAGGCTGTGGGTGATTTTGCATAATGCTGCCCTATTACATTCTGTTATTAATATCAAAAAAGTGATCGCTTAATATTAAGAAATATCCACACTAACAAACACTACCTTCTGTGACTGAGCAACTAGTMCCTCGCTGAATTACCAGCCACTGCACGATTCCTTTGATGTGCTCGGTGCCTGAAACAGAAAGTAGTCAGACACAAAACCGGCTTTGTGGCCCTGATGTCACAGCTTCCTTCCTGTTTCTTAGGCTAATGATGCCTGCCTGGATGTCATCGGTGGCAGAGATGTGCCTGGGGCCAAAGTCGCACTCTGGGCAGAACACAGGAAGGACAGGCAAAAGTGGAGACTCAATGAGGATGGAACCATCAGTTCATWCCTCAGCAACCAACTGGTGCTTGATATTAAAGGTATTAAAAAAAAAAAAAAAAACTTACATATTCTACATGCGTTTTTGATTGATTGTGACCAGGTGCAGTCTTCCAGCTCTTTTGTACTTTCACTAACTCCTGCCTTTCCTATTAGGTTTATATTGAGTATCTTGACAGTGGGACAAGAGACAAGTGGGTACAGAAAACCTTACTCTTTATAACTGATCCCAGAGGTTCATTTTGATAACCGGTTTTACTCCAGGGAGTTCAGTAATGCTGATGAGAAGAAACAGCATAGGTGTGGCTCAAAGAGAGACCTGCTCACTCCGTAAGGCTTTCAGGCTAGTTACAATTCTGTGTGCCCAACTCCTAGAGCTGCTTGCCTGTCTTGGGAGAGCCACCTCAGTGAAGAAAACGATTTGTTCCAAGCCCCACCGGTAGGTTTTTATCACTAGGGGAAGGCAGTGGAACAATGATTGTGTACGTAGTTGGTGATGAGATTGGCGCCTCCATGCTGGTGTCTTCTCAGAAGCAAGGCCTAAGTRAGTGAATTAAGTGATAGCCCAGCCCCTTCTGCAGGGCTTACAGTCCAGGGTAACAGCACATCCCACACCTGAAGACAGCAGCATTTACACTGAATGTCCTACCGGCCATTACACATACGATCTTTGCAACCAAAACTTACTGATCAAGTCTCAGCCCAGAATGTTAAACTAAGAGAACATTTCTTGCTTCTGGAGCTAAGGWGTTAAACCATCATTACTAATTCATAAATATTTAGTACAAACCCATTAAATGCAGAGTGAAATCCCAACTGGTAATATTGATGGCAAGTCTTAAAATATCAGAAAGTTAGTTTACTGCAAAMTTTGATGCTAAAGGCTGGAGCGGGAAGGTACAACTTGATGATAAATGTGGTGGATTTTTGTCTTTATGGCTAGGAATGCACTGTCCTTTCTATGCTAAATGTATCCAAAGGAGAGAAAATTTATTTTAAGGATTTCACAAGTTTGCAGGCAAAACATGCATCTTGTGTGCTATACCAAATTATCCCATGGCTCTGTGTACTCTTCCTGTAGCACTATGTATGTGCCTTAAAAATCCACATACATAGCAAGAGGTCAGAACCTGCCAAACTACTACTTTAGTAGTGCTGCTTCTGTGCACAAAAGTGCATTTGAGGACTCCACCTTGTCATATCCTCTGCTGCCTAACTAATGGAAGAATCTTGTCTCTCTTTGGCTGTAGGTCAGAGTCATCAGGGGCTAAGCTGACAATTAACAGTCTGAATGAACAGACAAATGAACAGAGGGTTTAAGAGCAGACATGGGCCCTTCCCTGATAGGATTTTCAGCTGATTTGCTTGCTCAGTTACACTTTAAGATAAAATACACTTTCCTGAGCATTTCTTTTTAGACATGTTGCCTTGACAAGTTTGTTTTGTTTTAAGGAGGAAATTGTTATGACAAGAATCACATCATTATGAATCAGCCCATAGAGGATGAACATTCACAGAAGTGGGATATTGAAATACTGTGAGTGAAACCCACCACGCAGACTTGGGAAGGTGACCTTAAGTGGATTATTACCATTTGGAGAAAAAGAACTACTGAAGTCACATACCA
This sequence comes from Rhea americana, assembly GCF_003343005.1. NCBI lineage: Eukaryota > Metazoa > Chordata > Aves > Rheiformes > Rheidae > Rhea > Rhea americana. Next base: position 3,020,370 of record NW_028186990.1, on the reverse strand, counting down.
CTGGAACCTTAAACAGCAAATCCTCTCTCCTCTCCTTCAAGCCAAGCACTGATTCCTAAAACAACTGAAATTTGCACAAATCTGGAGGAGGAGAAGTTGATTAAAGTCTTCCACAGAGACTGCACTCTGATCTGATTCTTTAGAGGCCACTCCTATGAAATTCACTATTACTGTTCATCAAAGTATTAAAAWGTAAATGCGTAAGACTGGACAAGAAACTTTGCAGGACATGAACTGCAAAATAATACGGGAAGGGTGCTTCAGAAATGCTGCCTTTACCTTCCTCTCCAAAGCTGATGGAAACTTGCTGAAGAATGAATGCACTAATGAGGTTGAGTTGGACTGTTTTATRTCCCAAGTAAAACTATTTAGCCTCCAGAAGATTCTGAATCTCAAATCATCTCTCTTGCTGAAGTGCAGTTTATTTTGTTCATAAAAACAACTTTGAACTGGAATTCTCAGCTCAGTGAGCAAGACGGAACAGGATGAAAAGCATAACTTTTCTACCTTCCTACTATTATTACTGGTAAAATTACCTTCATTTGTTTTAACAGTACCAAATTTCTGGATTCAGGAACTTACTTATTTTGCTGACCCGTGGGCTGTTTCCAACCTATGAAATTGTGGGCAGGTTGTCTCTAAAGATAAGCTTTAACATACAGCCATACGTTCACATATCAAAAGAGAATAAACTATTCTGTATCAGGTTAGATTTCTGTAAGGGCTAGCTAAGTTTAGAGCAGTAACACTTTACTCACTGTAGCTGTATTTTGCTTGATGTATATAAATTAATGTAATCCTTCACAAAATAATTCACCATAGCATATATTTTCAGAGGTGCTAACAGCCTGCATTCCAACACTTGCTTGCTATCAGAGGAACCATGTACTGCATGCTAAGTTCACCCTCATCAGCAACATGTACGTCTTAACCTTTGGATGAGGAAATAGACTAAGGAAGTCCTTGGTATGGTGGTGATCTCCTCAATTTCAATACTATGCAAGCATCCTACTAGCTAAGCTCTGAGAGAGAAAAATACTTTATTGGACTTTAAATGTTGCAGGCTTAAAAGGCCTGCACCCCTCTCAATACTGACAAATAACAGAATACAGTTATGTGGAGACAGTTGTAGGGCTGTGAACACCTGAAGTCCCTGAGAGCATTGGTATCTTCATTTAATTTCAGTGTCATTGATTTAGTCTACTTCACTGACTATGTAATATTATCTTTCCTTATTTGTATTTTCAGGGTATGTCTGTATCTCTATAATTATTTAAAGAGTTTAGATTAGCTAAAGACAAAGATACTATTTTAGTTTCCAAAAGCTATTCCACTTGTGCATTCAAGCAGGTTCATCCTTAAAAAAAAAAAAAAAAAAAAAGTTTGCCACAAAAGTTAAACAACATATGGATGTCTATTTTTGTATGAAATGGAGTTCTATATAGTACTATTTAAATAAAAAAACCTACCTACTTGCACTTACTATTTTGCATTCTAAAATTATAGATGTTCAGTAACATATATTCAAATGTATATATTTTTCCAACTAGAGCACTTGTTTAGCTCTTTCTATGTTCTACATGAATTTTGCTTTCCATATACAATTTCAAAAGCATGTGTAAAAAGCTCCCRCTGCTTAAACAAAGATTGACTAAATCATAGTTGGTGCATCAATGTTACATAATGAAGCAGGGTTTTTTTCGTACTGAGAGAGCCTGAATGTAAAATGCAAACATGTGTATTTTAATTGTATAAAACTTTTTAGGAAGATCCTTTTGCCTTTTTTTTTTTTTTTTAAAAAAAAAACAACCAACAAACTACCTACAATAATATTGTTTTAGGCAGATTACTTTCTTTCAAATAGCCCTTTTTTTTGTTTAAGTGTATCAAATGACTATCCTGGTATGTATGTTAGCTTTTGACTATTAAAGTCATATTCAAGTATTAAAATAACYGCCCTACTCTCAACAGAATTATTCAAATGAGTGTTGAAGATGCAGACTCTCATTACAGATTTCAGTTATTTTCACATTAAAATCAGGTTGGGGTAGGGTAGAGGTTAAATACTATAGACAGTTTATTTTAAGTCTTTCCCTTCTAACTGGAAGTGTCAGCACCTAGGAGGAAAGGGAAAGGCTTACTGCATCAGGTAAGAACATGCGGAGCCATTACATAGAGGCTGGTGTTCTCCTAGGCAGCCATCACCACCAGTATGAGGACTTACTCATTCTGTTTAACTCAGCAGCYGCAAGAAAAATACATTTTTTGCTGAGAGCTGTCTGCTCCTGTACACACCTTTAGCTGACCCCCAAAGTTATGTACAGTTGTAAGAGAAAGGGCCACCACAGCATTCATGTTAATACAAGTGATTTTTATCCATAGCTGTGGCTTAGTGGACARTTTAGTGTTTACTAAGAACATGTCATGAGGATTTGAATACAAGCAGTAGCCACATTTAAGAGCTTATGGTGATTAGTTCCTTTGTTAAGCTTGGTGAGCTGGCTGACCAAAGAAAAAGCTGGGGTGGTTAACCTAATTTTAGAAGGACATGCTGCTGACCACTCTTCAGTTCCTGTTCACATTGCAAGACTGCATGAACAGATATTGCTGGAAAGCAGTAGGACAGTCAAGCATAGATTTCAAGTGATTTCAAGCAGCAGCTGAATTTCTAATAAGGAGGACTGGGGAGAATGGGGTGGGGTGCAACAAGATTTAACATCTAAAAGCAAGTGTTTGTGGACAGTGAAGAGGGTATTCTCATATAAATACAGGGGTTCCTTTGGGATTTTAATTTAGGCTTCCTTATCTGGGTAAGGTAAGAGGACCTGTGTGGAAATGGAACTTTCCTGAGCATATTAATAGTCTGGCAATTAAAGTTGTTGCAGAAGTTGTGTTGCTGCTAACACTGCTGAGCAGCTTATCCATTTTCTAGACTCCAATTTTCCCAAAGCACTAAGAGACTAAAAACAACATTTGACACTAGAAAGTAGGAGCGAAGTATGTATTGCATCACTTTGTTAGACATCAATACAAACCAAAGGCTGGATGGGGCAGTGGGGAAGCCTCTTCTTGCAGGAGGGTCTTAATGGCTGGGAGCATTACTTCCAAGAGCAGCTAATTTGCAAAAGCATCAAATAACTTCAATTAGACATTCTGTCCATAGTGCCAAGGCAAGGCTTTCTTTCTCTTCATCTGAGGTAAGGTTCAGCTCTTTAACACATACAATMGGGTTGCTCCAAATTTGCTTCAGTGCATCCAAGTATGACATAGGAAAACGCAGCCCATGAGTCTGCTGGAAAAAAAAAATCCTTCAACAAATGCAAAGTTTATCCTATTATAGACTATATAGACTATAGTCTATCATAAAATTAGGAAGCAGGTACTCATAAGCAGATATGTATATGCTCCTGCTCCACTTCATGCTGGGATTTCTGAAAGCATCCTGCAAAGATAGCATATCATTCTGACAGCATTTTTTAAACAGTACCACAGCTGACATCTCTTACGTATGCTGGATCATCACACCTTATGAAGCAGGGAGCCTGAGGTGCATTTCTTCCTCTTCCGATTTCTAAACTAAAAGAGGCAATACCTTAAACACCTTTTAAATTCACATACTTGTCTAACCCTACATGCTCACTTGCTCACTCTCTCTCCTCTCTCTACCTGGCACACACAATCTTTGCAAATAGTATAGCAGAGCCTAGGAGAAATGCTGTCACCGTAGCTGAAGATATTAAAGGCAGTAAAGACAAAATCTTAAGAGACAAATAAGAAAGCCAGGCAAAGCCTAAAGCCTTGGCTGTAATTACTGAGTCAAGAACAGGCAAAGTAATTCTATTTCACATCTAACATGCAATTTGTAAAACCCCATATTCAACTGTTTGACAGTCAGGTGCTGTAGCTTAGGATTGTGACTTTAAAGTGGAACAAACATATCCCAAAGGGCACAGCTGCTCTTCAGAAGAAATTATGCTTCAAGCAAAAGTATACATACCCTGAATAAGAATGGAAAAGAATCATCTTCAGTCTCATTAACCAAATCTTTACATTYCAATAAAGGAATTATACTGCAGTATGTTTCAGTGGCTACAGACTCTAACGTTTGTTAGTCTGAAGTAGCGTAAGCATGTTAAACATACAGTGCAGTGGGCCTTACCACAACTGAACATGTACTAATGGATCCATTAGCCTTTAGCACACCCTTTATTAAGGACACAGAGCTTAAAAAATTACTTTTTTGCCTTCCAACAGCTTTGTTACTTAGGCTATAAATCAAGGTACTCACAAGAAATCTTGTTAACATCTCAAATGGTTAATTAAACAGAAGGAAATTATACAGGCCTAGCATTAACTGCCTCTGTGTTGCAGGTTCAGCTCACCCAGCTACTTAGGGGGTGGGCAAAAATGTTTTGGGCCTAAGGGATACAGCAGAACCACAGCCCATGGTACCATCTAGGATAAGCTCTTCTAATCAGCAAAACAAGATGATGATGGAGCCTGTTTCTTTTGAGGGTTTTTTTTTTTGTTTTGGTTGGTTTTTTGTTCCCTATTTCATTTGAGCACACACCTGTGATGTGCCTTCCTCAATGGCAGCATCATCTTCAGCCCCCATCATGTGAGTTTCTCTCCTGTTCTTTAAAGAGTGATACACGTACACCATCTCTTTGCGAATTTCATCCTATGAGACAGCAGGAAAAAAATTAGCTGTATTAGGTCCACACATCATCAAATCAATCACTCAAGTGACAATATTATCATCATTGCTGAATTATGGAATCCACTGTCAGATCAATAAAAGCAATTCACCTTCCTATCAGAGTGACACAACAGCCATTGGCAGAAATTTGCCACCTCTGCAAAACATCGGAAAAATTTCAGCTTTTCTCTTCTGCCTTAATGCTGCCTCTGGTAGACTCTCAGAATCGACTACCTGCACTATGCCAGTTTTCCAATTTATTTAAATAAATCATGTGATTTAAGGTGCACATCACAGAATGGCTTAATGAAGGAATATGTATCATTATATTCCCATTGTGCAGCTAATCTGTGTCTTTTGAAAATTATGTGCATACATCACTCCTTGGTCAAAGCTGTGTAAGCTCTGTGGGCTGGGCTCACCCAGAATTTGCAGGCACAAGCCTTGCATGCCTGCTGTAGTCAGAATTCATCTGTCTGACATCAGATGAAGGAGCCACAAAACAACTGCAAAAAAACATTTTCAAACCCCTACACGTTCTAACAGCAGTATGCACACAAACAAAATAGGGGCAGGAAGAAAGGAATAATCTGAAARGTGAGCTACATTCTTCTTACAGGCAAGCATTTTATATAGAAAAAAAATGTACAAGATGGCCCATGGATTTTAATAATACAAGGCACTTCTACAAGCAAAAAAAATCTTAAAAATCTGGAGCTGTCACTCAGGCAGCCATTTTCCAATAACAGTCGCAAATTCATAGGAACAAACCTTCATAGCTAAGACAAAGTCTCGACACAACATAATCCAAGATGCCATCTTTTATGGAACAATTTAGTCRCCACTGGCAGCAGCTTAGACAAAGATGATAGCTGGGAGGTGGGTATGAAGACTGAATGCAAATTCAGCCAGCAACAGCTGCAGCCAAAAGAATTCCCTCTCTTGAGGGAACCTATTTTTAGAACTCGTTTATGCACTTGAAAACAAGGATTAAAATAATAAACAAACTGTTATCAAGAGTTAGTAGCTGAAATAAACTATTCCATCTAATCTCAGATAAAAGCCAGGCACCTACCATACAGAAATCACAGRATAATTTCAGTTCTGTACATCTCCTCCAAAAGGCAAGAACACACTACACTACAGCAGCCCCATGATCTCATAATAAATTCTAGCAAGATGTGGGATCCAACTAAGTACACTGCAAGGCCATTTTAAGAGCAACATAACAGAGCACCATGCAACACCATCCCCAAGCATATGGGAATGGCTTTGTTATACTTACAGAATTCTCTTGATCTGGCTCCACAGTAATTATAACATGATCTCTAAATTGCAATCTGATTTTGCAATCTAATTTCGGCAATTTCCCACCTAAGGAGGGAAAAARAAATCAGAAAGGAAGGAAACCAGAGAACCGGTGCAAACTGGCCCTGCTACGCACCACCCACTCTCTTTATGGCTAGATTTTTGATAATCTGAATTTCAACTTCCACACGTTCTTAGACTTGGGGTAGAGGAGATATAACAACAAGCTGGACTATAAGGACAATTTCTATCAGTTTAATGAACTAGTATGTACTCAGGATGTTTAAACTGCCAGTTTCAGTCTAGGATAACATTTATTTCAGTATAACAMACAGCCCTGTCATCTCTTCCACTAGACACAAAACTAGACACAAATTACTAATCTGTTGAGGTGTGCAATTACATACATAGTGCCCCACAGAACATGAAACCGATGCGAAACTAGCATCTTTACCTACCATAAAATACAAGAGTTATAAAATGCAGAGGTAGCAACAGTACCATCACATCAGTCAACTTAAAAATCTACCTGGTATCAAAGAATCACAGTCATTTCCCAAGCAAGGTGGCAACCGGTTCATAATGAAATCCTTCTTCATGTCAGATGATCTCAGTTCTCTGGTGTTTTCCAGGCGGTCTGCAAGCATTCTCAAAATGCTACTCAGTTTTTTTGTTGAGTCAGCTATGTCCACCTGCTAAATATTCGCAAAGAGTGGCTCTCACATGAACCCAAGCTAAACAGAGTCCAGCACTGGTTTTCCCTTAGTCCCACCTATTTACCATAAGCAGTTGCCTTGGTATGCTTGTCCGCAGCGCCACATCTTCTTTTGCTGTATCAAACACAAGGCCAGGAATTGCATCTAGTAAGAAGTCTCCCCAAGAGCTGAGGACCAGTAAGAAAAAGAAATTGTTACCAAAATAGKTGCATTGAAATAAAACAGGAATACAACCTCCCCTATGTCCTGCGTCACCACTTCCTGGGGAAGCGTTAAGATTGACTTGGTGCCTTAACTGATGCCAGGGGCTGGAAGCTTTAATGCTCCAGTGCCAGATCTCCTCTGTTCCTTTGGCCCTTCCACTGCTGCTCTGCAGTCGCATGTGATAGCCTCCTGTCAAACTGCATCTGCATCCTCACTAGCTTCATGTCAGTGACACTCCTACAGAGGGAAGGAACTGGCTTGAGAAGGAACCAGTTTGTTCTGATTCACATGTCTGCAATCTACTGGTGGGTTCAGATTAAACTTGACCTTAGGGAATGATAAAAATCCTACCGGAGCCATTACTACCCAGTCACATGCATTTATTGCCTCACTGCACACAGGAATTACGTGGTTATGTCACATAATGTAACTTCTGAGATACTTTTACATTGAAGGAGGAAGTGTATCTGGGGTTCTGTCATCCAACATGGAATCAGTTCATAGGTCTGCTATAAACTTAATTACAACCTCAGAAACAAGACCCCTATACATCTTGGGGGCAGAGGGGAAGCGGTTAATGATACACCCTGCTTGCTAGATATCCAGGTATGTGTTCTGTTTGTGTTAAAGCCTCATTTTTAGCCTAAATAGTTTCTTCCTACAGTTGGGGGAACAGAAGCACACAGAGCAAAAGCCAGTTGTTGTGGAAACTACATGGGGAGGGAGAACTACTGCCTGCACCTTTTTTGTCTAACTCATGTCAGCCTCTTCAGGCATGTGCCTTTCATACAAGGCACTGTATAGTGCATGTATGGTCCCTCTCCCTACCTCTCTCTCAGGCTCATTTTATGGGCAAATAACCAGGACAAGTGTCCAATATCCAAGGCTCTGGCAGACTCTCATGACTGAGATAAGCTGCAGGGCTGGGCCTGGCCTCCAAAGTACATTTCAGCCTCTGCTCTTGTTCTCCCCCACTACTCCCTGTTTTCAGCACTGATCTCTAGATATTACTCTAGTAAAAGGAATGTATGACTTATTATAGCCTCATTTACATTTTTCATCTCCTCACTGCAAGTGTTCCACTGCCTGCTATACAGTGGGAGAGAAGGATCCTGTCTGGTAAGTGTAATTAGGCATCTTACACTTTACTGTTTCTTTTTTCTTGCCCCAAGTCTCCATCTATCAGCAACTATTTCCAGCTTCTGGTAGCTTTGCCAAATTGCCCTGGTGAAAATAAACTCCTCCCCACTTCTCTGCCCGCCTCCGGCTGCRATCCCCAGAGGGACCTTGCCCCAGCGCAGTGGAGCCTCTTCTGTTTCAGTGCCTACAAATCTCTGAAAGCGCCATTTCTATCAGCACCTTCTACTCACCCTGCTTCCTCTGCATGTGCTTCCAGGGTGGTCTCAAGGAAACCAAAACATGCTCTGTAACAAGGACTAACTGTTTTCAATTTTCCAAAGAAATGCTTCCAGACCATACTCCCCTCTACAAACCAAATTAAAGTACCGGCCTATGTTAGAATTTCTGCTTATTTTACATATGCTTGTTGAAAGCAGATGTAGAGACAGGCTCTTACACCTGGCTGCCAAAAATCTTAGTAGATGTGACTTCCACTTTTTSTCCTAGGAAGAACAGGACTCTTTGAGCTTTTCTCTCCTCATTCTTATATGAGCATCCAGGGAACATGCTCTCTGACAGTGCATTTCTCAAGCAACTCAGTGGACTAGCCTTTGACTTACGCTGTCACAGAGAAACCACCTTTACTCCACACCAGCCTGTCAGATCCCAGCAAGCCTATTACAAGGAACTGAATTCTCATCTCTCCAACACTACTTGACATAAAACAGCCAAGTAAGGACTGTCCAAGTAAGAACTGTTCGTCCAACCTGGACAAACCCTGTTCTGCACATTCAGAAAGATTCCTGCACACTGACCTGTAAAGTAGCAAATCACTCCAGCTCAGCCTCCATCAACAAGCTAAACTGCACTTTTTCTACTGTCATGCTTCTGTCTGTTTAGTTCGTTAGATCAAGGAGAAGAGAAACACCAAGTCAAAAAGAAGAAAGCAACGTGACAAAAAAAAGGCAGAGGAAAGGAGGAGGAATGGGACCATCTCTCTGGAGGTCACTCATTGCTTACAATGGCACTGCTTGTGCCATCAAACTTAGCCAGAGTGGGCCAGCACTAATATTGGCTCCTGCATAATAGATGAYGTGATCATGATGCTCTTTACAAGAGCACGAAACGCTTATAGAAAATATGTTTTAGCCTTGTGAATAGAAAAATAGAAACAAATTAAAATAACCAGAACTTTACCTAATTTCTACCRAGACTCATACCTTTGAGCAGTTTCATCTTAACTCTCTCTCCATCTTGAAGAACCGGTCACTTTAAAAGTTACCAGCGGTTCTGACATCCCAGGCTTCCAGAACACTACACCTGGTGGTTAGGATATGTCTTAGCATCATCCAGAATATGTCCAAACTTGTTCCACCCTATTTTGTGACTAACAGAAATCCTTCCCAATTCATAACTCTGGCCAATGACTCAAACTACATCTGAGAGGCTAATTAGGTGGTAGCAGCATTTCCCTGTGTTATGAAAAGGTTTCAATGGACACTAGCAGCAGATGTCTGTCTAAAAATCTGACTTGCAGGCATAGGGGCAGGTGATGAAAAACACAAACGAGTAGGAAATATTTGCAAAGGAAGAATTTGCAGTAAGTCATCAGAATAGGYGTGGGCAACTATCAAATGCAGGAGAGAACAAGCTGAAAGGAATAACTCATGACTCACTATCTGGGTTATGAATGAACAGTAACTTCAGCCACTGGTGAAAGATTCTCAAACGCAGCAGTGAGTTTAGAGCTGTAACCTTATCTTCCACATGAAAGTCTACTGCTGGTAAATGATAAAATAACCAATTAAAAAGTGATCTAGTTTGCTGCATGAAAACCTTGCCAACAGTCTGTGTCAATCAACAAGTGGTTCCCTGCCCTCCTTCCCCCAGTCCCCAAAACTTTAATTACTTCTACATGAATAATACCTTT